>NC_142393.1:26920725-27232809 GCF_059441095.1 Idiotropiscis lumnitzeri | reverse complement strand
CACTTTCTTTTTCCCTTTCCTGCTGCCACACTTTTCCATCGTTGCTTCCCACAAGGCTGATTCACCACTTGTGACCCCCATGACTGCCTTGTTGAAAATAGACACCAAAGAAAGAGATGAAAACCAGCAGGCAGAAAAGGATTGTGGTGGTGGACGAGCTGATACTCAGCTTGTCGGGCGTTTACAAAATGGCAGCTTGTCTGAGCATTCCTGATTGTGATTCCAGTCATTTACCTTGACAGAGTTAGACAAAATCTTTTATGTCAAATTTCATTTACAATGTACCTATTGTTTTGTTGTGGTTGGGAATTGAATGTGTTTTGGGGTCTTTGTGGATATGTGAATTTACCGACCAGCAGTCATCACCCTACCACAAAGCCCTTCTTTTTCTGTGACTTATTCAAATGTAATCGTCAGCACTGGGCCTGGAAGCTTTATAACCTCGAGCATGCAGGTGACTTTTCTGTCGGTGTATCAACATCTTGTTCGACAACTGAACTTGTCTGCCTAATTGTGATGCCTCACTTGAACATTGGCTCATTTTAGTGACACAACCTTTGTGGAGTCTCTCGCAATTTGGCTCAGGGAACCATGTTCTTTGCAGGAATTAATATCCGTCTCAATCAACTCTCAGATGAGGCTGTCTCAGAACTGGCTGGGCACATGGCACTTATTCAAGCAGTGGGACTCTGATGAAGGATTCAGAAGTTATGTTATTTGTCTTGACATCATGTGCTTTTCTATATAACCAGAGCTTTGTCCAATATATTTTGTGTGTGTGACGCTTGTTCCTATAGATAATGCAAAGGAAAATGAATCATCGTATGAGTTATGAAAATGGTCTCTTCCACTGCAACAAGGATCAGAGTCAGGCCTTATTGAGCACTGACCTCTGCTGGTCATATATGACTTGGCATTCGAGACCTCCAGTGAACGTGAATCATCTTGTTCAAATGAATTGTTTAATATATATTTCATTGGCAATTTAAATATATAAATATATCTGTGATGTTTGTTGTTTGGACTGACGTCAGTGATCAGACAGACAATGACATCGTGGACAGCAATCCCTTTATCAACTTACTCCGCACATACAAAAACGTAACAGGTTCGGCAATAACTGACTGTAGTTCTGAATGTTCCCCAATAGGGGGTGAAAACACACCGTGAAACAGCCGTGAAATCCCGATTCACATCTGGTTGCATGCAAACGTTACATCGTTGAGTACAGTTTACATATATTGATTTTCCATTACAATAGTTGCGAGAATTGTCACATACCCCATATTGTACAGTATATACAATGCCACATAAAAGGTTGCATAGAGACGTAATAGACACGTATCAATCCATGTCATAGACACATATAATTCACACTCATTTACACTTGAGGATATTTTAGAGTCGATAATTAACGTGCATTTTTGGCATGTATATAGAGATGCACCTGAAGAAAATACATGGAAGCAGAGGGAGAGCATGCAAACTCCACGAAGGTCGCAGCCGAGATTTGAAACCAGAACCTCCCGACTGGGAGGAAGAACTGCAGCTAAACCAACCTTAAGTATCTATTGACTCGAATATAAACAATAGTAAAATGATTTCAAACGTAGGAAATGGGAATGCGTATCAGATCGGAACGTGGGGAATGTAAAAAGGGAAAGTTGACGTCGACACCCCCCCCCCAAAAAAAAAATAACAAAAAAAAAATCGAACGTCATAAGAAGAACAAAACGAGTCGTATTAGAGACTGAAAAAAATGGCAGAACTTGTCATTGTATCATTTTACTTTGAAGCTACCGGAAGTGTCTGGAAATTTTTATGTTGGCTCTCCAGCTGTCGGGGGAAAAACGTCATTTTATGTCGCTATTGAAAATATTACCGAAATCAATGGAAAAAAAACAACATGACATTCGTCTCTGAGACTGAAAAAAAATATTTGTCATTTTATAATTTTACTTTCATGGTACCGGAAATTTAAGGAATAAGTTCACGTTATCCCCAAATTCATCGGGGAAAAAACGTTGCAAAAGACGGCGATTGTAAGTTGTGTCCCCATCGAAGTACAAACGCTTATTGCAAATATTCACGCTTAATTGACTTCAATTTGAAAGAAATTAAATTGAAATTTGACTTCATAAACAACTTGAACTCCACGTCCCCAACTCCTGCATCTCTCTTCTTCATTTCCCTACAATACGCGCGCGCGCTCGCACACAGCAAACGAAGTATGTTGGAAGAAAAAGAGAACATTATTGCAATAAATGTTAATGACTTTGTTAATATAAACGAGTAACCACGCTCACATTTACGACATTAATGATGGATGGATGGATGGATTTAAATATACCTAAGACGATCTTCTTACCCCAGTCACACTTCTTACAAAAATAATGACAAAAATGTTATTTTTCTGCAAAACTCTCAACATGTTCACTATTAGTTATTAATCGTTCAATATATATAACTTACTTTGAAGATACCGGATGTTAGTCAGTGAGTCACCCCAAAATTCTTTGGGTCAACGCAGGGAGAAAACTTTCCCAAAGTCTTTCAAATATTTATTAACGTCGATTACCACTACTGTAAATTTATTTTCCTTTCACAAATGGCTCAGCGGTAAATATATAACGGTCGTCGTGGCAAAGGGCATTTCTTACGGTCTTCTTTTTTTCCGTGGAAGCTAACAAAACCTCCGTTAGAAAAAATATTCCCGTAGGAACTTTGTGGGGGGACACAACAACACGCTATGTGCTTTGTGGTACCTTCCAACATTACTGGCGCTCCTCGGACAAGTTTAAACTCGCATGTTATTGTTCATATTGAAATCAAGCGAGCCCCACATCCATCATATTGTTCGTGGGATTAGAGGTCCTAGTTGAACAAACCCGACGACCATTTTCGATAACTGTCCTCTCGCTTTGCAGGTAAGCTAGCTGTTGCTAACGTGAAATGGTGGAATTCATCTCTTTGCAAAACATCCATTCCCTCCCACAGGACGCAGTCGAATTACTGCTGGTGCTGGAGAGGGGAAACATTGAGCTGATTGCCTGCAGTGTTTTGATAACATTTCTCTCCCTAGGGAAGCTCGTTTCTGTTTCCACGGCAACGCGGCTTCGGCGTTTGTCCTCGTGTCTACGAGAAGGCGGAACCACAGAGAAACCACGGCTCCTCGATTCGCGATCCCTGTGGGAGTCCTTAATGATTCGGAGATGGTAAGGAGAGCTCGACTGGAGCAGGTAGATTAGAAGATAATGCTACTGTCGAAAATATAGGTTACTAGATGCTGTGCGGTGAGAAATGTTTCGGTTTGCATGTATAGCTAGATGTAAATGGCGCGGTTTATTGTCTGTTTCAGCCATTTCAGGACGGAGTCTACTACCCCTACTGCGGTGACACCCAGGGGAATCATTCATCAGCAGGGATCCCATCCCTCTTGAATTCCCCACTCAGCCAGCAGTCTGTAAAGGGACACTCTGCACTAGGCATGGCTCCGTCTGGTGCGCCAACCACCATTCTGCCTTTCAGGTTCCGCCAGCGTAGAGAGAGCGTAGACTGGCGGCGAATCCACGCTGTAGATATCGATCTGGTGATTAGCCAGCTAGATGTGGATGTCCTACAGGAGCACATAAGCACCGTGACTTTCTGCAGCTTGGATGGGGAGCGGTGTCAGCGCTGTCAGAGCCCTGTGGACCGAGCTCTCATCAAGATCCTCCAGTTGGCCCAGCTCACAGTGGAATGGCTCCTCCACTGTCAGGAATGTCTCACGCTCAATCTACAAACAGCGGAGGAGCGGCTGGCGAGCGCCAACATGCAGCAGGAGCAGCTTCTGGCTCAGTTGAAGAAGCAGGAGGAGAGCATGATGGTGATGACGGCCGAACTCAAGAACAGGAGGAAGATCATACGCAAACAGCAAACCCTGTTCGCCCCACAAATAACCAACAGTCAAAAGGTAATGCTGACATTCTAAATTATTTTTAAAGCCTTGTTTGAACAGTGGTTTGTCTTATTTGAGGCACACAGACAAGCAGTGTCGCCATTTCCTCCCTCCTCCTTAAGGCCACATCTGAGCATGTGTCTCAGAGACGTAATAACACACATCACCAGAAATTAGAGCATACTGCAGCTGACACTTTTTGTGATTCAATTTGGCCAGCAGATGGCGGGTTTAGTTGAGTTTTTAATCCCCTGACAAAGAGGTGCCAAGTGGTATGGAACCTGGCTAACTGGCTGGTGACACTCGCAACCAATTACTGTTCTTTAGCTGTCCGCTGATGATTCTGTGTAATCTATTTAGTATTGAAACAAATACAGGACACACTTTAGTATGCAACCTATAGCACAGTGCAGTCATTTTACATCAGGACAACAGAAAAATGTTCCACTTTCTAAAGTACTTGAGGCTGCCTCTGACTGGGGCAAGTTGCCAAGGTGACAAATAGTGTGTGTCAAGACAGCATGTGGTTGCTAGGTGTAAACAAGCAGCTCACTAACAGTCGCTGCTAAATAATTAATAGAGTAGAGTTTCCCAACCTTTATTGACAAGGCACCTAGTCTTCATCATTCATCTCACTCACTGCACACCGTCAAACAAAATTGCCGCAATGTATGAATACTGAAAAAAAAAAAACGATCTTGCCTCAAATTACTTACCAATTGACTTACTCAATGTGAAATTTGCACTTGTCTAAGTGAACATGAAGCCGATGCTAGCAAAAATCCATCACTTATTCTTTTATATGAATGGCAACAGATGAGTACAAAGCTTAAATGTAGCTAGTGAAAGATAATTCAAACATTCTACCTGTCACTATGTCTAATAAAGACTGATGAGCAAAGATATATTTGCCATGAAATTGGGTAATATTGATGCCCCGTACTTCAATTAATGAAAGTTATATTTTACTTTATTAACACACCTATTTTGTT
The DNA here is from genome assembly GCF_059441095.1 of Idiotropiscis lumnitzeri. Classification (NCBI taxonomy): domain Eukaryota; kingdom Metazoa; phylum Chordata; class Actinopteri; order Syngnathiformes; family Syngnathidae; genus Idiotropiscis; species Idiotropiscis lumnitzeri. Next base: position 27,227,880 of record NC_142393.1, on the reverse strand, counting down.
GTGTTCTAGTGCGCATATTGCAAAAAGAAGTTCCTCACCGCTTCATTTCTCCAGAGTCACATGCAGCGGCGCCACCCTGATGAGAATAATATGCGTAAGTCACATCTAAATCATAAGAACATCTTTTTGCATGCGGAACAATGAATCCTCATGCGTGCTGCCATTACCGTCCATCTTTACCAGAGTTGCAATCAAACATTGAGGAGAAATCCCAGATCCAAGCCCTGAAATTGGAGATGAACAGTCTGAAGGAGGAGATTGTTCAGCAGCAACAAACATTGGAGGCCAAAACGGCTGAGGTAAGAGTGCACAAAATAATTTCATCATTTCCAGACTGCGTGGTAAGAAATTTCCCACAATTCTTCTTCTCCGCAGAATCAAAAGCTACAGCGACACATAGAAGAGAGCGAGCTACGTGAGTCAGCTAGGATTATGGCAATTTAGTTTGGTGATTAATGTCTTTTGTGAGGAATGTATTTGCATACGGAAAAAAAATCTGACTTATTTTCAGAGATGCGAGAGAGTGAGAAGAAATCTCAGATTGAGAGCCTCAAACTGGAGATCACAAATTTGAAGGATCTTATTCAACACCAACACATCATACAAGCAAGATCAACAGAGGCAAGGAAAAAAAACATTTCATGCATCTTTTTCTCCACATTTAGACACCTTTTCATTTAAATTTTTGTAATTCCAGGAGGAAAAGCAGCAGTTCAAGGATAAGGATTTGCTAAAAGAACTTGATCATTTTAAAGCAGTAGAGATTGTGCAGATACAAGCCATTCAAAAACTGGAACATCAACAAAAGCAGCAGGTTTTAAAATAAAAAAAATAAAAAATTATATCCTGCGTGAGAATTACATTGATTTTAACTGCAAACTAATAATTAAAAAAAATATATCCTCTTCCAGGACAAAAAATGGGAGTCAAGGCTGGGGAAAATCACAACGCTTCATGAGGCAGAAAAGAACGAAGTACCGTATACCTTCTTGGAAATTTAATTACGCAACATTTCAAACAAATCCAGAGAGACACATTCTCCTTTCAGTTGCAGAAAGAGTTGAGCAGATTGCAATCAACCATGTTGGAGCACCAGGAGCACAGCAAGAGGCAGCTGCAGGAGATGCGAAGGAAGCTGCAAGAGAAGGAGCAAACTATCCAGGATCAGAGGGAGCAGGTTAGTGCTGTATCGCATTAATCAGTGTCCACGGTGAGTGTGCGCTGAGGCGGAAGCACAGCCCTTGTTCAGGATATCCTGTATTTGCTGCATGAGCTGAGTGATATGATGATGATGATACTGTACACTAGACAAGGAGCTTAATCCACAGGAAGCTGATATTTTCCTGCAAAAGTTCCATTCCCCCCAAAAAATATGCATACGCACGACACCGACAACAACATTAGGTGCACAAAATTGATGCGATCCAATTACTGTTTAGCAGTGCATACTTTTGGTGCACATTGTCAGAGAGGTGTTTAGAGTCGATAAAATACAATCCAATACAATACAACTTCTTTTGTCTAGCGCATTTCAGAACCGTTGCAGCTGAGAGAAAGCACATTACCAGAGTATAACATAAGATAGCAATGACAGAGAACCCAGCAGAATAGACAGAAGAAAAAAAACAGCAGAGCATTCAAGTTGGGCAAAAGCCAAAGAATAAAAATGTGTCTTCAAATGAGTTTTAAAACTGAACAGTGAGGGGTCCTGTCTAACATTTAAAGCGGGCATGGGCAGCAACCTACGGCCCGGGGACCACATGCGACCCGTTAAATGTTTTAATCCAGCCCAGCGAACTTGAAAAAATTAAATGAATAAACCTTGTTAATGTTTTATTTTCCTTGTAATTCTGATGTATCCCCACTAGCAGGCGCACTTTAAGACTGATATTTTGTTGTAATGCTTTTGTTCATTGTCATTTAAAATGAAAGCATTTTTATCTATATATTAAATGTATATTTTTCTCTGATGAGGTGAGATTACCAAAACACTCAATCCATCTGCGCTTGGTCCGACCCCTCTGTCAAATTTTAGAACCTATTGTGGCCCACGAATCAAAAAGTTAGCCCACCCGGCAACAACAATATTATTTATTGCTGCAAAGACCACATTTATTCAAACAGTTGAGCCCAAAATTATTCATACCCTTGCCATATTTTTAATTAAATTGCACGTGAATAAGTATGTTGGCCGGGAATTATACAATAAAACGGACAAAAAGTCTGCGATGCTGGGATAATTTTTTTTTTCTATGCTACTTTCTATTTTCACTATATTTTAAGAAAAATTTACATGCCCAAAATTATTCTCCATCTTTTTTAATACAAGCCTATCTGCTGTCCTATCTGCTGTTGTAAATTTATAGTTGATTATAGAACTTGGAGTTCACAGGATCTTTTAGAATAATGCAAATATCACCACCTCTGCAAATCTGATGTTCAAAATATAACTAAACAAGTCTTTCACCACTTTTTAGTGGCATTTCCAGCCACAAGATACCAATTTAACTAATAAAAATACACTTTATGCTCTTGCATTCTTGGATTTGCACATGTACCTGAAATATGTTGCTGGTGTGTGGTACTCGCGATAGTACTACTTTTAACCAGATTGAAAATGACAAATCATGTGTTTTTGTCATGTTTTTATTCTGTTCATCATGCAGATAAAGAATACATCTCCAAACCCACCCACTAAAGTACTTAAAGTGCCAGGTAAAGATTCTCTTTTGGACCGTTTAGTCATCAGGAAGCCACCAGTGTGATCCTCATTCTCTGTTTTCCAGTGTTAGTAAGTGCACCAGCTCCAGAGCCTAAACCAAAGAAAGTTGTACTCGGTGAGTTCTGAACCTGAACTGTGAAGTAAATATGAACTCCCAGAGTGTCTGAGCATGGCCTTTGTTGCATGATGGATTATTGAAGGAATACACCCCACCTGGCTCGTGTCCCTCTTCTCCTCTAACCCCTATTTTATATCCCTGACTTCCAATGACCTATGAACCTCATGTGCTGCTCTGTTAGAGGAGCTCCTCTCTGTTCCTCAGCTGGATCCAATCCAAGAGCTGTCAGAAGAGGAGGAAGGTAAAATAGAACATGAAATTGTCGCAGAGTTGGCCGACTGCATGTGGTTTGCATGGATCATCATCTGCATCAAGTCTGTCGAGCAGCCGTTTTCTCTGCTTTCTTGTGACTGGGACCATCGTTTGTTTTGTTCATGTATTTATTTTGTTTTCCCTGACCACCCCGAGACCTTACAAGTTAGAGCGGCTAAATCCAACCTAAAGACACTGAGGGTTATATAAACAGGCTGAGTCAGAGTAGCAAACTTTGATGAATTGTCCTTATTTTGTTCGGGACATCACTGAATGCGTACTCATTCCGTCTATAACACTGATGGTCACCGATGTTTAAAACTCCCCGGTCACATAATTGTTAAAAATTTTACGATTGATTTAATCTTTGACGTATTCGTGAAATTGAAAAGCCATGATTGATTTATTTATGATTACAAGTTCACCCATCCACGTTAAAGTTCCTGAACGACTTTTGAAAATATGGAAATTCAGATTAATTGTTCTGGAAGTGAATTTCTATAGATTGGCAACTATTTCGACCGGTTTTGACGTGCTTTATCGCCTTCATTAATTAACTTTATTCATTAAGTCTCTGGTCGTTGTTGCTCTTATGCATTTACTTCAATTATCACCATTACAGCTCCTCCTCGTGTAACACAGCATTCCACCCTATGTCTGAATACATTCCAGTATACCCGTTCAAAACAGACAACATAGAGAACTCACGGTAAAAAAACAGTAAGCACTTCTTATGTTTGCTTACACACCTGTGAACTAATGAGCACTTCTTTTGTAAATAGGCATATGACCAGGTAGAAAGAAGACAATTAATGATCACCTTGGTGACCTCCATGCAAGTACATGAAAAGACCCTTACGACTGTCAATAAATGTGTAATTCAATCTTTTTCAGACTTGACCACCATCCCCGAGAGGAGGCCAGTGGAGAAAAAGCCTGAACCTCTTCCAGAGAAAAAACCACGGGTGGCCGTGAGAAGGAATCCAAACAAGACGGAAATTAAGCGACATCTTGAGCAGCTTGTAATGACAAAGCTGGAGAGCCTGGGAGTGAAGCCAGTAAGCCGCTGCCCAGTTAGCACAATTGTGGATAAAATTTTTGCAGCGTCCCTGGCTGATTGATGGTCGGTCTTTTTAACTGATGGTTCAAAAAGCTCTAATTTCTTGAGCTGAACTGAAAACGAGCTTCGAAAAAAAGCAAAACAAGTATCCATAAAGCGTTCACAGTTGTTCCAATCAGATACCATTTGAAAGCAAAATAATAGTTTTACCCTTTTGGATGGGGTAATAATAAAACACACCAACATGCCAAAACAGCATGTGTGTTGATTTTCATCCTTTCATGTTCTCTGTCACACTTTTCTCAGGATCAGAGAAAACTGAAAACCAAAGAGCTCAGGTCCATTCTTGCTAATCTTCAAACAAAGCAACAGAACCTTGCAAAGAAGTTTCCTGACTATTGGCACCACCGTGTGAACATAACTAGCACTTTGGAGCGGAAGCTGGGATTGAAGAGGAAGGACAGCAATCTCCAGTCTCCAGACAAATCCAGACACTCTGTTCAGGGTATGATAACGACATTGAGGAACCCTCTCAGTAAATGACATCATCTTATTAGCAGTCACTCTGTGAGTCAGTCTGTGAAAGATTGTTTCAGCCGCGCAGATAGATTAAAGCTTTAAATTTGTGTTCCCGTCAGTGGCTAAGCTGCTTTTAGAGCTGACATCATCTGAGTTCCTCTTTTGTGTAGTGTTACAGATACGCGCTCGATCCAGCAGTCTACCCTCCAGAGCATCGCAGGGCGTCTCTGAAGTTGTAGCCCGACAAACCAAGACACCCCAACCCGCACCAAGAGTCAAGACCACCATCCAACCCAAGACGTCTACACCCAGCCACAAAGCAGTTCAGAAAGAAGACACTCCCAAGTAAATCAAATTCCTTGAAGAAAAAAATTGAATGGGAAAACTTCAAATTATCATCGTGTAATAAATTAACAACTTTTATCGCAACTTGTTGTAATTAACGTATGCTCCCTTTTTTGTTTATTGACATAGAGTAAAAAATGACAAATGTTGTCATGAGTTCTCAATTTTAAGAGACTTTTCTTCTACCCCAGGACGCCGCCTTTCAGCTCTTTCGTGGATTCAGAAGATGAGGATACAGACATGGAGGACACTGAGCCACCTCAACACCAATGGGGCAAAACGTCACAAGCCAGAATAAATAAGGAGGAAGCAGTTCAAATCAGTGCAAGAAAATCCAATTTGATCCAGGCGAGGCCGGCTCCAACTGGACTCTCATCCTCCAAAAGCCAGCTCGCCGGTGGCGAGACCAAGACAGCGGTCATGAAATTAGAGAATGACGATGATGAGGATGATGACGATGAGTTGTCAGATGTCAGTGAGTTGCAGGAGATTGACTCCAGGCAGCTCCGGAGTTTCAAACACCAGAATGGCAACATAGAAAAGACCAACTTTGGCAAAGGTAAGATGGCCAAGTACTGTTATCTTTAAAAAAAAAAAAAACAAAACAATTCTTTGAAGCTGATGGTATACTATTCTAATTATGTAAGGATTATACTGACAGTTTTTTGGAGGGGTCGGGATGTCTCCAAATTCCCTCTTTAATTACTATTACTACTACTGTAATAAAGACCAGAATAACAAAAATAGGTGGTTTGTCCAGAAATGTTTACTGTTACATTCTTGTCATTTGTGTCTATTTCTTTTCTTTTTTAGAAAACAAAGTCCGTGACCTGGCACGGAAAATTGAGAGTCAGTTTGCAAATAAATTGTCAAAGAAACCAGTAGGGGGCGTAAGCATTATACCAGAACCCAATGACGAGGTTCAGGAATTTCTGGTGAGACTGACAGTGAACTATAATCTTGGATATTTTAAGATTTGAACAGCGTTAATGTTGGAATATGTGCACAGTCCTCAGATCTGGAGGAAAGCAGCGAAGACGACAATTCCTCCTTTGGGGACCGTCGAGGAAAGTCGAAACCACCTCATCACTCTGGAACAACGATGAGGAGCCAGGACTCAGTTAGCACTAGTGTGTGGGACTCCTCCACAGGAAAAGACACTTCCATAGGAAAGGCTCCCAGATCAGGTCAGTGGCTTGCCTGTGCACCAAAATGGCTCCCTTGGTTTTTATAAGGCAACTAACAATTAACATATTATGAAGAAATTCATTTGGATACTGGCAAAGGATGGAGCCGAGAGAGCGGCCCCTCAAATCGGCATTGTCCATGTGCAAAATATACTTCGTTCTGTAATGTAATGTGTCAATGTAACAACGCAGCTTGGAAATATTCTAAAATGACCAAATTGACCCAGAAGTACATTGACATGAATGAAAGTTTCCCAAGATCTCGCAAGTGTTGATTTTTATTTTTTATTTTATTTTTTTATTATTATTATTTTGTTTTATGTCCCTTGAGGGTTCAATGGCAATTGAGTTTGTTTCACTGGAGAAAATGTATTGCATATACGCGTAAATTCACTTCCCTGTTTGGTACCGGAACAAATGCAACTTGTAAATCAAGGTAATCGCTATCTTGTGCTGGTAAATCTCTATTGTAAGTATGACAATGTTTTTTAAGTCACCCAACCAAAAGCAAAAAATGTATGTTGTCGTCGTCTTTTGCTTGTTAGGTTTGACTGAAGCTGGAACAGGGAGCACCTTGAAGAGCAGTCTGTGTTACCTCAGCGACATCTGTGACTCAGAGGATTTTAACAATTAGCACAAATTACACTCCTGCTTATTAGACAGCGGTAAAGCTTCTGGTTAATTGCAGAAGGAGAAAACACACCACCTTACATTCACATCAATGGGCAAACAAAACCAAGAACCTCAAGTCCATATATGGAAAACAAACTCAGCAAAACATGTTAGCATAGCGCAGCAATTTCAATATTACCTCATCCTTGTGCCAACTGTTTTGCACATGTTTTTTCTGATTTTCATACGTCCGGTACACTTTCAGTGCTGAACAAAATTATTAGACCGAGTCTCATAAAAACGAGAAAATAAACATTTTAGTAATCTTTCAAAAACATTACAAGGACAACTATAATTTGTTTGACTGTTTTAAACAGAAATTAGTCATTTTGTGACATTCAACCGTTAAAACTATGTATTTCTGTTTAGGAATACAAGTACCATAAATGTTAATCTGACTTCTTTATCAATAAGAAAGAATGTGATTTTCCATTTTTTCATTTTCTTTGTAGAAAAATATGTTTACACTTTGAAAATTTATGGATTACATGTAACAATATTCTTGCATTAGATTATCCATACATACTTATATATAAACCATTCCCCTAAAAATATTTAGTGCAGTTCCAGTATAAAACTCACATTGGTGTGGTAGTGTAATAAATTTGTTTAGCACTTTGTGTAACATCACTTGTTTATAATTCTTTGTTAAAATTGAGTCTTTGTGTATTTTTCTATAGAGAAGTATTTTTACAAGCAATACATTTATTAAATAATTGAAGAATACTGTACATGTTTGTTTAAAAAAACATAAAACTCTTGGATAAACTACAAGAATTTGCTGTTGTTTTTCATGCACCTTCCATATGCCACATTTTCGTGCTGAAAGGCAAAACGTGTTTGGATTCTCTGACCCTTTGTTCCTCTTGCTCATGCAACTCATCCTGCATTTGACGAACGTGCAGGCCACAAAGTCAATAACTGCATGACAGAGTGTAAATGAGGCGGAGCTGTGGCCTACTTTTGGTTGCTAATCTTGACATGTATCTACAGGTCGCAGACAGCCGGCGGGGCAAAGAAACTGGTGTTGTTTGCAGCAATCATGTCTAAAAAGTGATTTCCACAAATGTGACCCTGTGATTTGACAACAGACACGAGAGATAAACTGGCCCTGATCAAGGAATTCTGGAGCAGATGGAGCACACTCCTCTCCAAATGTCCAATTTAGGGAGTGATATACAGTATGTGTTGCAGTACATTATTTACATTTATACATTTTTTTAGTATATACGCTCATTAATTTACACAGACCGCAACAAGAGAAATTCAAGGACTGGAAGGATTATTCAGCGGTTTTGGCTACCTATCAAACCAAACGCAGAGAATCAACTTGTTCCCACACTGAGTCAAATCTTGAGGAACAGATATTAGCAATCTCTTAAGGTCATGCCAAAACAACAAAGGGGCTAAAACCTACATTCGTTTTAGCAAATTAAAGGTCGGGAGAAGGTAATTTTCACATAATGCACAAAAACAATACGGTCATTGTAAATCATTCATCAAAGTTGTATTTTATTGTATTGTGAGGTGACACTTTCATATTTGAAGTAAGTAAACCTTTGTTCCTTTTTTTTTTTTTTTTTTTAATGGGAAGTCAACCCCCAAAAATACTTTGCAATAAACTGTTCTGTGCGCCTTCACTAGTCTTAAAATGGCATTCTGATTTATATTGCGTTTGTGGAATGTGATTGAAGTGTAAAATCGCCTCATTTTTATCCATCACCTGGGTATCCATCAGAGTTTGCTCAGGGCTCAGGTAATGACAAAAAACAGCTCACCTTTTTTGTGAAGCTGTGCCATGATTGGTCGTTACCTGAGCAACTGTGATGTCATTTACAGTCGATCGAAGTGACAAAATGGACACCCCATGAAAAAAAAAAAAAAAAGGACACCCCATGAGATGTCTAAAATGGACTTTGCTTCTTAACTCGTATTCTGCAAATGCATTATTAATCAGAATGCCATGTTTTGACTATAGTGGGCCTCTATAGATGATATAAGATTTTTTGGGGCTTGACATCCCCTTTAAGAACGGTGATAGAACTGACATTTAGTCATTTCCTGAGCTTATGAAAGAAAAAACTGCAATCTTCAAAACAAGTCCACTATGAAAACAAATCCCCTTTTGCTCAGACAAAGTCATCCCTGTTGAAGGTGCCAGTCGTCTTTGTTGCTGCTCTGCTCGGTCGACTCTTCCTGCCCTCGTAAAACAGTGGCGGACCCAGTGTGACCCTTGATGAAGTGGGTGGGAGCATATACGTCTTTCGGGTGCGAGCAGTGGCGTAGGTGGCTGGTCTCCTTGGTCGGTTTGAGGAACTGTTCAACAACAGAATTAAGAAATCAATATCAGCAAAAGAACTTTTTTTTTTATTGGAAACGTTGTTAAAAGCTTATTTATTTTACCCTGATGGAAGACCTTCTTTTCCAGAGAAGTAAGTCAGCACCGTCCCACCAGAGAGCAAAAGGATGGAGCCCCCCCAGCCAATGAAAACTGCAGCGCCAAGCTCAAATCTAAATATTGGCATACATACATCATGGTTGATCTTCTATTCCCACCCAAATGTATTTGTCGTTCTTGTCAGACATGCTGTACTCACTTTTGGGCCCTGAAATTTGGGTCGAGGAATTCTGTGATGACTCTGTTGGCCCACCAGGAGTATGTGATCATACCAAAGAAGCCTAGCACAAAGACATCCCATTCTTCTGAAATCCAGTGTGCCAATTGTAAAGGTCAGTAATCTTGATCCAGTTGGCCAAAAGTGGAATTTACCTGAGGCGAGATAGGTGATTCCACCTGCGAAGGTCACTCTCGCATTTGCGACCTCTGATCCGCCTATTTTAGTGCACTTCATGCCAATGAGAGTGAGGACGCCACCAAAGAAGCCAGTGATGACGGCGCAGACTGCCAGTGCTCTACAGGCATGCAGGAACCCTCCAAGGAAACATGAAGATTTTGAGATTTTCTTGTGATGATTGCAGGTTGAATTTACGCCACTTGGAGTTTGTTAAAAGTGTTCAGTTTCCTTTTTTTTGTTTTTGTACTGTACCAATTTGTTACAAATACAGCGGTAAGAAAAAGAAAATCTCCCAAAAAACAATCAGAAGAAAATATATGCTTAATCAAGCTCCAAAATCTTTGAATCATGATTTATATTACATATACAAATATATCTGATCAACATTATTTTTAACATTAAAATGTTAGGTTGAACAACAGGTGGATTTTTTCCCCTGAAACATCATAGATATAAATTTTAAAGCAAGGTCAAAGCCTTTCGCAGGCTTTTTTTAGGTCCAACTTAAAAATCTGACATGGACACTGATAGAGAAAATAAAATAATACAAAAATACATTTTGGGACACATGAAGCCATCTCTGATGAAAATTTGCTGTTGACCAATGTTAAAATTGTAGTGTGACATTTGCTTAAGGTTCATAACAGATAAATGACGTGCCGTCAGTCTGGTACCAGGCAGGGCCAGCATGGATGGGTAGTCTTTGCAGTCGGACACGCCGGTGGTGTCGGAGATGCAGTCCCTCCACAGGTTGGAGTAGTAGTTGGAAGTGGTCATCACAATGCTGCCCACCTCAGAGAAGGTCCAGTACTCTGTGGGAAGGGTGGAGCACACCAGGATCCAACCGCAAAGGCAGGAGACAAAGCAGCCAATTTCTGTGTACATCACCACTGTCCTGTACTTCATGGTGAGCGTCAAACCTTAAAAAGAAGACAAAAATTCAAGTTTCTCTGTAGCTCCCTTTCCTGCAATGGCACTGCTGAGATCTTAAGTTTCGACTGCAGTTTGTTTTTCTTCTTATCTTTTTGGACAGTTTTGCCCAGTCAGCATCCTTCACTTTCCCAGAGCTCAGGTCCCCAAACGGAGGCTACTGAAGTCATCTTTTGTTTGCCTGCATGTGAGACTTTTGAGACAAACTGGACTAACCGGAGTAAGGATGCTGCTCTCACAGTTTGGAAAGTTAAACGTGCAACTCTGAGCTGCAGATCCGTTTTCAATCAAATGTCTTGCTCACCGGTCAACCGTATCCCTTTCCCAGCTGACTTTGGCCCAGACGTAAATCATTTAAAGTGAAAGTCGAGTCAAAACTTTTATTTTGCAAATGTTTCATGCGCCCTCACTAACTGTAAACACGGTATTCTGATTCATATTGTAATTGTGGAACATGAATTAAGCAGAAACATCCACACATTTTACCCATCCAAGAAACAAAAAAGTGCTTTTGCAATGCAATTTGCAAATTAAATTTGCTTTTTGTGCCTCATATAAACGCATTGAAAGGCAAAACTGCAAGTGGGCACAACTGATTTGGAAAAAAAAAGTATGGGAGCATAAAAGATTGAAGCTGAGCACAGTTGCATGTGATTGTTGTAACTCGTGGTGTTGGATTTTAATCACAATTCTATTTCAACACAATAGGGCAAAAACACGTATTTAACAATTAGTCAATTGCAATTACTTACCGAGCATTAATTTATCTTCAAAAAGGAAAATAGTCAAACAAAGACTCAAAACAAGTGATTGAAATTGGTTCGGCTGGTTTCTTTCAAATCTCTGGAGTTTAGACAATGTATATAGATCTGGATTGCTTTTCTTATCCTTGTGTTCCACAAACAGATGAAGTCAGAAAAAGAGAAGAGTGCTCCTAAAATGCAACCCGCACAATTTATAGGGTCCCTAACATCAAGTCAAATGTCATGTAAATTGAGATTATCTTCCATCTCCAGGGGAATTCGAACAACATTAATATTGTGTCTGTACGAATACTAATAGTTTTGTGTCTCGAAGAATAAATATGCTTTGAGAAACAGATATGAGGTCAACATGTGTTTGGATTTCCTGTGAATTAGTTCATGTACGTGTTTCAAGTGGAATACAGGTCACATTCGATATGTGATGCAACTCCAACAAATCTGAATCAAATATAAATTCATATAAATCCTTCACTCCCACTTCATGCCCACCTAGTATTTTTGTTATCATTGAAGCTTGCCCTCCACCAAAGTGTGAAGACATGTAGGACCCGAAACAAGGTAAAATGAATGTTCTGGAATTAAGTGAGATTGATGTTAATGTACCTTGCCAACAGCATTAGCCATGTAGAGGACGGCTTCTGCCGACAAATTTGAGGTTTGTTTATTACTTTGGTGACAAATATTTTATGCCCGCAGGTTGCAACCATAATTATACCATACAGGTTGTTTAGCTTTGCACTGCGTAGGCACGGCCAATGGAGTACTCCAGGTGGCGATATTTTTATGGGTTTTGATGAAGTCAAATGAAGGAATTCAATATCATTATTATTTAATTTTGAGGTGTCTTCATTTTAGTTTGAACGGTAGTATAAAGAATATTTATGCCTTGACAGCTGTTTAAGATAATAAACGCACAGCCACGAAGCTACTATATTATGTCATTTGCTAAAATGCTCGCTCTCAAGTGAAGTTGCATAAAGGCAATAATGGCTTTTTTTATTGTCTTGTGATTGGTCCAAGAAGAGACAAGTTTTAATTGAAATGTATATTTGTATTTGAAATTGCCCCATGGAAAATTGCTAGTCAAGAAAATAGTTTGCTGCTTTGCACAATGTGAATTTAAAGAATAGAATCTGTTGATGATGAAAAAAAAAATCTTGTTTGTGATTCAGTTTTATTTTCTCATTTTTTGTAATATATAATTATGTATTTTATCCAAATATTTGATAATTCTGTAGAATTTGCAAGGGAATACTTGAATAGTAAAATATTCAATAGCTGTATCCCTTCCCCTGTTATATTGTCCTATTTTTATTGTTTAATAAAATCCTTATTTTTAGTTCCCTGGGATTAACCGGTAATTACAAAGTTGCTCCTCAAACACAGTCATTGATTAGAAAATTGTTCATCAAATAAAAAAAAACAAATATTTACAGCCTTGCCATCTCAAGGGGCTTCCATTTTGACATCACAATGTTTAAGGGCTTAGCTTGCCAACATCACATGACCAGACCCAGAAAACAGATGCGCTGTGACGGTCGTTACCTGAGCCCTTAGCCACAGTCATATCATTTTCATGTGGCCATGAGGGCAACACTTGCGTCATCCAACCACTGAACCATTCTCCCATTGAATGCATTCTGTCAATCAACTTTAAGTTTCTCTTGTTGCGCTGAGTCATGCTCTGGGGTTCAATGAACAAATACATTGAGAACTTGCCAATGTGTGTTGTTTCTTCAAACCTCAAGCATTCAATCCAAATAGATACATAGATAGCAACAGCATAAGAATCTTTTGGGTTTGGTTAGAGAAGATATGGCACATTTTTCAAGGGCACAATCCACATACTCAGCCTTGCTACTATTATTCCAAGATGGCGGCGCGCATAGACGCAGCGGCTAACAGCTCTCCCTCCCAGTGCTCCTTATTACTTTTTATTAGTGTTTGCTTGCTCTTATTGGCACCTCTAATCTCGTTGCACACTTGAGTACAATGACAATAAAGGGATTTCTCTAATTTCTAATCCCATAAATGTATTTTGGCTACAAATGTAGCACCCTTGAAGAGGAATATAAAGTTGGAAAATTTGAAAACATATGATTTAATTTTTGAATGCAAGTGTTTGGAATGTGGGAGGAAGCCGGAGCACACAGAGAAACCTGACAAAAGCACGCACCACCACGATTAACATCGACAGATTAAAAAGGTTAAAATGACATAGTTAACACCTGAAAGTCATAATAGTGATGAATTTTGATGTTTGACTCCAATGTATCATTTTAGTTATGCTGCTTAGCTACATGCGAGTCTAGTTGGTCTCAAACTCAACAAACTCCAGATTTCTTCATAAAAACAGTCAAAGAGCACAACTGCGTGGACAGTCGTACTTTGATGGCATCCATGATTCTGCTAACTCTGACAGTTCGTTTAGTCCAGGCCACAAACTATAATAGATTGCAACTTCTCTCAATTTTCCTCTGAAGGCCCCTCCTCGCCACCAGTTTTAGTATTATAGAGACCGCATCGTGCAGTCTCTGAAAAACAATTGAAGAATAAAATATCCCTAGAAAAGTGGTGGATTCTCATATCCTAAATATAGTATAATCATTTTGCTCACATTCTATAAACTTTTCCAAAAGTTATCATCCAAGCCTTAACCTGGCCTTGCCTCAGGTTTTGTCTTGACTGGGACTTGACAGGTCATAACCTCAACACTGCTAGGTACCTTTGATCCATTAGAGATGAGAAACAAGTAGTAAACATCTTTTGCCCTTTCTCTTTACAGCCTAAAGAACAGCACCACACATTCGTACAAGTCCGTGTCACTCAAATGTAGGCGTTCTTTTGGAAAGATGGTGCCTGACTCCTCGAGCTGCCAGACAACGATGACACACGACTGCTGCTAACGCTAGGTGACCCCGATGTCCTTGATGAGCTGTGTCTGGACAAGAGGCCAGATTCTGAAGCGGACACTGACCCGACAGAATTGTTTGCTCGCTTTGTGTTTGACCCGCGTTCTGATTGGGCGGAGCCTCCGGACGTCAATCCTGAGGAGATGGCGGACAAGTTGGAACGTTCTGATGATAGGTCGGATATAGAGGTCGTTTTGATCTTGGAGGTAAGTCCCGATACAGAGGACAGCTCTGTGGTGGACTTGGTTTTGGGGTCTTTTTCCACATCTGGTAGTTGTCGGATAATCACTCTGCATGAAAAGAGAAGCACGTTTTTTTCTCTCTCTCTCTCTTTTTATGTCTCTCTGTCTGTCCATCATCTATGTGAAGCTATCTCTATACATTTATTTCCATTTATGTATAGCTACTGCGTCTCTATTTACCTCAATCTGTCTATATCTGAGTCGCTACACAATTTTTATGAAACACAAAAATATGTGTAAATGTGGATATGATGAGTTGTATTGGTACGACTCACGTTTGCTCTTGTCCACATAGTGGCCTGCATACTGACCACAGATAGAAGATACCACCAGCCATTTGAAAGGCGGAGCCAACCCAGCCGAGGAATAGTGGCGTGCCAAGGTCAAACCTACGATCGATTAGGGATGGGATCAATGGAAAGTGGCTTCTGTTGGTCACCATTGGGAACTCTACTTACTTAAGACCATCAAAGTTTGGGTTGAAATATTCTATTGAGATGTATTCTGCATAAACTGCATAACCGCTTGTAGACAATAAACCTGCACAAAGACAACAAAAATATGGAGTCAATAGGGTACAGTATATACTGTTTTACTCACTGTCCACCATGCAAAAATCTAAACCAATTCCCAATACAAAATTGAATGCAGAAAATGCTGAAAGTGAGATTTTATAATTAAATAATGAATACACATGGGAGACATCACATGGTTTTCCTGCAGTACAGTGAAAATTATATTTCCAATGAGGTTGCCAAATATGATTTATTCTGTTAAAAACTATTTTTTTCAAGTCCTGTTGATAGTTAAATTGGTTAAAATAGGAAGAAAACGGAGTGGAACTGACTCAGTTATACTGATGAAACTGCCACAGGAACACACCTGCACAACTGAAGAATATAATATTTCAGTATTCATTTTAAAACATATCTGATGCATATTATTGTGCTTTTGCAGCATTGTGGCATCACATTCCTTCTAAATTATACAACTTTTATCGTTCTGATTTGGTTATCTTGCATACTGTACTCTGCATGAATGTCACGACATTAGACGTAGCTCTCACTTTTGCACCACTGCAGGACACAACCTCAATAATAAACATTAAATTAATGAAATATTAAATGAATTTGTAAAGCAAAACCTTCCAGCTCTATTGTCGGATCTCATTCGGGTTGCTTCCGTTTGCAGCCAGTGTGTTTATTATTACTACTGAGCCATTAATCTAATCACATGAATGGTATTAAAATGAGACCGTACCGCTGATTATGTGGCACCAACCGCCAGTGTAGATCTTCTTGTATTTTGACTGGTCTTTCCCCCCTAAGAAGGTGCACTCCATTCCCAACAAGCTGAGCACAAAGCCCAGCATGCCCAGGGACAGAGCACCCATCAGCAGACCTCGCACAATCTGAATGTAGCCTGGAGTCACACAACAAGAAACGTAACTTAGCCATTGGGTTCAGGTGGAGTTGGACTTTTCTCAGAGACTGAGATACTCACCCTCCACAGACCAGAGCACGGGGAAGTCGTAGCAGTTACTAACAGCTGTTGAATCTGTAAAGCACGATCTCCACAGACTGGACCAGTACCAGGCCACCTTCAAGATGGAGGAACCTCCCATCCCCCCGACAGAGGTGATCTTCCAGCCCTCCATGGCCATGGTGCAAGCCACCAAGATCCAACCCAGTACTGTCATCAAAAAGCCCCAGATCTGAACCACTCGAATCCGCATCCCTGGGCTTTTTCACCAGCGGGCTCCTTCAGATGTTCGAAAGAGGTTCCTGCGCACGATACTCTTTTTTGTAACAGTTGATTTCTTACTGCAGAAGATGAATGTTGATCTTTAATCCAAATACCAACAACTGTTCATCTTGAGAGAAAACAGCAGAGTGGGTCGCAGGTACAAGGCAGGGCTTTGTTGTTGTTGTTCTGCAAGTTTTAAAATGCGGGTGGGAGAGATGGGTCCCTCGAGTTCCCATTACTACAAGTAAAAGTTGCCAGATTAGTACCTGGGCTGAGGGTGCTCGTCTAAGCAAACATCTCCAATTACCTAAGACTTGTTGCGCGCACTGGAATGCCAAGTCAGCAGATGTGGTCGATTATAAATATCTCTTTATTGTCTGTGGATGATTGTCTATGCTGGGGCTAATTTTATCAAACAACTGTGCACTTTGCTGCCATAATGACCTTAGCGCGCACTAGTCAAGGCTGCTTATGGCATCAGTCCGGGAGGCTGCCTATCAGTCATTTCACTGAAGCCTCGCTGTGCGTGCGCTTCCATAATTAAAACACGCTCCCATAATGCCGAGGTGATGTGGGCAGTAATTAAAACTCTGTCATCAACAATGAATAGGCCAGTGTGACTTTAATGGTCTTGAGACTAACACTGTGAAGCTTATGTGACCTGAAATCCCTGCAAGGACAGTCAGTCATTTCATTCCTAAGTTTGAAAGCAAAGTTAAAGATAATGGGGGTTAGGATTGGTGTACATTATTTGTGCATCAAACCATGACTGTAGGATGGATTGATAAACAATGACTTCTCGGCCATATTGTAAACTTGCTATGCTGTTATATGTAATCATTTTAATTAACATTCACTGTAAGAATCAAAACGTTATTTATTTATGTGAGATTAGCTCATTTGTCATTTATTTCTCCAATATTCAATTATAATTAATTTGTAGCAGAGTATCAAGGGGTCTAAGAATACTCTATGTGTGAAAATGACATTAAAGGAATCAAAATTTCCCCCTAACTGTCGGAATATATACACCCTTTCATTACTGCGTTGAAGTTGTTGAAGTTTGTACTATAGCAACCGGGTATATCAAGACAATATAACATAGTTAAAACTAAGAGGTCCAAAATGTACAGTAACACATAATTTCCCCGCCAAAGTCAACTTTTCTTTTAAGATGAGTTATACTTTAAGTGGTAAACAAGCATGCTGATAATTAAAAAAAGAATACCACCTATTTTCTACAATACCATGGACACCTTTCCACTTGTTTATGATTGAAGTGGAACATTCAGCCTGAGGTTCCTCCTGATGATTATTCAGAAGTGCAGAATGATGGCTGATTAAGTGGGCAAACCTCCTGTCAAGTCTGCAGATTCTCTGTGGCTTCAGATGTCACTCGGTGGTCCGTGGAGGTCAGCTCATTGTAGGTGGAGAGCACGTAAGAGGCTGTCATGTGACCCAACTTTCTGCTTTGATAATATGAACAGAAGCTCACCTTTCAAGAGTACACTGACGGCACCAGGATTAAGGCTTTGGATGGAAACTGTCCCGAAAATTGCTTTATTTTCAAAGTCATGAGCCCACATTTCAAAGCAAACGATGAGGAATAGTGAAGATTTGTGAAGAATATGTGGGATGGGTAATAATGACCATCTTATTAATTGCTTGAGTTTGAATGCTGATGTGTGCCAAATTAAATTGTTTGCCTGAAACAAAAAAAATTATCTGTCAGAATTAATCACCAGTAAATACCCTCTGTTATAGTATTTCCCTTTCAACCCCCCCCCTATCAGGGTTGTGCAAAATTCAGAATTTAATTCAATTTGATTGACAAATTTTAATTGACTCCACCTCACAGGATGATGAATTGAATTTGAATTACAAGAAGTGGAATTGAATTCGGTGCGAGTCAGACAAACTCATTCTCATCCCGTATCAGTGAGAATGACACTTTTAACACACATTTGTCTTCCAAATGGAAATACAGAGACTAACATTAAGTATAAATGTCCTCAATGTTGGAAATCTTATTGATATATCTTTATTTCAAAGTCATAAAACGAAACAATGTTTTTACAATTTAATCAACTGTTTGACATAGCTTTTCTGCAATTCATATTTCAAATGCATTTCTGTTTCTTTTTCAATATTTGAATTGGAATTTAGGAATTATTTCACACAGCCATGTCCACCTTCATGATCCCACGTTAACAAGCAAATTCACACATAGGCGTTTCTTCCCAACTGCCTGGATGGCTCCTGGAGCTCTCCTTGGAGGCTGTTAGTGGCCTTGCTGCGCTCATCATGTGTTTGTGCAAACACGGCAGTGCCCCTTGAGGAATGATGGACTCTGTAAAGACCAGGAAGAAGAAGAATTTTTGACATTGTTTTGGCTCCATTCAGGGGTAATGGTAATTCCAATAAATAATAACTAATGTCCTGGTCAATCAACTTGGCTAAGTACATAAGTGCGTAGGACTTCTCTGATTCAAAAAAATTGGCGTCAATGGCCATTAATGAGCATTAAAGGGTGTGCAAACAGGAATTAGAGACTAACGTGTTCCTGAGAGCTGTTGCTGAATGAGGCCCATTGTTACCAGTCAACTTGCCTGACGCTCGAGCCCGCTGACATGGAGAGACAGAAAATCAAACCTCCCAAGATGCATAACACAGATCCAGCCCAACCGATGAAGAGCGCCGCTCCCAGTTCAAACCTGCCACGGACACCAGAAAACTGAAATTTACCATTGGACTTAATACAAGCCACTGCGTTTGTAATTACCTACTTCTGAGCAACAAAGAGGGGGTCAAAGAAGTCAGTAGTGATCCTGTGGGCATATATGGAGCAGGCGGTCATGCCGCACAGGCCTATGGAGGCAGATCAAGACGTGATCATGTGACTTTAAACTTTGACTCGAAGCATTGCAGAGCTAAATTGTGCTCTCTGGTTTGCGGAGTAAGTTTTACCGCTGAGGATGTATTGAAAACCTGCAAAGACTGCCAGGCGTGTTTTGGTGGTCTCGGAGCCTCCTACTTTTGTGCACTTCATTCCAAGCAGGGCAAATATGGCACCAAAGAAACCCAGACACACAGCTGCAATCATCAGGCCCCGACATACTTGGATATAAGCTTGACAACAAGGACAGAAGAGAAGTAATGGCTGGTGATGCTTGACCTTTAGCCTAGGAGAAAACTGCTTGCAAACTTTCATGAACTGAAGCTTCCCTTTAAAGATTTCGGCAGAATATGTTCTCAACTCACCATCCAGAGCAAGCATGGAGGGAAAGTCCTTGCAGTTGGACACGCCTGTGGAGTCAGTCACGCATGTTTTCCACAGGTTGGACCAGAAGGTAGCTGTCGTGATGACCGTCCCATCCACTGAGGAGACCTTCCAGTAGTCTGTAGGAAGTGTGGATGACACCAGAATCCACCCGGAGACACTCAGGAGAAAGGCAATAATCTCTCTTGCCATGGCGCTCATAGTCTCTTGGACTTTTGATGTACGGAACAAATCAGGCCAGAAACTTTTAAAAGGTGACGCACCTTTGAGATCTCCTCCAAAAATGACTGAGCAGCTCTGGGCGGGTTGGTCCAGCACCGGTGTGCCAGGGCTGGCAGACACTTGGCGTGGATTTACTTGAGGCTCTCTTAAGGTTGGCTGATATTCAATAAGTAGTTTTGTGTCACTGGACTACAGGCGTGCACACAACTCATCACTCCACACATGCCCAATGTGGTCCACAAGGTAGAAGGAAGTCATTAATTGACAGGATGTGATGGAGAAAGAACACATGATGGGGAAGACAGATAACACAGACAAGCCTATAGTGCCTTCAATGGCTTGCTTTCAGGTCAGTAACCAATCCGCTTCTTCTCATCTGTTATCATAGTAGCACGGCAGCGATTAGGATGTTCTGCACTCAGTTTGCAACACTGTAGTGCCATCAAGTGGCAATCCACCAACATTTAATCAGGGACAGATCCAGGATTTTTTTTCTCTCCCGGGGGCTAAGAAGGGGATTGACTTTAATGTAGAGGGGCAGAAAATTAAATTTTGAAATATAATTTAGAAAATCAAATAACGTGCTTTAACTGGGGTTACACAAATTTCTTACAAGACTATACAGGCAAGTTGATCTGATGTTACGTCTTAATTGATTGTACATTCTAAAACACAACCAGTAACATATAATTTTTGGCAATACTCCATCATGACTAATGATGTGTGGTTTTCGCATTTTCTGCCTCTACTGCGAAAATACCACTGTGATTGGCACATGGTTGTACCAATAAGTCTGAGCGAAGCACTACGTGCACATTTCATCCGTAAGAATGCAAATATAAAATTTCTCTAACAATCAGAGCTGGGCAGTCCGTCCCGGAGACAGAATGGACCGGCTGGCCGGTCACCCATTTATGGGATGGGGGCGCGGCTAGGAAATGCGCTACAACGCCCCTTTGAATTATGAGGTCGGTCTGACTTTTGGAGTTGGAAAAAAATAATATTACCCGAGTTCACCGGCTGATTTAAATGTGACAGGATTCTACAATGGCGACCTCATGGAGGCACACCGTGAATAGAAAAAAGATAATTCACAAGATTATAAACATGCTGTATGTTTATCTTAATGTGTTTATTATTACATTCATTCATTTTTTGTGAGATTAAGCGGAACAGATAATGGATGGCCCGGAAATAACTTCACATAACGCAAAGCGATTAAAATGATTGAAATGCTTTGGAGCTACTCCTTTATTTGTACAAATTAAGGGAATTGTGAAGAAGTGTTGCTGGAGGTCAAAATGTGTGGCGATGAACCAGAACAACAAACAATTCATCTGTTGTTTACATTCGCCCCGAACGCTTTGAGGTCTGAACTGGGAGAATCCGAGTGGAATAAATCCGACTGGCCACCTTCCTCGAATGCAGCAATAATCCATTCATTTACAATACATCCGTGGCTTGAAGCCAGAAAGTACCGCACCACTTTCAGTATGTAGCATTGCTGATCTCCAGGTGTAATGCTTAGACGAGCCTTGGCTATTTGCGGACCAGAGATGGCGCTATACTGGCGCTAGAGGGGGCTATAGCCCTGTCAGAAAAATATATTGCAAACTATATTTAGAAATGACTTTCTGAACCCCAATTTTATTACTGGTCAAACACCTCTATAGGTCAGAAAATATCCCGGGGCCACTGTAAATCCCTGTTGTGGGCTTGCTGATTTAGCCAACATCTTCAACTGGGAGTTGCTATCACGTTGTTGAACTTTGTGGAATTGACTGAAACATAATTAAAAGCTGCGAAAACAAACATTCAAACATTCAACTTTGACCTTATTTGAAACACTTGTTTAAGGTCAGATTTGAAATATGGACTAATCTTCTATTTTGGTTCCATATCCTTCTATCTGACTCCTGAGGAGTAGTGCCTTAGCAGTCATGAACCTCACGATACATCACTGGCTCGATTAAAATTTTGCTTGCAACTTCAAGACTGAAAACGCTACCTTCAATGTTCAAACTGATAAAAGTTATTGTTTTTTTTATCTATCAAATTCCAAATTAGACTATATCCACAAAAACATTGAACATATATCTTGAATTTGTAGTGTGTATTTAATTGAATGTAGGTTGAAAAGGTTTGAAAGTAATTGTTTTCTGTTTGTATTTGTTTTACACAACTTCCAAATTCAATTGCAATTAGGGTTCGTATTAGGCTGTGATTACACCTTATTTAAATGGAATTATGGATGCATATTCAGAACCCCAATGATTGTTAAATGCAGATCTCATAAATATACATGAAGTGAGTTACCCCCAGGCAGCTCATGTCTGGATATTCTGTACTGCGTTTTGTTCCAAACTCTAAAACTGCAGCTGAACCCATCTGACCTAATTCGACAAGGCCAAACAAGGTTTCTAATCAGCATTCCAAGAAAGAAAATTCCAAGTGGGTTGCAGCAGGAATCATCTGCTGAAAGATGCTCATTAGTTGAAGCCACAGTGCCAACAAATACAGGGAGTGGAAATTCCCAGTTCAATAAACTTAAAATGAAAGGAAATCAGTAGGAGCTATCAATTATCTTTGTTAACATATTAAGGCAGAAGTTGACTTAGAAATGCTCTTTACAAGAATGTTTTATAAGGCCCGCTAGTCTCAACACTGTATTCTGAATAATATTGCATTTGTGGCGTATGAATTCCATCCATCCATTATCCAAGCCGCTTAACCTCACTATGGTTGTGGCTGTGCTGGAGCCTATCCCAGCTATTTTTGGGCTGTAGGTGGTGTACACCTTCAACTGGTTGTCACACAATTACAGGGCACACAAAAAAAAACACACATTCACACTCATAATAACACGAAGGGGCAATGTAGTGGGTTCAATTAACCTACCATGCATGTTTTTGGACTCTGTGAGGAAACCCTGAAGGAAAAGTATTGAATTTTTTCAAAGAGAAAAAAACAAAATTGCAGTTGCAAGAGAAAATCGTCAAGGAGCTAGCTCATCGTACATGTAAACCTGAACCAATCATGGCCGGACCTAGACAATTTGTTGTTAAACGAGAAATATGAAGATAAAACACGGATTCTACAGTACACAAAGTATCTCAAGGGATCAAATATACACATGAACAAAATCATTCGCCCAAAAGGAAAGAAGTGATTCCACAATTAAAAGCGGCACAGCATAAAGGAAAGATTGTCAACTTGCGATATGATGAACTTATAATTCACCCCACAAAACCAACAAAATACTAAATAAATAAATACATAACTAAATACAGATATTAAACCTGCACATGAAGTAATAAACGTAACAACATTTTAACATGTTGAACACAAGACTTGAAAATAATCGGACAAATGACTTCAGAAATAACCACAACTCTGGTTTGGAGTATTATAACAATGATCACTTTATTGCAAACATAAAAATAGAAAATGCACAATTAATCGTACATTTTAACAGTAAAAGCTTTGTTGAAAAATTAAAGAATAATCAATTCACATCAAATCAGAAACATGGCTTGGTAATGGCAAAATAAAAGATGGATGGAAATGGATGGTTGTGAATTATTTCCAGGAACAGAAAAAGAAGTGGGGTCGCAATCTATGAGGATACAACTTTGAGAAAAGATCAAAGGTCTAACATACTCAATGAACAACACAATGGAATGCTTTTCCTCACAAGGGTCACGGGTGTGCTGAAGCCTATCCCAGCTATCTAAGGGCAGTAGGCGGGGTACACTCTCTGCCAAAATGCAAAAAAATATTAGTTTTCTTTACATTTTTGAAATAAGCTTGACAAACAAACACACCAACTCACTAATGCTCCTTAGTACTGTAAATTACACAGAAATATTAAATATTGTAAAAAGTCCACTGATTGTTTCAACATTGATCTGATACTAATAAAAACCTTTATAGAATATGTAGTGCAACCGTTCACATTTATTTGTCCTTCAAAACTGGTATTTTCCCATCGAAAATAAAAATAGCAACAATTTTATTGTAAAATATATGAGTATTCACAAATTACAGACCGATATCATTACTGCTGCAGTTCTCAAACATTCTAGAAAGACCATTTTCACAGAATTGACAACTTTATCGAGATGCACAATCTTTTAAACGACAATCGAAATGTTTGCAGAGATGGATGGTATAAGAGGTTTGGCATATAAATGGATAAAAAGTTACCTCGATGTTAGGACCAGTATGTACAGTTAAACAATGTAAAATCAAACCATTTGAAGATAACTCATCGGGTTACCCAAGGGTCTGTGTGCGGTCCTAAATGATTTTTTACTATCCATGAATGACATCTGCCGTTTCGGTAGAGAAAAAAAAAAGTTATATTTGTTGATGACACAACTTTGTCTTGTTCCAGGGAAAATCTCAACTAACTTCTGACTACCGTGGAAAAATATTTATATTTACTGAGGAACTGTTTTGATACAAATAAATTTCCTTTGAACTTCTATAAGACAAAGTTTATAATCTTTTGCACCCCACAAATTAAACACAAATATCGCTTTCAACTCTATTGAAATAGAAAGAGTAAATAAAAGTACATTTCTAGGCATTCTACCTGATGCAAAACTATGCTGGAAACTTCACATGGAAAATGTTAAAAGTAAAATATCCCCAACTATTGGTATTCTGACTTTTTGTGTGGACATATGAGGCAATACATATAAAACAAATTCTCAGAGTCTACAGTATAAGCTACATAAATGAGCTATATTAATTAATTAACATTCAAATTATGTAGAACCAACCATTTATAAAAAAAAAAAATAAACACTCAAATTTTATGACTTAGTTGAATCTAAAAAAAAAAGCACAACTAATGTATAAAGCATACAATAACCGATTTTCAGACTGTTGCTGGTATGAAAGGAGCACAAGTGACTTGGAAAAAAGAAAGAAAGATAAGAACTAACATAAAGCTAGTGTGTGTCTCTGTTAAAGGTGTCAATTTGTGAGTTAATAATTATAAAAATAATTTGAAAAGGTGTGAATCACTTGCTGTGTTCAAAAGGAGGTTAAAAAATATAGCCTTGTCTAACTTTTGCCACAAGTGAGCTGAGATGTAGGCTTCGGATTCAGCGCTATAAAACGTAGATGGTTGGATTTTGGCTGACTTTTGGACCGGTAGCAAACAATCATGGTTATGAAAAAAAAAAAAATAATAATAATAATAATTATCAGTCGTCTTACATTTCTTCATACTTTTCCATTTGGGATGTAGATTTGTGAAACAAACTGAGAGAAAATCTGAAGCGCTGCTTAAATATTGTTGATCTCAGAGAAAAATAAATAAATAAATAAAACACCACTTATTCTGCTCAAGGTCGTGGGAAGCTATCCGAGACTCCATCCTAGACTGAATACCGTTCAAGTTTCAAGCGCAAGGCAGACAACTGTTCACAGAGTTTACTATGGCTTATCAACCCACCACAGCACTGCCACGGTCACTGATTATCCCAGTTTAGCTCAAGTACATTGTTATTAACAAGATGACCCCGAAAACCAAGAAATATTACTATTTTATTGTCATCATACATACACCTGATGGATTGACTCTTTAGATGAGGTGAGTTCGGGTTTTGCTCAGCACACGCTCCTGCTGAGCGCTGAAATGTGATCAAGCACAACCTCGGCTCCCTAAGACGTTTGTCACACAGAGCATGTGAGCATTGTTGGCATTGCAACCAAAGATACACCTCCCCTTGAAGTCTCTCACATGTTTCTCTCCAGTCACGAGGTGGTCGCTTTATGTAATCTTCAAAAAAAACATAAAACGATTCCTGGACTCTTTCTCCCTTCTGCATGTCTTATCTTATTATGATTTGCACCATTCTGTTCTGTGTGAATTAACCATGTTTGGAATGTTTGAATTAATCGCTTGTCTTTTGATCAACAGATGAAATGACAACAGGTCTGTGGTCAAAAAGGGACCCAAAAGAAATTGGTCATAGGACCGTGTATTGATTATTTTGACTGTGATTGATTGTCAATTTAATTTGATTGATATATTTTTTTTCTTTTTTATAATCCCCGCCTGGCATTTCCCCTCCAGTTCTTTTCCCAGGATGACTTGGCTGAAGATCAACATTTGAGGCGCAGGGGTACTTGAGTCTCCTCGTATGAGATTTGATGCTGTTAGGATAATAGTATTCACATGACAGGAGTTATCATAAAATCTATCCTTGAACCTTGAAGAGTCGTGAAAGCAGGTTGAGGTTCAATGACATAATGACAATACATCTTCAATTATATGAGGGAAGAGTTTAATTTCTAACTGTAAGTAAACACATGCAGTGTATTAAAATAGAATATATAGAGAGAATAAATGACCAAACTCTTACACTTGGTTTAAAGTAACTCCAAAGGGAAACATGCTTCCCGACAATGCTATGAATTCACCTACAAACTGTGACACATTTATTTTTTTGGTCATTCCAGAGAAGGCTTGAGGGTTAATGTTTAGCACCCGCAGAAGAGAGGAAAGGAGGAAGTTGGGATTTTGCTGAGTAATTCTGATACATGCTGAAAAGTCAACAGGACTCTATACCTTTAAATTGTGAAAGGGTCTGTCCTTATTTTCCCAGTTGATTTTTGGAGGGTGACAGATTCTTACAGGAGTATCTTTTCTGTTTTTAATTTACTGTATGCTCTAAATCAAACTCATAACGAACACAACCCTTAGAATTTAAGAAATGTCATGTCAATCTTACAGTTTAACACATAACATCAACCTGCATTTACTCTATAGTATACAAATTAGAACAAATAAAATTGAATAACAAGAGTACATTTGTATTTTTATGGAGACTATTTATAAATGAATCTTTATAGTCAAAAGTTCATCTTAATGGTCATTTGTAGGGCTGGGTTTAAAAGATCGATTAAAATCAAATAGATTTTCCCTTTCATAGACCGATATTGATTCATAAATCTTTTTCTCATATGTTTATGTGACTTCTCACGTTATATCTTGTCACTATCAAAGAGTAGCATGCACAAACAACTTGGTGGAAGCACTGAAATCAGAGCCAACAAGCTTGAAGGCAGATGTCTGGAAGTGTTTGGGCTTTAAAAAAAACACAAAGACAGCAATGAACTGAAACTTTGTGTCACAGAAATGGGAATGTCATGAGCCCGCATTGTTGATCTTATCGGTCAACGGTCTACTTACTCTACTTGTCTAGTTTTGTGAAAAAGATGCCCATCAGGAGAATCTGTCCATTACTCATTTCACACCACAAACCGGACCAGTCTTTATGTAGAAAACTGAATTTGGGTGGAGGGAAAGACAACGGGAAAAACCTTGACTTGATACATTTTCAAAATCGGACTGGTCAAATGAAGTGCCCTATCCCAACATCGGAAATGATTTGACTGTAAAGAAGAGTGCCTACACGGCAGAGGACTTGAAGATGTCAAGAGAGGTAAACCTACAATGATTTAGTGTCTGCATATGTGAAGAATGTTGGTTGGATCTTTGGCTGGTGACAACAGAGGTATGTTGCTTGCTGACAATCGGATCATTTGAATCAGGTGTGTGGCAGCAGGCAACTGGCCCTCGAGGCACAAGATGGAGGACCTCTGGTCTATAGGTTGCGAAGCACTACGGAATGAGACGTAATTCCCTGGACACATCCGGGGTCCAGTCCAGACTTTTTATGGAGAGGCTAGTCATCCGATTGCAACCTGGTGTGCCTCGTCAGCTGCCAGCCACACCAACCGACACGGAGAGAAAATGTGCACACCCAGACTTGCCACACTGCATCTAGGAGTGTCTCAGGCAAGAAAGAGGGTGGAATTTTGGACGACACTTTGGAAAGATAATAAAATCTAGACCACATGGACTGATTTGTCATCAAATCAAATTAATTTCAGATTGAGTTGATTCTTGGATTAGAAACAAAATACATTGAGCCTTGTTTGGGAGGTCATATTTGCAAGTAAGGTTTGTGACAGCGTGTGCCTATTACCATCTTATTAACAACTAAACCACAAAGGCACACACACCCAAATGAGTTTACACAACATGTACGGTATTCATCAAAGGCATTTGTGGTGAACAAGTCTTTGTCAGCCTCATGTTCAACTTGCAGTTTCATCAGTTAATTTTCAACTTGAACTTCTGATGTTTCGCACGATGGTTTCAGAAAAAGATTGACAAGCGTGATAACAAATATAAGTGGAATGAAATTGTTTTGATTCAAACTGTTGTAACTGGTTGCGACTGTGTTTTGGGTTGGGTCATTGATGTTGTCAGTTGCTGTGGTCCTTTACTTTATGCCTTTATTTTGTCATATAGGATTGGGCATGTCCAGATGTCTCTCAGTATTTAAGCTCGAGTTGCTGAGTGACACATCAGAACGTCAAGCTTTCTCCATCCCTTGTGCACCCAGCCCTGATCTCTGTCGTTTCAATTCTATTCCTCAGTACATTCTGACCAGTCATGGACCCGGCAGACTCGGACTTTTCCACCACCGTCAACACGATGGCGGCCTAGAAAATCCAGCACTTTGCCGTAGACTTCGTCACATGTTCCAACACATCTGGCTACTTGGAATCACGAAGTGATCGTCTCACTGGCTGTTGATTCGCCTATTCATCGGGAACCCAACATTCCGTCACCCAAACATTATTCTGGGGAGGTGGGAACTTGTGGCAGATTCCTGCTCGGCGGTTAATTTGTCTTCGAGCAGCAATCGAGTATTTGGACCATTGCACTAACGGGAACAGCAGGGAGCTGGGACATTATTTTTTTTTTTTGTTGGGAGTTGAAGTCAGAGAAGTAGGAATAATTTGCCTTTTTTTCAGAGGTGAGTTTTTGAAGAGCCCTTTATTAATCAGTCCTCCGGCAACGGCAAATGTTATTTCGTCAAGGCTCTCGGTCCGTTGCAGACGCCGCCATCAAATTCAGGATTTTGGCCTTTGAGATTGGATGGAATGAGGTCGGACAAAAGACTTTCCGAGGAGCTTCACAGCCACTGTCCACCCGAGATGATCCCGGACAAAAGACTTTCCGAGGAGCTTCACAGCCACTGTCCACCCGAGATGATCCCAGGTCTCTCGAACAATTAATTTCCCGAGTGATTGGGAATGACAATCGCATAAGAGAATGCTGCCGCAGCGCCAGAACTGCCCAATTCTCCTCCCCTCGTACCTGTACTCCTCGACTGGTCGCTCAGCCTTCACAAGCCCTAAGACCTCTTGTGCTACAGGGGAAGAAACAATGCAACTCACCACTCACCCTTGTTCCAATGGTGCACGACCTGCATCAGAAAACTTGGAAAATAACGAGAACTAAAATTTTAAAAAGCATTTTCGTGAACAAAATATCATAAAAACAAAAATTATTTTAAATAATTAAAACTAACAAACCACAATTTATGTTTACAAAACTAACTATAATTAAAGTGAAAATGTCCTTTATTTTTGTCTTTTTCAATTAATTTAATACACGAGCAGATTTTAAATGTATTTATTTGGATATTAACAGCACAGACGGAAGAGAAGGTGGAACATTCATCTGGGAGCTGTAGTCCTCTTAATGTTTGCCGCATAAAAGGGAAGTCATCGAGCAGCTGCGTATTAAAAAAGAGCCAGCAGATGATGTCACTTGAGGAGGCGACTTTGCTAGTGGCCAAAACGCGAGGTAATAAATGCTTTCATTTTTTGGTTCATAGATATGAGAATAATATAGACAGTTTATTAAAAAATATATAACACAGTGTTCAACTGGGTTTAATAATTCTCAACATTAATTGAAGCCACAAATAACGCATCAGAAGTTGCCAATTTGGCAATCATGCATCTAATGGGTGGATGGGTGCATGTAATTTTAGATGCGGTACGCACTGCACTGATTGTAACAAGTCTCTGGACTCATTAAACTGTAAACTGTCTTTTCTTTTTTTAATCTTGCACATAAGTAAAACACATTAAAAAAAAATAACCAAAACTAAAACTGTTTTTGAAAAAAACTAAAACCAATTAAAGCTAACAAAGCCACCCTGAAAACTACAATTAGCTACATTGAAAAAAAAACAAGACGGGCATCCATCATTCTGATGGAACGCCACCTCTTTCTGCCATGATTACTACAGTCGGTGGTGGTGGTGCGCCCATTGTGCACAGGAAATATTAGATCTAAGCAGGAGCTGAGATTTGTCGTATCATGATCTCAACCCCGCTTCAAAGAGCTTTGCACTGCAAAATGAGGTCATTGTAGCCATTAATCGTGACTTCCTCACTTTGATTACAAAAAATGTGCATAATTTAGTTCATTTGTGTTTGTTTTGTAGGTTTGTCCATCCATTCATTATCTGAACCACTTCTCCTCACTAGGGTCGCGGGGGGTGCTGGAGCCTATCCCAGCTATCTTCGGACAGTAGGCGGGGGACACCCTGAACTGGTTGCCAGCCAATCACAGGGCACACAAACACAAACAACCATCTGCGCTCACACTCATACCTAGGGGCAATTTAGAGTGTCCAATTAACCTGCCATGCATGTCTTTGGAGTGTGGGAAGAAACCGGAGTACCCGGAAGAAACCCACGCAGGTACGGGAGAACATGCAAACTCCACACAGGAAGGCCGGAGCCCGGAATCAATCCCTGCACCTGTTTTGTAGGTTTAAGTGTTTTAAATATTGTGTTCCTGAGTTATTGTTGCTGATCAATTTGAATTTATCATTGAGTCTATTAAATTGCTCAGTTTCATATGGTTCAATTAGGAAGTCAAATATTTTCAATTTTTCAATTCAAATTTGAGACGCATAAATGCACTTTAAATCTTTTGTTCCAGACTAAAAAATAAGAATCGCTTTAATCAAAGCTGTGTACATTCTTTTTTTTCCATTTTCTTTAAAGGGGTGCCCAACCCTTACCATACTCTTGCGCCACCCCTCACTGATATTTCAAAATGGCGGCAAAGGCAGACAAACCAAACGAACAAAAGAAAATCGTCGTCTTTTGTAGGGATATCATTTTTGTCCAGGCCTGTTCCAAGAGTTAGCTTTTAAAATAAAATAATCTTGCTGAAGCACAATTCAAAAACACAGTCTTGACTTTCATTCTTTCATTTTCGCTGAATTGTATTCCTTATGCGCGGTGGTCGAATGGTTAGCACGATGGCCTCACAGTGCAGTGGGCATGGGTTCGATTCCAGCTCAGGCCTTCCTGTGAGGAATTATCATGTTCTTTCCATGCCTGCGTGGGCTTTCTCTGAGTACTCTGGTTTCCTCCCACATTCTAAAGACATGCATGGTTGGTGAATGGAGCACTCAAAATGTCCCTAGGTGTGATTGTGACTATGAACGTTTATCATTGTATGACCTGCGATTGGCTAGCAACCAGCCCAGGGTGTGCCCCGCCTGCTTCTTGAAGATAGCTGGGATAGGCTCCAGCTCCCCCTGTGACTCTTGTGAGGAGAAGCGGTTCAGATAATGCATGGATGAAAATAATTTATGCAAGTTTTTTTATAATCAAGATGAGGAAGTCATGATTAATGGCTACAATGACCACGTTTTTCAGTGCAAGGCTTTCACTTATTCTGGGATCAATACCAACTCGCTGGGAAACAGAAAGTCACGCTGTCCAACTATGTCTTGTTTTCAAAGTCATTTCCTTCAGTGTGTGATATATGGCGTCATTGTTTGAGTTGTTGGCGTCGCAGCAAACAGACCGGTTGATGGAGTAACGTAGTGCAACTCTTTGTCGTTATAAATGAATACTATTTGTAATTTAGCGTTATCAATGTCTCTTATCTTCTCAATGAAAGAAAAAATATGCTTCTTTGTAAGTATTTTATGATCTCATATTGCCATCAGCATTGAGGTGTATTCATTTATAGGGCTTCTCTTTTTACACAAGTACAGATGTTATTATTGGTTTTGTTGATTTAGGTTTTTGACTTTAGTTTCATCTTTTACCTTATGTTCCTTTGTGTCTGTCTCGTCATGCATATTGTGTCCACTTGTGTTCAGCTCCCTCCAACTGTTTGTGTCTTGTCCAAGTGTTCCTTGTTGTCTTTTTGTCAATTTGTTTGTATTTAGTTCCCTGCTTCCTTTCAGTTCCCATAGTGTCATTGTCTGCCGTCAAATGTATGTCCTCTGTTCCTTAGCATTTTTCAGTTATCCTAGTCTTAGTCATAGTTATTTTGATAGTATTTGTTACTTGATCCTAATTAGGATTTTGGATTTTCCTAGTTCTTTGTTTGCTTTTTAGTTTTCTTGGGGAAATTAAACACTTATTGTTAAAACCACCCCATGCCTCGCTTCCCTGCATTTGGGTCCTTAACCAAAAACCTGACAACGGATGTGAAAGACTCTGTGTGTAAATAATTAAATCGGGCGAGCCTTGGCCACGCCGACCAAAATTTCCCTGAAGACCTCCTAGTGGAGCATATAATTCTTCAACAAAATGGAATGATAGAGGAATAGGTTAAAGGGTGTTTAGTTGTCAGGGTCCCTTTAATGTGTTTAACCAATGTCCCCACCTTTTTTCAGTGTAAATCACTTCAATTCAATGTAACAAGACTTTTCTCAATGTAGATAGAACATTATTATTATTATTGTTAATGTTAATAATTTACTGCCCCCCCCCACACACACACACGTACTAAAAACGTGTATATTCAAAACATTTTCCAAAGGAAACAAATCGGTGGAAAATGAAATCCAATAAATTCGTGCCTTTAACCCAACCCCCCCCCCCTTTTTTTGGGCCAATAGATTGGTCGTCACTTTCCTCCAATCAAGTGGCGTGTGGGAGGAGCCAAGGCGAATCCTTTTTTTTTCTTTACCGTAATGATGTGAGAATGTGCTCTGCAGCTGTGTATCATACGTAACACACGTTGCGACCCGTTAACCTCGCGTAACATGCGTCGACGTCGCCTTTAGGTGTATTTCTAAGGGCGAGAAAGTAGTTGTGTAGCTGTTTTGGCGACCAATACGATGGAAAATGCCAATAAAGATGCCAAGACGAATCCGGCAGCGTCGGCGAATCTCCTCTCCAAATTAATTTTCTGGTAAGACATCCCGGAAATAAAACCGCAGCAGCCAGGATAACTTCATAGTAGCGCACTGTTTTTTTTTTTTCGTTTTTTTCCCCCAAGTCATTTAATAAGCCTTTTATGTAATTCATACTCACACAGGTTGCCAGCCGAACGTGACGCCACTTAGGTTTGGTGACGACCAACAACTAATAAATGTGAAATACTGAACTCATTGAAATGTGTTCCGTTCTGCGGTTTGTCATGTGTTTTGTCTTTAATTCTTTCAATCAAACCCCGGGGTCAGTGTAACTTGGCACTTCTGTCATTCACGAAATTAGCGTTCCATTGTAGTTATAGTGTTATGACCATTTTTGACATGTTCTGCTCGCCAGGTGGCTCAATCCTCTCTTCCGCGCTGGATATAAACGCAAGCTTGAGGAAGATGACATGTACCCGGTGCTGGCGGAGGACAGCTCAGAAATGCTTGGTCAGCAGCTGCAAAGGTACATTCATGATTGCTTTGAGCCTACAGAACACCATTATGATATTGCTTGTGGAAAATTACATTTAACCAACCCTGCCCAAAAAAAGAAAAAAAAACGTCTTGCATTTTATTCAATTTTCACATCACATGGTAGCCCAATTCCCAGTACTCCCATTTTATACGTGAATGATTGCAATCATAGGACTTTGACCCAATAGACTAGGGGTGTCCAAACGTTTTCTCTTAGTGCCGCCTACGGAACTATTAAAGGATGCAAGAGCTTGTTTGACATTGTTCAACTTTAATTTATTAAATTCGGTAAAACCAATCCACGAGGCAATTAAATCTATGCATCCTTTATTTTTCAACACCACTTATCCTGTTCAGGGTTGCATGGTGCTGGAACCTAACTCAGCTGACTTCGGGTGAAAGGCAGACTACATCCTGAACCGGTGACCATTCAGTCACAGGGCAGCAATTAAATATTGTTCTTACATCTTATGATGGAAAAAGCTTGTGTGATGGTCAAAAGCTTTCACTTTCCATACTTTTTCCACACAGCAGGAAATAGGTGGCAGAATGAACAATGACCGAATGAAGTGACTGATACATAGTCATCATACATTACAATCTTACAGTGCAAAATTAAATTTAACACTCAATGAAAATGACTAAACAATGAGGTGGGTGAATGCAAATGATGAATACCTCTACTTTGGGAGAGAATTCACCAACAACAAGCCCGTAATTATTAAGAACTATTTGCAAAAAGTGCACCCATGCTGGGTACTCCTTCAAACTGCCAAAGGCTCACATTAAACCGTTTGGCATAGTTGTTTTGCTAGTGTTAATTTGTAACTTGTTCATCATCAAAACACAAAGAATAACAACTGAGAATCACATATTTGTAAGTTTTTCCAATAATTGAATGGAGGAGATGGCCTCAAAAAGCTTTGCTGGGCTGCTTCTTGCGTCATCTCCATGCAGGTCGAGGCGTGATCGATGCTACTTAATTTGCAGCAGCCTCAAAGGTCATTGCTATAGCTACTGCTGCCTATTAAACACGTTGCAGTTTTTCACTCCAAAGTCAGCAATCCCTGCTACTTGCCGGCGAATAAGCTACACTTCTGTTGGGGATTGCGAGCGAGGCGTAATTAACTGAGGGAGAGACGAAGAAACCATGCTATTTGTGAAGTAACCTAATGTTAACGCGTAAGACCAAGTGCATTTCACACAGGTCTCGCTGGAACTACGCTAAAACGCAGCGTTTCCAAATTTCAACAACAAAATAGCAGACAATTTAATAAGTAAAGATTTGAGATCTTACACACATAGGTTAACAGAAAATTATTGTTACGGAGTCCCCGTACGTCAGCTGGGAGGCATGGCCTTGAAGATTAGTCCTCGTTTGCAGATTGAGGATAAGCGAAAATGGATGGCTATAATATATGGAATACATGTATCACTAATGTCATTTGCTTTCACAATACAGTCCTGAGTTTTGATTTTGACTTTTGAGATCTGCACAATGTTCTCAAAATTACACTACAGCAGAGCTCATTTTTTTAATCAATTTCTGTTTGAAAAAATTTTTATTTCACATTTTGAAGTCAATGTCTACATTTTTGGCAAAACATGTCAGCTACTGTGCCTCTTCTGAATACGTTTGATATTTGTATATAGCAGATAATAATATAATATCCCTTCAAAATAAAGTAAGAAACGGAAGAAGTTATAGTGTGTTGAAATTTTTGGCCTATATTGTGATAGATTTTTTTCCTTATTGCCCAGCTCTATAAAATGTTATCCCATCTTATTTGTGATTACAATCCAATGCATGAAACATGTCCATGGTACAAAACAGAGAGAATCCCACCCTCTTTGATTACCAACCTTGGGGTTTAGGTGTTTTGCATTTTTCTCTGTGATTGAAGCCAGTACATAGTAACTACCCTCGTTAAGTTTTTGTCAAAGATTTGTAATAAGATAGTGCAAGTACATAGTACAAGAGTGATGTCTGATGTTTAACGACAAGACCAATTCAGAGGAACAACCTGTGGTTAATGACTCACTCGTAGTCCCGGCACATCTTTTTAGATTGTGCAGGCATTGGAAAAACCTTCCATTTCCCAAATCATCACTTTTCAGGAAACAAAAACTGACTTATTTGGGGAGCCTTTCACGTTGTATCTTGTCGATAAAAATGCAAGTTTTGATTTATGAGAGAATATTAAATTGATGATGAAATTTTGACATAGGAGGTTTCGGCCCAATGCCAGCAATATACCAATGTAATAACTGGAAGACCATAGTTTCTTTTTCTGTTTTAAACAAGGACATCTTTCAGTTACCGCTGTGTAACCGTGGAATTCAATTTGAACTAGGAGCGTAAACCATGAAATTTATTGGTGATCTCAGTCTAGGCCAGTAACATAATGTTTTTAATCCCAATTCCTCACTATGTTAGTAACTGCCAGTGTTTTGGTGGCTGTGCAAAAGGAGATTTCCCAGCCATTTCATGGCACGCAGCTGCATTTCCAATGTGGAATTATCTGTGTAGCAGCTGATAATGTGAATGAAACTCATCGTTAGGGATGGGTATCTGTTACAGTGTGCTAAAAAAACAGAATTATTGCAGTAATGATGAGATTTTATCAACACTACTACTCTTAACAAAACTGCTTTTCGATCCGGTTCCTTACTGATATTCTCATCAGTACTTTTTTTTCTTAGAAAACACTGAAACTAAACACAGCTTTTTCTTTTCTTTTTTTTTTAAGTAAACCTTTTGATTGTGTTTGGATGATAAGCATAAACATAAAACATTGCGGCACTCTGAAGGTCTGTACATGATGCATTCCACCGGCACGTGGCGCAAAACAACAAATCATTGGCAACTCGCCATACTCAAACAAGTGCAGACGTATAACTCAGCTGGTAAGATGCCCCTGTCCCCGTTAAGGAGCAGAAGTGAGAATGTTCTTAGCCAGAAAAGCCAGTCAACCATCGCACAACACTGGTCATACATCTAGGAGTTTTTTTCTAAAATGACTGGATGCGCTGCAACAGTTCATGCCACCAGCAAATGGCTTTAAAAAAAAACACAGTCAAACTTGAAATAGCATACTTAAGGTAAACTGGAAGTTTATTATCAAAGCGTGTTGAATGGACAAGACTTAGATTTAATATGGTTTGCTATGACTGGGTTATGTACTAAGTGAGACATGCCGTGGTTTGTTGGCAGGCAAAAGGCTTTGATTTGTGGACTCTGTGTGACATTTGATGGAGCAGAACTTGCCATGACTACCGGTAGTTCACTATTGTAATGATGCAAAAAGACATTTATTGACAGAGTTAGATGACAAAACGGGTCAAAAGTAATTAGTATAACAATAATATATCTTCACGTAACAACAGACCAGTAAATTCAGATTTGGCTAATGTCAATTTTGCATACGTGTTACATATCGCAATGAATTACATCTGAATTTATAGATTTTGGGATGGGGTTAATTATTATTATATCACAAATGCAAGATTAAACTAGTGTTTAAGCTATCAGGGCGCTTAGAACATCTTGAAAAGAAAATGTTTGACTTGACTTGCGCTATAATTCATTTATATTTTTCTACATGCATTAATTTTACTTTTATACTTCAAGTAGTTTTAAAATTACATTACTTTTATACTTTTACTGAAATAAAAAGATGGCGTTGATGCTCCAAAGTATTTTTCTATACATCTGCTTGAATAATGAAAGTGGATACTTTTGACAGCTCTGCTTTCAAACAAACAATTTAGAGAGAGGAAAACGTGCGGAGTAGCAAGGCTGGAACATGCAGTTGGGCTGCAAAAAGCACTTCTGTGACGTGAGATGCACAGTTTCTATACGTTTGTCTCCTCTGACATTTTAATGATTGATCAAACTTGTGATAACGTGCATTGCTAGTATATGTGTGAGTGCATTCAAGGCCGCTGACTTTGCGGCCTGGGCACAAAAAACGATGACGCTGTGACAGCGCGCCATCGATAAACACCGAAATACTGCTGCTTGAAAATAATAGTGCATGTACATTCAAATGCAACGCTTAGGCCAACCAATCACAAACCTCATTTCATGCTGGCTGTGGCACGCATGCCAGTGACAAATCCGAGGGCGGGTGCAATGAATGCATTGTACACGGGGAGTTCCAGGCGTAATTTGATGGATTTAGTGAAAAAAGAAGAAAAAAAGGAAATTATCATTATTTGGAGTTATTTTAGATGAAACAAGAGAGACTGAACCAGAGTGTTGTCCTTATGCTCACATTACGTTACAGTATGTTACTTGAAACACGTTTTTAGTGCATTGAGCAACATGATAAAATTGTGAGAGGTCCTGTCTGAATCCAGGCATGATACAGGACGATGGTGTTTCTCTGTGAAAGAATCTGTTAAAGTTCCACCGTTGCAGTCGTGCACGAATGTGGTTGTTAATAGAGTAATAATAATTGGATCCTCCATGCATTTCATGTGCCCTCCTCAAGACTGAGATTTGGTGACAGGTCAGAGTATGAATTTCCAAGGATCTCTTTATTATGAGGTACCATGCATCTGTCAGTTTGAAGAAAGTTTATAAGTAACCATGCAGGCAAACCATATGGCCTATAGATCTCTTATTACCATGTCTTAAAAAAAAAAAACTTGACCAATAAAATGACAATTTTCACATTATCTCATGTGTGTCAAAAAGAGAGCTCATGACCATCTCTGAAGATCAGAAAGAGTTCTTCGCGTTAAAACATAAAAATACATCATGCATTTATTTTTCTTTGCCAAAAGTCATTTGTGGTGATAAGAATTTTGTTATTTAATGTTGTATGCTTCTTGCGTCAGTTGGTGGTCATATAAATACCGTATTTTCGGGGCCATAGGGCGCTCTTTAAAGTCCCTAATCTTGCCCAAAACAAACAAAGCGCCTTGTAAAGCGGCGCGCCCATTATATGGACTGAGCATCACTCTCGACCATCAACCCTTTTACTCATTGGGCTGTACGGAGTGCATGTTAGCATACCCTGCTGGTCAAAGTCTGAGTCATCTATGCTTCAAATTGACCGTGACTTATACATTACGTGACTATGGTATTTGGGTGATGGTGTAGGAGAAAGCTGGACAAAAGGGCAGCTGTCCACAATGTTGGAGTCTGTCTTATCATTTATGTTATTGCAAGCAAGAAACGTCCCAGGTTTAGACAACATACTGAAAAAAGCCCAAAGCACAACAGCACATCTCTCTAAACAGCCATGCACATCTCTCTAAACAGCCATATGATTGGCTGAGTCTGAGTGGCTCCCAAGAAGCCATTTCTGTAATTGTTATTTTTATTTCTTTTGGGTATATTGATGGCATGAGATACATGTTTTGTGTTAATCCTATTTCTTTGTTTCATTGTTTGCTTGTATGCTGAGTTTTTTTGGTTTTGATTTGAAACCGTGACTCTAAGGCAGCAGTTGGCAACCCGCGGCTCCGGAGCCTCATGCGGCTCTTTCATCCTCATAATGCGGCTGTGATTGGCTTGGGAAAATAAATTACAATTTTTTTTTTATTTTATTTAATTGAAGTGTGTTTTATTTGTGTTAGTTTTTATATTCTTTTAGTTCTAAATTTGAAGATTATTGTGATCTTGAAATATTAAAATATTAATTAAATTATTTTATATTATTTTTGTCACGATCCGTCTGTTGCGCTCCCAGCGAGTGGGCGTGGCCCGGCGGCTCCGCTCCCGGAAGCGGCCACGAGCCGGACGCGCTCCCGATCGCCACAGCTGCGCCTCATTGGGACTCTGATTACGGACTATTTAAGCGTTGCTCATGCGCTTGCTCATGGTCTTGTTCATAGTTTGTTCTCCTCGTGAATTGCTCTCGTTTTTGTCATTTGCGTATTTTGTCCTTGGTTTGCTCACAGCTACTTTACGGCTCGCTTTAAGTTTTCTCGTTCCAATTGGTCTTGTCTTCACCCTTTTTGTGGTAAGCATTGTTTTTTGGTTCCTTGCGTTGCAAGCGATTTCTGTTCTTTCCTTATTTATTTCCTGGAGTGACCGGGTCACCCAGCGTTTTCCGTTTCGCCCTCCCGGCGGTGGTAATCATAGAACCCTTGCGGTTAGTAAATTTATAAATATTGATCCTATAGTGATTATTGTGTGTTGCTTGTCGGCCTTCAATAAACGCCCTGTCAATCCTACCTCCTGAGTCTGCGCTTAAGGGTCCACCTTACACCGCTTCAGGCTGGGAAGCGGTCCTGACAATTTTTTCGTCGCTCAAAATAGACGTCACATAATTTTCTCCGTAGCACTTCATAAGACATAACCACACTATAGTTGTTGATACAAAGTGTAAAGGTAAGAAAAAGCAATATATACAGTGTTATCTTCATTTTAGATAAGATAAATGGATATAAGGATGACGCCTCATGGCATTTTTCTGCTTTCGTTTGCTACATGGACAATTTAAATTCAGCTTTTTAATTTATTTGAAAGAGACATTCATTGTTATTATTTTTCAAGAATTCAAAATGTTCAAAATGTGTTCATTAAATGAATAAAATGTAATTTTCTCTGTAGCACGTGGATTTCATAAGAAACATGCTGCGGTAAAGTAGTAGAAGTTTTTTTTTTTTTCATTTTAGATGTGCGGCTCCCAGTGTTTTCTTTTCCGTGGAAATCGGGTTCAAATGGCTCTTTCGGTGTCAAAGGTTGCCTGCTCTAAGGAGTGTGGTGACCAGTGACGTCCCTCCCCTGACGTTGTCTAGTAGACTATTGCCATAACACCTTTTATTGGTTAGAGTCAGTGTTATTGACAGTGATTCCTTATAGTTTCAGGACATCTGCCATTAAAACGGGGTGATACCTCTGGCAGCGATCCCTTAGGGGTTTGAGTCCTGGTGAGCTGGCATCAGTTAGCGCAAGCAGCTGAGGGAACGCGAGCAGCTGAGGGAACGCGAGCAGCTGAGGGAGCGCGAGCAGCTGAGCGCGAGCAGCTGAGCTAGCGCGAGCAGCTGAGCGCGAGCAGCTGAGCTAGCGCGAGCAGCTGAGCGCGAGCAGCTGAGCTAGCGTGTGCAGCTCGCGAGCAACTGAGCTAGCGCGCAGCTGAGCTAGCGCGACCAGCTCGCTAGCTGAACTAGCGCAAGCAGCTCGCTAGCCTCAGCTAGCGTGAGCAGCTGAGCTAGCGTGAGCAGTTCGCTAGCTGAGCTAGCGCGAGCAGCTGAGCTAGCGCCTTGTCGTGCGGCGTGCCTAGTCTATGCATAAAATACGTAAATAGCACCCTCAACTGGTGTTGCGCCCTTTAATGCAGCGCGTCTTATGGCCGTAAAAATACGGTAATATGGTCGCTTCTCCCTTCTCCATTCTTTTAATCCCTTTTATGGGCTTTGTTTGCTTTGTTTGTTGGCATTTGCGCTGGTCGCAATCTGAGCTAGAGCAGAGCATGTGACCGTTTTACCCTTGGCAACCAGATAAATCACCTGAGTGACTCTTCCTACTATTTTCTTCACAGATATTGGGATCATGAGGTCCAGGAAGCCACCAAAGAATTGCGGAAGCCAAAACTCTCAAGAGTCATCATCAGGTGTTTTTGGAAGATCTATTCAGTGCTAGGATTGTTTACCCTTGTTGAGGTCAGTTTTGGAGTTCAAATTGAGCAACTAAAACATTCACAGGCATAAAAATGTGTAGGCATTGTATAACCACAGATTAGAATCAGAGAATCCGGTAACACGAGTGTAGCAATTTTTTTTCACAAGAACTTGCTTCCTCTATGTCAGGAGGTGATAAAGGTGATCCAGCCGGTCCTTCTGGGGTACATGATCCGCTATTTTGAGGATTATGACCCGCACAATAAAGCAGCCTTGAATGAGAGCCTCGGCTACGCAGCCGGGCTTTCAATCTGTACCATCGGCTTGAATCTGCTGCATCATCTCTACTTCTTCCACGTCCAGCGAGTTGGCATGAAAATCCGAGTTGCCATGTGTCACATGATCTACAAAAAGGTAGGCGTATTTTAATGAGACAAGAAAGCCTCTGCTGATTGTTGAAGTGCTGCCACATTCTGTCCCAGACATGTTCATTATTTAAAGTTGTGACGTCTCCATTTTGGCAGTCAGATACACTAGTCAAAGGATTGGACACAATTTCTTATTCAACTGCATGAGAAAATATGTTGAAACTTATGACTGTTGGTACCGTTGACCCAGATATTGCTAAACTAAACTGTACCACTTTGCTTACATTTGGGATATTTGATTGAATTTGTTTTTTGCTGAACTGAATTTGTTTTTCAAAACTAGGCCTTGTGTCTCAGTTGTTCTGCAATGAGAAAGACCACTACAGGTCAGATTGTGAACCTGCTTTCCAATGATGTCAACCGGTTTGATGATGTAAGTTGCTTAATAAGCCAGCAACAAGTAGTCCAGTACAGCATGAAAGTTATTGTAATGAAAAAGAGTTTTCGTGTCTCCCCTGTCATATTGTCATTACCTGCCCACAATGTACAGAATTAGATACACATGGAATTCATGTGTAGCAGGATAACGATTTGTTGGTTATGGTTATTTGATTTCAGTTCTAGGAATGTGTGATGAGATTAGGATCTTGATCTGCCTTTTCCCGAGGATATTGTTTTTTTTTTTTCTGTCCCAGGTAACAATCTTCCTGCACTTCCTGTGGGTAGGGCCACTCCAGGCAGCTGCTGTGGTTGGACTCTTGTGGCTTGAAATTGGGCCATCTTGCCTGGCAGGCATGGTGGTCCTCATGTTCCTAATGCCCGTGCAGACCCTGTTCGGGAGGCTGTTCTCCAAATTCAGGTATCGCATTTTAGAAATTCCTGACTTTGATTCCTACAACCGAAGCCAGGAAAATCCACTATCCAAGAACACCGTTAAGAATAGGTTGAGGATAACACTTCACAAAATTGGGTTCCATTTCCACCCAACTAAAATAACAACATAAAATTATTCACAGTGAAATCTCTATAGTGTAATAACCCGAATTCATACAATTTGTAATTCCACTAGATTTTGGTGGAGAACTATGCCTGTTTTTATTTTAAAGGATGGTAATAATAACTTGTTCATATAATATGACAATTAATGTTATAATGTAATTATGAACATTACCTGTACTGTAAAGCAGAGGTCCCCAACCACACAGATGAAAAAGAAAACTTGCCGCACGTCTGACTTATTTATTATTTGAGGCTATAAAATATCTTATTTTGAAAAGTGACAGGCTTTTCTCCGTTGCATCCATCTATAATTGAGTCATGACAAAGCTTTGACCCGTGATCTGTACGGCTCAAGCACCACGGCCTTTGACCGGGCACGATCCGCCGGCAGCATTTTCCAATGGTAAAATGCGCTACATACTGAATACAAACCCATCTTAAGTTGATCTGAATTCCAAAACGCAATGTGTTTGACCTTAGAATTTCCACTGTATAGTATTTGTTTCATTTATTTACGACCTTAAATTTACTTAAGAATCAATTTGTTCACATTAGTAGTACTCAGTTTACCCCAACTTTGTGTTTGTGCTGTCTTTCAAAATGGGGAATTGGCAAAATTCTTTTATGTAGATTTTTCTTCTAAATTTGACACACCGCAGAGAAAATCCTTCATGTTTGGATGAAGCCGCTCATCATTGGCCTGTCACTATAACACAATTTGCTTGATGATAAATTGCCCCAGAATTATTCCGATAAACGATAATATTGTGCTTTTCTTACCATTTTTTTCCAGCTAATGATTATGGCATAATATTGCAATTACACCCTTTTAAAGATAAACACACTTTTATTTCTTGAGAATATTTCTCAAGAAAATTGGAACAATATAATGAAAAAGAGTAAATATTCAAAATAAATAATCAAAACCACCAAAAAGCTCAAACAGTCCGCTAGTCTGTTTTGAGGGTGTTGAAACCAAAGTGAGTAGCATTTATTCCAGCATGTGGCCGGGTACACAATAAGGATTTTTCGAATCTTAAAGGATTTTATCTACCCTTTGCAGACCCCCATCTTCTTTCATTAATCAAAGGAATTCCTTGATTGGCCACGTTCTGTCAACTCTGCTTCCCCAGCATACGTGAAATTTTTAGTCGTAAATATTAAACACGTTAATTATTTCAGATTGTCAGCACCGACTGGGTTTGGACCTTATATATCAAGAAAAAAACACTCTTAACGCACCTCATTCATAAGCATAAGTTTATGAGACAATTTTGTAAGACATAAGATCCTTGGTCGGAAGGGGCAAAATTGGGATAATAACAGACCTACTGTCTTTGTTTGTACCCAGTCTAAAATAGACTTTTGTGTGCGATTTGGGAGCACCAACAACATGAGCAGAATTAATTCACACCTTTAATTATGACATGGAAACCAGAGTCAATCGTGAGGCCGATGACAATTTTCTGGCCAATCACCGATATTCGATCTTTAAAATGGCTGACCTGCCAAACCAATTTTTGACGATCCAATTACAATGAAGTTGTGACGTTGTGTTAAACAAATAAAAACACAAGATATATAATGATTTGCAAATCAAGGTCAACCAATATTTAATTAATACACTACAAAGAGATTTAATTTTTGAAACGATGAACTTTATTGTTTATTAGAAAATAATAATTAACTTTGAATTTTTATGGCTAGATCACATTCCAAAAATGCGAGGACAGGGTCATTTTTCACCTTTTCTTTTAACATTAAATCAACGTTTGGGAACTAATTGTTGAAGCTTTGTATGTTGTTGAAGCTTTGTATGTTGTTCAACAGTCCCAGGTCTCCATTGTCATATTTTACACTTCATAATGTGCTACACATTTTCAAATGGAGACAGGTCTGGACTGCAGGCAGGCCAGTTTAGCACCCACACTCTTTTACTACAAAGCCAAC
Organism: Idiotropiscis lumnitzeri; assembly: GCF_059441095.1. Taxonomy (NCBI): domain Eukaryota; kingdom Metazoa; phylum Chordata; class Actinopteri; order Syngnathiformes; family Syngnathidae; genus Idiotropiscis; species Idiotropiscis lumnitzeri. The sequence continues at coordinate 27,183,678 of NC_142393.1, read as the reverse complement.
GTGCATGTAACGTGCAGAATGTGGTTTGGCATTGTATTCCTAAAATAAGCAGGGGTCGTCCATGAAAAAGTCATTGCTTGGATGGCAGTTTTTCCAAAATCTGTATATACCCTTCACCATTAATGGTGCCTTCACAGATGTGTCAGTCCCTCATGCCATATAGCCCCATGCCATCACAGATGCTATCTTTTAACTTTGCGTCCATTACAGTACTGATGGTTCGTTTCCTTTTTGACACAGAGGACACGACGGCCACAATTTCTAAAAAGAATTTAAAATATGGACTCGTCTTTTTTCACTTTGGATTGAGCCCTCAAATTTCTCAATCTTTTTTGGGATCATGTTCCAGGCATAGAATTCCATATGAATGATTATTTGCTAAAAATAATGCGGTTCATCAGTTTGAACATAAAATATCTTATCTTAGTTGCGTATTCATTTATATATAGGTTGAACACGATTTGCAAATCATTCTGTTAAGAATGTGTGTGTGTAGCAAAGTGGACCCAACACAACCGACATAGGCAGAGATCAAACAAAGTAGAGTTTATTTAACTCAGGGAGCACGTCAGACGTGAGTAAGAATAAACAAAAAAAAATAAAACACACTAAACAAGCCGCCAAAAAACGGAGAAAGACAAAGCGAATACTTATGAGATAAAAGGAAAGACTCAGCCACAAGGGAACACTAATATTACTAGAATGAGAACTAACCTACTCAAGGCATGGCATGTGGAAACTATTGACGGAAAACAGGAATAACAAGAGGTACAAATGTGCACTGGGAATTGGCAACTAAACACAGTATTCCGGCGCCTAGCTCCTCCAGCGTTTAAGAAGCCAACTAAGGAAGATGACCAGCAGGTGCGCGCTGTAGACTCCAGCGATCACAATGAAAAACAATCAGATCTGCAAACAATCTACATCACAACAAATTGCACTCTGATTTTATTGATTAACATCACGTCCAAACTTCATTGGAATTGCATTTGTGAATCATTGAACAATACTGGAAGATAATACAATGTTATTTTATTTTATTTTATTTATTTATTTTCACTGTTCGTGAAGTAGTTCCCTGAATAAAAATGAAAAGACTATTGGTTATAGCAGGAGAGGACAGTGGATGACTTTTTCAGACCTCTGCATAAGGAGATGAGATCAGTGGACGAGATGGGTTTTATTTTAAGGGATGGGCTGATTACGACCTCAAAAATGAAGAAGGTTGGCCCCGGTTCAGATCCTTACCGATTGATCAGTTCACTCCTCCTCTAAACATTGTTGAAGTTGCTCGATGATACAATGCAAAAGCAGTGCGATAGCCACATGCTGGACAGACACTGATCTATTTGGATCTTGTGTTCAGCTGTTGTGATAAACTTATCCATATCACACACACACACACACGACCACCCGTACCTTGCAGAACAGCAACGTGATGTGTTTTTATATACCCGATTCACTAACTATTCTCTTATTTATCTAATTTATATATTTAGCTGAATTATTGTTGTATTGCACTGGAGAGGGGAGCTCTCTAATCTCGTTGCACACTTGAGTACAATGACAATAAAGGGATTTCTGATTCTGATTCTGATCATGGATGGAAGCTGGATGAAAACCTGTGACAGAGCGCAGGACCTCAGACTGGGGTGAAAGTTTAACGTCCAACAATATAAAAGTCCCTAAGCACACAACCAAGACAAGGAAACTCTGTGAATGACATTGAATGGTCAAGCCGGAGCCCGGACTTGAGAGGTGCTGCAAAGAGGAATGATGAAACTGCCCAAGGAATATGTGATGTCTTTTTCTTTCCAATTAATTTTCAAACTTTTTCACATTGTCATTTTGGGGTGTTGTATGTAGAATTTTGAGGAGAAACAAATAATTGATTCCATTTTGGGATGAGGCTGTAACATAAAATGTGAAAAAAGTGAAATGCTGTGTATACATTCTAGCTGCACTGTATTTTCAAAAATATAGTGCATTTAGAAATAAATGTCTGAATTGACTTTGCATGGTTTTGAATGTGACCTTTTTTCCACTTAATTTACTCCCCCTCTTCTGCAGGAGTAGGACGGCCATTCTTACTGACAGCAGGATCCGCACAATGAATGAGGTGGTGTCTGGAATTAGGATCATCAAGATGTATGCCTGGGAGAAACCATTTGCTGCTTTGGTGTCAGATGTCAGAAGGTGAAATTTATGTTCCGTCACAGCCGGGGGTTGTTGAATAATCAGGAGAAAGCGTTTAGACTTGTGAGATCCGTGCAAGACGCTTCATTGTTGAACTGTGATGTCATCTTCACCTCAGCTAAGGTCTTTGGAACATATCCATGTGTGCACTCGACCCCGACATTAGACACATCTGTACAATCTATTTGTGTCTCTGAATGAAAATTAGTCTGTTTTTTTTTTTTCACAAAATCTCCCTGGATAGACTCCAGTTTACCCTTGTTGCTCAACAGGGTACATGGTAGAAAATATTTGGATCGGATGGTTGGCGTTTGATACTTCAAACTGTATACAGGACGTTGGACAGTGGTTGCATAGACAAAAAATCGATTGTGCCGGTGTACCTAAAAAAATGGTCATGGTAAAAGTCATTACTCTGTTCCCCCTATCAGTCAGTCTTTTGTCTGTTAAAGGAATACTTAACTAATTTAGCAATTTTCAGCAGTAAAAAAGTTAATATTTTGTCATTTTGATGTCATTTTCAGTCCAGCAAGTGGCAAAATGAGTTTTAAAGGTGTTAATTATATACAATAGAAACAAATATGAACCTTTTACTGCTGAAAGTGGCTAAATTGGTAAAGTATCTCTTCAATTTATGTGCTCCTCCTCCTCATCACCATCATCATTATCACCAGTATCATCTTCCTCCATTCTCTGTAGGAAAGAAATCTACCAGATCATGATGAGCTCATATTTGCGCGGCCTCAACATGGCATCCTTCTTCTGTGCCAGCAAGATCATCGTCTTCATCACCTTCACCCTCTATGTCCTGTTGGGGAACAAAATCTCAGCCAGCCGAGTCTTTGTGACTGTGTCACTGTACACGGCAGTGCGCCTCACTGTCACGCTCTTCTTTCCCAGCGCCATAGAGAAACTCTATGAGAGCCGTGTCAGCATTCAGAGGATCCAGGTCCGTCGCTGTATAATCATCTCGGCGTTTGAACTATGGACTCCCATTTATGGGATTTTATAGGATTTTTTTTGACAGGCATTGGTGCCATCTCTTATCATTGAATTTCAGTTGATCATGTGAGAACTTCCATCTGTCACGCCAACTGTAGCTAATCATTCAGCAGCAGTTTATGTTCTTATTGTATCAAAGACATGCATAATTTTGCCCTTTTTCTTATCTGTTTTGTTCAAGGAGTTCTTGTTGCTGGATGAGATGACAAAGACGAGTGCTCCTCTGTCACTTGCAGAGAAGCAAGATTCTGCTATTGAGATCCAGGACCTGATGTGCTACTGGGACAAGGTTTGTAATAGACCCACTACACTACACCCACCGTCCACAATAGTCTAATGAGGTTCACGACAAGAGCTGTATCAACCACAGTTCTCAATTTGGATTGCGATGGTTTGAGAGTCAGGTTTCCCATATATGCTTGACACTCTTTTAATAGTTAAGAACAGTTCTGCAACTAAACAAAAGAATGAATCACTGCCTGAAATGTTGGCCACAGCTGCGCATTACCAATCATGTATTTAATTTCCATTTCTTCTCTATACTATTATGAGGACATTATAGAGGAATGGTTGAATATTAGTCTTTTGATCAGCATCCTTTTGAATACAGTTAAGTATTTTATTCATATCAAATGATAAGTAAGTAAATATTTAAGACAGCTGGAACATACTATAAAGAATAAATATTTAGTAACATATGAAATGATGGCTATCCCCTGTGACCAAAAGTAATTAACTTATAATTACAAAAAAATGTCATTGTAGTTTGCAGGCCTGTCCAGTTGTTACTTCCTGAAAAAAAAAATCATGAAATGATGCTGACAATATCTTTAACGCGTACATGACTTAAGGTCCTCATGTGTGCCTCCTCCACAGAGTCTGGATGCCCCGTGTCTGCAGAATGTCACAGTCAGTCTGACTGGAAAGCAGCTGTTGGCGGTTATTGGACCAGTGGGTGCAGGGAAGGTAAAAAAAGAAAAAATGAATCCAGATTAGAAGAGGGTGTCACTTTACATGTGAGCTCATTTGTCACCTCTTGCTCGATCCAGTCCTCGCTATTGAGCTCGATCTTGGGAGAGCTTCCTGTTGAAAAGGGTGCAATGAAGGTCAAAGGTCAGCTAACCTATGCAGCCCAACAGCCCTGGGTGTTTCCAGGCACTATCCGCGGCAATATCTTGTTTGGAAAGGAGATGGATCTGCGCATGTACGAGAAAGTCCTCAGGGCTTGTGCTCTCAAGCGGGTGAGCAAGACAGGTGATAATTGTAGTTCTTCTCATATAGGTGGAAACTGCCTCATAATTGTATTCTCAGCTCTGAAAAATATTACTTGTTGGGACCTTTTTACTTTTCCATGTGTTTTGATGCACACAAACCACAATTCCAATGAAGTTGAACATAGTGGAAAACATCAAAACAGAATCCATCCATTTTTTAACAATGATTTGGAAATCACATGCAACCTATAGTCAAATGAATACAGTACGCATTCAATATGCAAACTAATAAACAATATTGTTTTAATCCAAATCATCTCTCATTTGAAAGTTTATGTTTGCAACACTTTCCCCAAAAATGCTGGGACACGGTCAACAAAAGACTGGGATGGTTGAGGAATGCTCAAAAACCATGCAAAGCGAAAAGCATTATACCAAATAAGCTAGAAACTGCCAGTTTCTCTGGGTCAGAGCTCATCTAAAGTGTACTGATGGAACGTGGAAAACTATGCTGTGGTCTGATCAGTCCACATTTCAAATTGCATTTGGAAATCATGGATTTTGTGTAACGTCCACATTAGTGAAGGCAGCATTAATGCTAAATACAGGTTTTGGAGCAAACCACTGCAACGTCTTTTTAAGAGCTGTACAGGCTTTTATAAGCAAGACAATGACTCGTGTGAGTGTAAGTATTAAACTGGCCTGCCCACAGTCCAGACCCATCTTCCATGGAAAATGTTTGACGCATTATGAAACACAAAATATTACAAAGGTGCCGCACTGAAGTTTTACATAAACAAGAATGGGGAAGAATTCTTACGACAAAGCTTCAACAATTAAAGTCCTCTATTCCCAAATGCTTATTGAATGTTATATAACACAGTAATAAATCTGCCCCTGTCCCAGCTTTTTTGGAACATGTTGCTGGTGTCAAAATCAAAGTGAGAATGTTTGTAAAAAAGTAAATCGGTTTACTCAGTTTAAAAATTAAATAGCTTGTCTCTGTCGTGCATTCAATTCAAGGTTGAAAAGTATTTGCAAATCATTGTATTCAGTTTTTATTTACATTGTTTACAACATCCCAACTTCATTGGAATTGGGGTTTACATGACTGGCCGCTTGTGCCACACTGTTTTGCAGGACTTGGACCTGCTCCCGGATGGAGACCTCACGCTGATTGGGGACCGTGGTGCCACACTCAGTGGGGGACAGAAAGCTCGTGTCAACCTTGCCAGGTAGTGGGCAAGCAATAACAAATGAGTCATTGTTTCACTATTAAGTGAATGTTGGTGTTTCTCCAGAGCTGTGTATCAGGATGCTGATATTTACCTCCTGGATGATCCTCTCAGTGCTGTGGACGCTGAAGTCGGAAGGCATCTCTTTGAACAGTAAGAATAAAAATAAAATTTCTTGATTTTGAAACAGGAACACAACCCAGGAAAACTTATCCCACTTTGGAATGGCTTATATTTCATTCTAACCTTTTTTTTCACCCAAACATGACTATTTCAAAAATGTATGTTTAACTTTTCAAAGGAGATTATCTCCACTTTTGTACAGAATATTATAGCATTTAAAATGTAGAATAAAGGGAAAACATTTTTTCCCTGTATGAGTTTTCTGCGTTAATTCAATTATCGTGACTTCTTTTCTTCTTTTGTAAACTTGCATCTTTTCTGTTTTTTTTTTCAGGAGTAACTCCACTTTATTGGTGTAGATTTTTACCCCCATGTTGACATTTGTATGGTGGTGTATTTGTAAATTACTTTTTTGAGGCTTAAACTAGTGGTTCTTCAATCGATCGGCCACCAATCTTGATCAATCTTGAAAAGTACGCGATTGGCAAATGTTGACCCTTTCATTGTCGATCGCAAATAGCGATTACCCGCAGGTAGTACTTGGCAGCCTGCAGCCAACAAGAGACCAGCCTTTGTGCAATGTAGTGCACTGTCCCGCTTTCCTTAACCCAGCACGGGCGTGCAGTATACATAACAAATATGCTGCTGTGTGGAGATTTTATGTGATTTGAGAGTGTGGAGCTAATCCATTTGATCATTATTGGAATCTGTATTGGTAAATTGTCCGTTATCAAAATTGACTGCATAAAACCCCTGATCGAACACAAATTTAGGTGTATGGCGCCATTTGTTGCTTATGTAGCGTGAAATGTTTTTTAAAAAACGGCCTGAATGTAGAGGGTGCAGGCTCTACGTTTGGGGTTGGCGTCATGGTGGTGTGTGCGGTTCTTTGGGAGCTATGCATTGACCGGCTGCTGGTTTACTGTTGTAGCACTTACCGCTCCAAAAAATGAAAAAAACTTGCGCAGGAAGTCAGAGAATAAACCAAATACAATCAAGGTTGTTTAAATGACAAACCACAGCACAGGAGAAAGGGGTTGTAAAATATCAACAGACTGGCCTCCCTAATTGTGAGAAGGGCAACTCATTATGATGCAGTAGCTCCTCAACATATGCATTGACAGTATGTATGTTTCTGGAGTCAACCTCTTCTCTACAGTGAGTTCCAAATTTCTACCACTTTTCGAGAAAGGCAGTCTCCCAGTTCTTCGCCTTCTAATATGGTGAAATTAACCAAATAGTGAATCCTCTAGTTCATTAAGATGATGACTAATGTCCATGGGCTGTATAAAGTCAAGTTCACTGATATGTTAGGTGTCTTGTAGCGTTCCTAGCTTGAAAAATACTTTATCCAGGTCCTACCTAGCAACTTGGTTCAACAGTAAATGCAGAAAAAAAATTGCCTGTAATGACAAATTTGTGTTGTTAGTTAAGAGTTAAGAAATGTGTCATATCCATTTTAAAGCATGGAACATTCACTTTCAGTGTGACAGGATAACGGAAAGGAAAACAGACAGTTTGCGGTGCTGGTGCTCCACTGCAGAGGTGGGAGGGGTGAGGTGGATCAAACCATTTTTTTTCAGGCAAAAGGGGAGAGGTGTCAACCTCACAAATTTTGGGAATGCTTCAGAACCACCAAAATAGGCTAGATACGCCTATGATTCTATAATTTTTTTTGAGAAACAAAGTAACGTGTAGAACTGGACACAGATCTAAATGAAACCCAAGCAGTAAAGAGGAAGCAATGTGTTTCAAGTAAGGCAGGAAGAGGTGCGGTGCTGGTCTTGATGTGACAATGGCGCTTCCTGATACACTGTTCCTCTTATATAACAGCAGTGTTCCATAACAGAAAATAAAAAGACTCAGCTATTTTATTGTTGAACATTTATTGTTAACCCAGGTGCATCTGTGGCCTGCTGAAGAACAAACCCCGCATCCTGGTCACCCACCAACTACAGTACCTGAAGGGAGCAGACCAGATTGTGGTCCTCAAGGAGGTCTGTGCATTCAATTGCTTTTGCAATGCCCACAACCCTGAAATGAGAAGTCATGTCAAAAATGTTCTTTGCAATTTATGTTCTATGCACCAATTACTACACATGAATGCGTCATGAACCAGTACATTTTTGGATGGTTCTTGCAGTTCAGGCAATAGCTACGAAACAGTTCCCTGTGTGTAGTGTGCACACTCGCCATTGTTTGTGTGGCTCCTACTCTTGCCACCAAACAAGTGATGACTCTTCCAAGACTGACATGCATGTACAATTACAAATCAGTTGCATTGATCTATACTTCTTCCAGGGTCACATGGTTGCCAAGGGTACATACACGGAGCTACAGCGGTCCGGGCTGGATTTCACGTCACTCCTGAAAAAGGATGAAGAGGAGGAGCCCCATCACCCTCCCTCAGATCTCTCCTCCCGAAGCCGGACTTTGTCCCAGAACTCAGTGCGGTCTCAGACCTCTTCCGTGTACTCGGTCCAGGATGGAGAACATTTAGAGGTTTGTACAATGATTGTGATTGCAAAAAGATCTCAAATGATGAAACCTCTGATGCAACAGAACTGTTCTCCCGCTCACAGGCTGAGCCAGTGCACAGAGTGGCAGAAGAGAGTCGTGCACAGGGATCCATCGGATTGAGTATGTACTTGAAGTACCTGCGGGCTGGTGCCAGCATTTTGGTTGTGGTCGTTGCGATGCTCCTGAACGTTCTGGCTCAGGTAAGATAAAGTAAAACTGCTTAATCACACTTAACAGGCCAAGGAATGGAAATATTTATCATTGTAAAATCATTGTGGAATTCATTCCTGTCTCGGCACAGTTCAACAAGTCACTGATTGTGCTGTAGTGATAAAACTCGTCCGACTTTGGTCCAGGCTGCAAACATTCTAGGCTGTAGTCTGCCTTTTGCGCAAAATCAGTTGGGATAGGCTGCAGCTCGCTTGCGACCAGGGCTTGACAATAACACCTGCCAACCCGCCAGATTCGAGTGAATTTCATCGGTCCGTTACTTTCATTAGCCACTTTGGTGGGTTGAATTTTTTTTATATCCTCAAACGGCATCTGTAATAATGAACCCATCGCAATGTGAGACTACGGTAGTCCCTTGCACACTGGCTGCCCACAGCGAATGCTCATTGGTCCAGACACACTTGTGTGTATCAAAGCCTCAAATGTGGTTCAATCCCCTATGCCATCACCAAGTTGACATAAAGTGTCTCGGCATTCATGAAAGAGGTTTTCTTGTTCAAGTTGGCAGACTTTGACAAGTTGACAATGTTGCTTCCAAAACACGTACATTCTCTGGGTCAGAAAGGTCGACCTTGAACGGTTCCAGCTTGGTCATTGGCACGAATGGGAGCCTAGTGCAATGGGTCCCTCGAGTCGAAACAATCTCGCCCCTCAAAATGATAAAAAATATATAAACTCAGCAGAACTTGTTTAAAAAAGAGGGGTGAATATGGGGAGAAAGGATGCAATCAAGAATGGCACCATGCAATAGCGTCTTATGTGGCGCTCAATGATAATGGAGAGGTTGAACCCCCTATTTTGTGGGACCCTTTAAAGACTGTTCTCAGGAGGGAAAATCATAGCAACATCCTCACATAAGGAGAGAATAAGAAATCAAATTACAAAACAAACTGACAGGATTAGAAACAAAGCATAAATTAGATAAAAACAATTCTAATTTGATCACACAAGATATAAAGAAAAACTCCAAGAGTAAAGATATTATGACAGTGATTCCTATCTCAGAAAATATTAGCATGGAAGATGAGGAGAAAGATGTCAGAAAACACTTTTCATGGAATTAGAGGCACAAGGACGAAACAACTTAAAACATAAATTGAATGAAATACGGGATGCCTTTGAAGCGTTCTACAAAATCTTGTACTCCAGAGTTCCTGGGGGAAACCCAAATACGAATTGATTTGTTTCTGGACTCTTTAGTCAGATTTAATTACATGTACTGTAGTTAACATCATCTGCTTCATGTGGAATGTGATGTGACCTAACCTGGAAAACATGTTAGATGCCGTTCTGTGCATCCTGCAATAACTAGCAAAGCAACTGCCTGACGATATAACTAATCTGAACTTGCTAAAATTGTGTTTTCTTCATGGCTGTGGTCCTAACATTGGATTTGCTCATTTTTAGTAAATATTCAAGACAGCAAAACTGCGTAGATGTGTTGTAGTTCTACAATTGCTTTACCCCTGACATAGAGCACCTGAGGTCATCTGAACTTTACATAAGTGCTTCAACCTGTTTTGCTGAGTGAGTCCATTTGCAGCGCATAATCACTATTATGCAACAACAAAGTTGCATGTGAAAATGCTGAGCGCCAAGTAACTCTGGAAAAAACAGTCAAGAAGTTAAAGAAAAAAGTATATTGCAATATAAGTAATTCATGTTGGTCAATATTGATTTTTTTTTTATACCGTTGAATCCATGGAAAAAAGGGTTGAATTGATGTCATTTTATTGTACAATATTTTCACAGTCCTGTAAAAAACACATTTTATTTAATTTTTTCATTTTTATTTTTGTGGTGTTTCCGCATTACAGGGATTTCTAAAATTCTGGAAAAGGTGGCGCAAGTGTAGTTAAGATCTTTCTTGGATGCACACCATGTCATGGAGGTTTTCCAGTCAGGTTTCAAGAAAAGGCATAGCCCAGAGTAAGCTCTGCTATGAGTTTTTTTTATGATATCCTCCGGGCAAATGACACTGGAGACTAAGTGTGTCTTTAATTTGTGTTTTAACAACCTGCTAATTTATTTTACGGCATATGGAAAGTGCTTTGTTACAGCTCCAGCTGTTGTGCATTGTGCTATATAAATAAAATAGTATTGTAATGTATTGTCCTGTTAGATCTAACTAGCGTTTGACATGGTGGACCACAGTATTCTTCTGGCTCGTTTACAGGACTGGGTGGGCATTAGTGGTAGCACTCTAGAATGGTTTGGATCCTATTTGATTGGCAGGACCTTTTGTGTTCGTTTTCACTGAGTCCCGCTCTTCTCTTGTGTCGTGTGGTGTTCCACCAGGTTCTGTTTTGGGGCCCTTGCTGTTTTTCTTATACTTGCTGCTCCTAGCTTCCATCCCACGAAAACATGGAATGTCTCTCAATTTCTTGCATTTCAAAGAAAAGAAGACAGACGTGGTCCAAAATGCTGCTGCCCGTCTTTTTGCTGGAGACAGATCACATAACCCCAATCTTGGCCTCATTCCACTGGCTCCCAGGGAACTTTAAGTTCATTTTAAGATACTTCTGTTTGTCTTTAAAACTCTCCCCAGTGTACCTCTCCGAGCTCCTCCACCCAACCAAGCCCCCTCTTTGTCCACTGTTAAAATTCGTTTGAAAACACATTTCTTTCGTTAGCTTTCGACTCAATATGAACACACTCAATACCTCGGTTGTGGTATGCGTTCTTATTTTTTTCTATCGAACATTTTATTGAAGGCATTTTCTATTGATATTGATCACGTGACTTACGCGATACATTTTGGAATTGAATTATCGTCCCATTGTCAAGCCCTGCTCGTGACCCTGATAAGGTTTAGCAGTATATAGAAAATTAATGAATGGACGATGGATTCAATTCTGGAATTTTCACACGCATAAAGAGGAGTTCACTAAAATCTAAAAATAGGCATGTGACGTGTGAAATTCAGTGAAACACTAACACAACATTTTGCAGGTGGCGTACATTGTGCAGGACTGGTGGCTGGCTTACTGGTAAGTTGAGGGACCACACCCTCCCAAGGTGGATTTGTTTGTTTTGTGGCAACACTGAACATTGTAGTCCATGTGAAAGTCACTGTACTTATTTTTAGTTACTATATAAATATCATATTGTTTTAAAGAAGGGTTCCACCAGGAAGAAATTACAAGTTTGAGTTACTCATCTGTCCGGGAAAACAAATGTAATATGACAATGTGAAGGAAATGCAGTCATTTCTTTATTTTTTTAAAACAACAGAGACCTGAAACTGGATTTGCTCTCGGTAGAATCCAAATAAACAACGAATGCCTATCATTGTTGCACGTCTGATTGCAAGTTACATTTGCACCAACGCTTGTTGCAATGCAAAGTCAGGTGCAAACAAACCAGACACTCCCAATGAATTAGAAATGAGCCACATGCATATTTTGCTCTTGGAAGAATTGAAGTTCTTATCAATTGTATAATGGCAAGTGCACTCTCCTGTTTGAGGTTTGGTATTCGTTTACTCAACTTATACTTCCATTATCATGTACAGGGTAAACAGCAACATTAAATAATAGCTGTGAGAGTGTGGAACTGGAGCATCTTACAACGTAGTCAACATCAATTCTCGAGTGAGCAAAGTATCAAAGAAGCAATTTGTTGCATGTCATCAGGGCTGAAGAGCAAGGCAAACTGGACACCAACAGCACCATGGAGCACAACTTCACCAAAGTTTCCAAAGAGCTGGACCTTAAATTCTACTTGGGCATTTATGGAGGTGACAGACACTGAGTCAGCTGTTTGCCTACCTGGCTTGTTATAAAACTACAAAGTGGGAATCTGTACCTCTGCTGCTATTTCACAGGTTTGACAGCAGCTACCATCATTTTTGGTTTTGTGAGGACTTTGCTGATGTTCAACGTGCTGGTGAGGAGTACACAGGCTTTACACAACAGCATGTTCACCGCCATCCTTCGTACTCATGTGCGCTTCTTTGACGTCAACCCCATAGGTGAGCAACTGTCAGAAGGTGTGGTGGGAAATCTTTTGACTGATTTGTGATTTTTATTTTTCATATTAATATTTCACTATGCAAATTTGATTATTATAGAGAGGCTAAGTCCATTTATTAATACCGATTTTTTTGGGGGTGACAAATTTAAAAAATCAAAACCTATCTGGTTCTGTGTTAACTGGTTAACCATAAGTTTTGAAAAGCTCCATTCCAAATAACTGGTCAAATTTAGGCTTAATTTTCGCCAGATTTATTGAATCAAGAAATATGATATCTGACTTTTAAGTTCACAAAGCCACTTCTAGGCTTTAGGATTGAACCACGGTCATTCATTGTGGTTGTCTTTGTGATATTAAAATTGGTTTGAGGTTCTGAAACGATCTGTGAAAAAAAAAAAGAAAATTTTTTTTTGTTGTAATTTGGATGTTTTTATTGTACAGCACTTTGAGCTGCAGTTTATGTATGAAAAGTGTTATATAAATAAAATTTGATACTTTTTCATGGCATTGTAGATGTCAGATGTAAATATTGTCAACATGGCAGTATGACATAATTTTAACGTAATTAAGGTAAAAGAGGATGATTACAATACATGTTTTTTTTCTTGGCCTATTAATTAAAAATGTACAAGAGGAGGGAATGCTGTGCAGTGATATAGACTGAACTCTACTTCTTGGTATAAATGAGGCTTTTGTGTCCTGTTTGATCTCAGGCAGAGTTTTAAACCGGTTTTCAAAGGACATTGGCCAGCTGGATTCCACCATGCCATGGACCTTTGTTGATTTCATTCAGGTATGAAATCTAGAGTCATCAAGTCAATTAAGATGTCTACAAACTGTCACCCGTCTGCTGGAGTTTCAACCAGAGGAAAAAAAGTACATGCTTACAGCAATATTAAAATATATATTATATATATATATTAAAATTGCTAATAAATGAAAAAGAAAGTGGCATTATCTACTAAATTAAGCTCCGCAAAATGTTGCCATTTACTTAGAATTGTTCCTGCTTGTATTATAAGTGTATTAGCCAAAGTTGGTATATTTGGGTGCCCTTTATTTTGCGAAACCCTGACTGTGGATGGTACAATAAACAATGATTTCTCTTTCATGTGTGCTATGTAGCCAAGGCATAGCTGACAATCTCGTAGTAGTTGTGAGGTTACATCTGTGTGAATTATACCACCCCTTACTGAGCCCCTTCCATGCATGTTAGATTTCACTCATTCTTATTTGTACATAAAAAGACATTAATGGCTAAAGTTGCTTTGAGTCGGTTGGTATTTTTTGTTCTCAGGTTTTTCTGCAAATCCTCGGAGTGGTTGCAGTGGCCGTGGGTGTGATCCCCTGGATTCTCCTTCCTGTGATCCCCCTACTCATTGTCTTCCTCTTCCTCCGGCGCTACTTCTTGGAGACCTCCAGAGACATCAAACGTCTTGAGTCCACAAGTGAGTGTCCGCCACAGGCAATAAACACGTGCACACTAGTGTGCCTGAATAATTCTTAAGATGAGTTCCCCTCCTCTCTCGCAGCTCGGAGTCCAGTTTTCTCGCACCTGTCTTCCTCTCTGCAGGGCTTGTGGACTATTCGAGCCTTCAGAGCAGAGGGCCGCTTCCAAAAGGCCTTTGACGCCCATCAAGATCTGCACTCAGGTTGTTTGAGGAGAGTCAGTGTTTGTTGATGCAACAAACAATGACCATTGTAACCTGTGCTCCTGAAACAGCGGCGTGGTTTCTTTTCCTGACCACGTCTCGCTGGTTTGCCGTACGCCTTGATGGCATGTGCGCCATCTTTGTGACAATCACCACATTTGGCTGCCTGCTGCTCCGAGACCGTAAGGAAGTCTTCTCCCATAATGAAGAATGCAAATTGTGTAACGGTTACATGAAAGGGTTTGTGAAATGTGTTTTTCCTGGCAGAACTGGACGCCGGCTCTGTGGGTTTGGCTTTGAGCTACTCGATCACTCTCATGGGCATGTTCCAGTGGGGGGTCCGGCAGAGCGCTGAGGTGGAGAACCTGGTATGAGGCGAGGGTTCCAAAATAGCAAGAACTCTCCGTGGGAATAAATAGGAGAGATCAAGAGATTAAACAAACGGAAATTTAATTGCTACATCGTTGGTTGGCTCTTGATAGAAAATTTAGTTAGAGAAAATATTCTTGCAGTACAAGCAAGCTTCTGATACGTCACAGCTCGAGTGAAGTGGGGAAAAAAATTGAGCAATTAATGTACTGTGATGCTCTTGCATGTGGGCAAGGTACGCTACTTATTTTGTGTGGATTTCATTAGATTAACCCCAATTTCCAGTAAATTCCCATCAAATCAAAAATATTTCTCCAATTTCCCAGCATAACTTCTGTCAGGTTTAAATGCTTCATCTTATCTTACAACTTCCCACAAGAAATTGACTACAAACTCTTTGGGAATTTGCTAGAAATTTTCCAGCCTTTTGTCGTCCTGTATAATATTGAGTGAATTAAATATTGTTTCGTCTTTCGGTCAGTTGAAATTATGGTTCTGTGAGCTGGAATACAAATTAATATATGGTCAACCTGGTAACAGATGACATCAGTGGAGAGGGTGGTGGAATACACCGAACTGGAGAGTGAAGCCCCCTGGCAAACCATAAAGCGACCTCCTCCTGGTTGGCCCAGCAAAGGTCTAGTGACCTTTGACGGGGTCAGCTTTTCCTACAGCACGGATGGTCCCAAAGTTCTGGACAACTTGAAAGTGACATTTCAACCCAAAGAGAAGGTCGGGATGTTATTGTCAGGAGGGTTACAACATGATGTCACTGATGTGTGAAAAAGCTGATGTGGTCATTCCCAATGTCAGGTAGGCATCGTGGGTCGGACGGGTGCCGGGAAAAGCTCCCTGGTATCGGCTCTCTTCCGCCTGGCTGAACCCCAAGGAAAGATCTACATTGACGGCGTGTTGACATCTGAGTTGGGCCTTCATGACATGCGTCAGAGGATGTCTATCATTCCTCAGGTAGATGGCAGCCCACCACCTTGCGCCAAAAGTAATTAATTAAAGATGAAAATCTGAGATTTTCTCTGTAATTATAGTCAGTTTTCATATATTTTGTAAATGTAAATTTAATTAGTTAAAACAAACAAAACCACTTGTTTTTACTTTTATTTTCAATTGGAGTTTTTGTGATTTCATTCATTTTTGTCAACGATACTAACCTTGTGAAGAAGTGTCCCAAGTTGGAAGTTTTGTGGTATAGCTCTTGCTTTTGCATTGAGGGTAAAATACATTTGCACGTTTGTCTGTTTTATTTATGTTCCACTCGATTCCTTCTTCAGGACCCGGTGCTGTTCACAGGTTCAATGAGAAAGAACCTTGATCCTTTTAACCAGCATTCCGACGAGGAGCTGTGGAATGCGCTACAAGAGGTGACATGCATGCAAGCAGAATCAATCATGCAGACTGTCACGTGACATAAGCACATTTTAAAAATAATTCCATCAGATTTATTTAAGACTGCAGACATTCTAGGCTTGGACATATTGAGAATTATTTTTTTTTCTTTCTTTGTGTGGGCTGCAGGTCCAGCTGAAGGGCGTGGTAGAAGAGCTTCCGGGAAAACTGGAAACTGTTCTGGCTGAGTCTGGCTCCAACTTCAGTGTGGGCCAGAGGCAGCTGGTGTGTCTGGCCAGAGCCCTCTTGAGGAAGAACCGCATCCTCATTATTGATGAGGCCACTGCTAACGTGGACCCCAGGTAGTCAACTTAAAGCCACCTTTATAAAAGGGCGCCCACTTAAACTGGACCATGTGTGCTGAAGCGAGCTTTGGCACAGTTATTCCCGACAGCATGTTTCACTCACACTAACAGTTATTGATACATGTCTACCTTTTGAAAAGGTGGACATGTATCCGTAATTGCCACCTTAATAAGAGGTCTTTTTCTGAAGTGGACTACGCTTGAGCAGAGACGGGCAATTGTCTTACAGTTAGTGTGTAACATTTGATGCGAAGCGCTTCAAACACATTGTCCACATGGGACAATTGGAGAACAAAAAGATATGACACCTCTCCACCAAGTGGTAGAACACCTACTCAAACTGGCATGTTATGACTTATACTGGTTACACCTGAACAGGCTTGCATTTCCGCCATGGGTACTGCCTGTGGAAAGAATGGCAATACCAGCATGCATTCATGAATCGGATTTTGTGAGCCTGTCCCAGGTAACTTTAGGTGGGAGGCAAGAGTACGCCCTGGATTGGTCGGCAGCCAATCATAGGGCACTTGACAACAATTCACACGTCATTCACGCCTAAGCTGGTTTCAGAGGGTTGAAATCGCATACGAGTAGGATAGGTGCCCTCGTGAGAAGCGGAACAGATGAAGAATGGATGGACATGTAGAGTGTGGTGTGCAACAAACAACAGCCCAGCTTTCAGTCCTACGTCAGTCACAATCCTGAAATGTTATTTTGTTTTCAAGATTTTTTTCGATTTCAAATCATTGTTACACAGAGGAAGGTGGGCAATTCTCTGCCCACAAATCGAAAGATCCCTCTGGCATTGTGCCAGTGATTTAAGAATGGAAATGCAGGAAAGGTCTCTTTTAAACAAACCAAACTCAGTCCTTTTTAAAGTGGATCAAAAAGTAAATCAATTGAAAGGGAGGTATGTGCAGAGGTTCAAAGGTTGAATCTCACCTCAGAAACATGAAGACTCTAAATTGTCTCTAGGTGTGAATATACGGGTGAAAGGTTTGTTTGACTGTCTGAACTGTGATTGGTTGGTGACCAATGTCATCTGGGGTAAGCGACAGCTCACCCATGACCCTAGCAAGGTCACACGTTATATGAAACAGACTGGATTGTGAGCTCATTTAATCAATGGCAGGCAATGAGTTTTGGACCTGAGCCTTCCGTGGCATATTTTGTGACCCAGTCCACCACCATCATGTCACAAAATAATGTACAAAAAAAACCCGCAATATAACTGGCTATGTTTGCACTGCAAGGTGTGTGTCGCTAAACTGTTGTTTCCCACCCAAGCACTCTACCATTGAACATCTGTCGGCGTATAGGTCGTATGTGTACAGATGAGCAATCACATTGCAGACATACCCGATTTATATCCACATACGAAAGAGGCCGATGTGTGCCATTAAATTAGAGAGAGAGGCATTTCACGTTTTTGAAGCTGTATACCATTATTATTCAAGCAAAAAAATACAGTTACTTTCTTCCAATAAATCACCTGCACAAGTCCAAACCTCCACACTACAATACAGCAGTTCATAATCCGTATTTGTCAATATAAAAACTTAATAAATCACATTGTACTCAGCACTGATGCCAATGCAGAGTTTCTTTGCTGACTATGTAAGGTAATTGTTCCACTCATGTGTACAAGGTGTAAAAGTGCTCAGAAAAGTGATTTTCTGAGTTGAATCATGCCAGCCAGCAAGAGTGATGGTTGACCTAGTCTCACCAAGTTTTTTTTTTTTTTGCTTGAAAAGAGCTCCTTTAAAGTGAATTTTTAATCATGGTCAGACATCATCCTTCTTTGTAAATGATGCACATCAAGCTCACCCAATCAGAAGCCAAACGTAGCTGAACCAATTAGAGGATGGAGAAGCTCACTCGTTACCCGGCCTTCAAGAAGGCATTCAAGCAGTGAATCTAAAATCTGATCAGGTCAGCACTCAAGTTTGTGAAGGCGTACGATGAAATGCGTGCATGGCAGCACATCGAAACTGAAATCTGATTGGCCAGAAGAACAACCCATAAATGGGTGGAAGTCGCGTGGCTCAGACGCACGCTACGAAACGAAGACAAAAGACTGTTGAACCTTAACCATTACAACTTCATTTAAGTTGTAAATGTTGGCCTGTGCTTCTGTTAGTGTTTGGGCTTACGGAGAAGGCTTTGGAAAACCTGACAGGATGCCACTGCATTTGAAGTAGGACCTATTCAGGTCTTATGTGACGCCAAACAAAAGATGGCAGAGTACTTGGAGCACTTCATGTAAATATATCCTGCAGACTCCAAGCAAACGATTTGTTTTTTGGCGAGATCTGATTCCATTGGCTTGTTGACATGCAAAAAAGTTATGACTAATCATTCTGGTTTCATTTGGAAGGCTAAAACGGGCTATAGTTTAACAGCCATTCCGTGTTTGCAGGACAGATGAACTGATCCAGAGAACCATCCGAGAGAAGTTCCAAGAATGCACCGTTCTCACCATCGCCCATCGCCTCAACACCATCATAGACAGCGATCGCATTCTGGTGCTGCCTCTCACTCATATTCAGATAATGCATATATATTTCTCACATGAAGCTTATTTACTAAATTTACTAACGCACATGGCTCCAGGTTCTAGATGCGGGGAAAATCAACGCATATGATGAGCCATACACACTTCTCCGAGACTCCTCTTCGATTTTTCATAAAATGGTGCAGCAGTCTGGCAAGCAGGAGGCTGCAGCCTTGCTGGAGGCAGCTAAAAAGGCAAGTCCCTGTGGAAAGTTTGCGCATTTTGGAATGCGACACAATTTGTCCACATGAGACATCAGGAAAACATCAACTAATGCCTGCATGCACATGTTTCAGGCTTATGACAGCAGAAGCCGACCCAACTATAGTAGCATGGAGGCAGATGGAGCAGATAGGAGTCTGGTCATCTTTGAGACAGCTCTGTGAGCCGCACACTACATTGGAGAGTGTCCAGACGCATGCCGAATGTACGCACATGATGCGAACCACTGCTGTACAAACTGTAGACGTGCATGTATTTATTTTGCATACTTGGTTTTTCACACATAAAAACGCCGCCTTGTTTTCAATCTGCAGTTGTCACTTTGTTTTAATGTGTGCTCTGATAAGCCACGGAAAACACTTTTGGAAATAAGTGTCTTGTGAGCATATTGAGTGTTTCAAATTTTGAGCAGCTTTTTAACTCGTTTATGGTCATTGGGAGCCTGCTACAGACTAAAACTGCATCAATAAGCCAACTTGTTAGAGGAAGGTCCAAGTTGAGCGATAATCATAATATCACCACATGAAAATAACGAAAGCAGAGAGATTTGCATTTTCATACAGGAAATACAATCACTGTTTTGAGTTTGGCAGCGAAAGAACATAAGAAATGTTGCACGTTCTGTGCTGTTGACAAAAGTGTTCTCTAGCTCCACAAACACACCCAGTACATCAAATTAAAACAAAAATCAAGAACAAAAAATATGGATCACAGTACATTCAAGCTTAAAGCAACACACTACTCCAAATGGGGAAACATTAAAAATGCAAATATCAATGGCATCAGCTTCCCTAAAAAAAAAGTTTTAAGCCAATGATTAAATATCAAAATAATGACATAACGCGTATGCTGCCATATTCATGATATATATTTCTGACCGGTTCACGTAATAACGTAACATCTTCATATATATATATATTTATAATATATATATATTTTTTTTTTTTATTTTATTTGTCAAACTTGCCCATCAAAGTTAGTAGGCGGGGCTAAACGCTGACGAACTCAAATCTTGTGTAAGCCATTGTTTTGGCCAAAAGTGGTTGCAAGCATGGCGGCTACGACAATAGAGGACTTTCATGAGCTCCCTTGAGAGGCTTGTATTTAGTTGTTTGCGTCACTCACTATCGGAGTATTTTCACGACACACTCGGTTGGCATCAATCCATTTTTCTGGAATTTATTTGCCTTGACTTGATGAGCAGCCCAACCAATCCGGTGTTAGGGCCTGCCCACCAAACTTTAAGGGCCGAGTTTGACAGATAAACTGAATTCATGAAACACTGGAACGCGGGACCAGAAAATAATTAATCAAGAATTAATTAAATACAAAAATGATTGATTAATACAGTAATAATTATACAGATTTATTGACACATAACCATTTGTAATTTAATTAATGACACATTTATTTATTTAATTCCATATTTAATTAAACATTTCATAAATTACCATTTTAATGAAACATTTCATGGTGTATTTATTATGTCTTCCACATTGGTGCTGGAGCCTATCCCCGCTATCTTCGTCCAGTAGGGGGGGACACCATGAACTGGTTGTTAGCCAATCGCAGTAGATGCCCATTGCGCCAACGGTAATATGTAATCAATCATTTATATGGCCCCTTTAATGCATTTTCAAATGCTATGTTCCCCATTCGCCTTACCCACCAGGTGTCGCTATTTGAACGTCAGTTCGCAGGGGTTTACGAAAGTCGCGCATCAAGCTTGTTTGCGCAGCAGTGCAAGAATACGTAATATTTTAGCAGGATCCGTTACCATGATATACTACTTATGCTTTCATTTGACTCTATGCTTTTGGCCGAAACTTGTTTTAATAAATATAGTTACTAGGGCTGGGCGATATGACCTAAAATCAATGTCGCGATAAATTGGGTAATTTTACCTCGATAACAATAAATGCGCGATAAATTCCCCCCGAGGACCAAAATCAAAAATGCAGGAAATGCATATTAACTGTTTTTTTTTTTATTGACCAACTGGTACACATTACTTTCAATGAAAAATAAAAGTACGAAAATCATTTGAATAAACATTCAAAACAGCTTGCTTTGCATGGCTTGAACAATGTCACAAAGAACAGGAGAAAAAGGGTACCTCTCACAAAATCTTTTTCTGCAAATATATTGTGCCGAGATGCTGTAATGCCATTTGCAAAGGCCTAGATTTGTGTGAAGGTATCTTGTAAACAATATAAATAATGCCATGTGCAAAGGAGCTAGTCGCCTGTAAACAAAATGCTAAATAAAATGAAAAAAATGTCAATGAAATGCCAATGCCAAATAAACAAGTGTGCATGATCAGGAAAATGTGCCGTCTCGAGTACTCCGGTGCGCGGTCGCCACTTGTCGTCTATGTACTGCACATTTCAGGCTCAAACAGGGATCCATGTTGCGACTCGACCACAAGTCGGATGTGGATGCAAAATGCTCGACGTCTCCGCTCCCGTCCCGATGTTGTCCATATCGGGAAGTGCTGTTTGCGAAATATTTTCGTACCTCTTGTTGGCTACGTTCATGAGGCGTTTAAATCCTGTGCACTCCACTGTAACTAGAGGAGCTCTATCTTTAGCTATGTGCTAGGCTATCGCGTCCAGTCTGAGACGTTCTCTCATATGGTGTCGCCTCCGTTATGGGCTGTTGTCACTTGTCCAACCTTGCTTCTCACTTTGAACTTTTAGTACAAGCTCCAAGTCAACAGCATGGTTGTGTTGTGGGTGGTGAAAAAGAAAAGGTTGGACGCACTTTGTAGTTCATGTTCTTTTGCTCAAACATCGTCTTTATGGAACCCAAAACATTTCCAAACGACAGATGTCGAATTTCTTTTCGGGACAAGCGCGACAGGAACAATTTCGACTTCGTCTGCGGCCGTGTCAGCCGCTTCAGGATTTGAATCGCTAGCTACGAACGCGTCTTGTGTTTACATTCTACAGCGCATGAGTCACGTGACTACATGCGCTGTAGCCGTCTTAAAGAGGCATGAACATCGCCGCAGACAGAAAAGACTTTTCTTTTTCTTTTTAGACACCGAATTTACCGACATGGGCAAAAAGATGTCGGTCATTGTAATACATTTCGGTAACGGTAAATTTTCGGTTGATCGCCCAGCCCTAATTGTTTCTGTAATTAAGACTCTTAATACTGATTTAGCTTAGGTCTGTCATAGTTCCGACCGACTGACGTTCGTATCCGGGTAATGGCGACGTAATTTGCTCGAGATAAAAGATGGCATTTACACAACATGAAATCAAGATGACAGCAAAAGCGACACTTGAAATTCTTCTACCCCAATTTTAAATATTGCGTTATGATGTCAAATAGTTAGTTTGACCCAAAATCTGAAGCGTTATTTCAAAACAAAAGGTAAAATCTGCATTACCGCATACTGGTGACAGGCAAAGTACGACATTGCTTCCATTGTTTCGTTTAATTTAAGTAGATATTTCTGACAATACAGCGGTGCAATATTGGAATTTCATAGCTGTCGTGGAGTGTATACAAATTGCCATGGATTGATTGTGGCAAGTGTCAAAAATAACCTTTTTTTTCTTTTTAAACAATTTTCAGCCTTAGATATAAATTAGTCCACAAATATGAAATCCTTAGTTGATTAGTCAGTTTGGTATTACAGATTTAATTCCAGAGCTCACCCCTAATCTCCTATTTAGAAACATTCTAGTCCTTTTCAACGAATGAGGATCTTCCGTTAGTGAATGACGTTGCATATTTTTGTAACACGTTTGATAATTTAGTGATTTTCCTCGAGTTGAAAGGTGAATAAAACTTAAACCACTTGGCTTTCTCTTATGTGAGGCTACAGCATAAAATAAAAAACATCTGAATTATTCTACATATTTTTCTAAGTTAAAATATGAAGCGAATCTCTTGCTGCTGCAACCTGAATAAATGAGTGAAACTTAACCACGAATCTTCAATTGAGTCAAAATGAACCTGCAGTACATCACATGATCATTCTCGTTGCATGGAAAGGAAGAACTCTACAATGGGCAGCCACACAAATAAACAATATTAATATTATCTGACTAATGAGAATGTACTTGTCCTATTTACACCCATAATCAGATGCGCTACAGTCTTCAGTAACATTGTGACAGAGGAAGCCAAAGGGCACATCAGTGTTTTGCATTCCAAGCTGCTTTCAGGCAGTGAAATTGAGCTTGAAGAGGACCGTCTGAGGCGTGGTGACGTCTGCCACGGCTAATTCCTGTCCGTCCGACAAGCCCAACTCTGCATGACAAGACAAAAATGAAAATCAATACATACATACAAAAACCCTGTGTGTAGATGTCAGCAATGTAAGGACGAAATGGAGAGTTGCCATTTATTACCTTTCAAGGTTTTGCAGAGGTTTGGCCTTGTTCGTTCTTCAATAGATTTAACAGACTGCAATCAAAAGTAAATTAGTATTTTTTTCCAAGTTTTAAATCAAATGCAAGTAGCGAGCTAAATTATGTCCATTCATTACCTGCAGGTACAGAGTCTTATTTTT
The DNA here is from genome assembly GCF_059441095.1 of Idiotropiscis lumnitzeri. NCBI lineage: Eukaryota > Metazoa > Chordata > Actinopteri > Syngnathiformes > Syngnathidae > Idiotropiscis > Idiotropiscis lumnitzeri. Next base: position 27,160,148 of record NC_142393.1, on the reverse strand, counting down.
GCCTTCCAGTGTTGTGGTAATAGCGGGGGATTTCATTTGTCTGGAAAATAATACAAATGTAATATGTTTTTCTTCATTTGTAATTCTGGTCCTACCAAGAAGAATAGTTTGGTTACATGCAGTTTGCTATTTTATGTGTCCAAACAAAAATAAATATTGAAGCATATTAATTAATCCAGTGGGTCTCAAATGTAGCACCTTAAAGAAAAACGTGGCTCGCCAAGTACCGCCATAATGGCTAATATTACAATACAATAGCATGGTAGGCCCAAGTAAGATATAAGTGAGAAGACATTGATGAATTACTGATTTGAGTCAAATGTGCATAGATGCTGTTAAGGACTGAGGCCCAATGTCAGCACTTAGCACGCTACTGCCATGTTTCTCCTCATAGTCAAATGCCAATTCCAAACTGTATTACAGTAACTTCCAAACTATTGAGCGCATTTAAATATAAACCGAAGCCACTATATCTAAAAATGAATAGAAATTTGCACTTAACCATATGCCACAGTCGTTCACATTGTCACGTTTGATATTTACACAGAAATATTGGTACGTGTACATTTAGGTGAGGGAGATTATAGGGCTGGGAGATAAACTGAAAATTTACCGTTACCGAAATGTATTACAATGACCGACATCATTTTGCCCACGTCGGTAAATTCAGTGTTGGAAAAAAGAAAAAAGAAAAGAAAAGTCTTTTCTGTCTGCGGCTATGTTCATGCCCATTTAAGAAGGCTATGGCGTGTGTAGTCACGTGACTCCACCCATCTGAACAAGAATGAAAACAGACGACACCGTCGTAGCTGGCCATTCAAATCAAGAATCGACTGACACGGCTGAAGACGAAGTAATGTTAGTTGAAGGTGTTACTGTTGCGCTTGCCCTGAAAAGAAATTCAACATTTGTCGTTTGGAAATGTTTTGGGTTCCATAAAGACGATGCTTGAGCAAAAGAACACGAACTACAAAGTGCATCGTAAGCACCCAAAACAGCGCGTCCAACCTTTTCTTTTTCACCACCCACAACACAACCATGCTGTTGACTTGGAGTTTGTGCTAAAAGTTAGAAGCAAGAAGCAAGATTCGACAAGTGACAACAGCCCATTAACGGAGGCGACACCATACGAGAGAACGTCAAAGAGGTGGACGCGATAGCCTCGCACATAGCTAAAGATAGCTCCTCTTGCTACAGTGGAGCGCACGGGATTTAAATGCCTCATGAAATTAGCCGGAAAGAGGTATGAACATTTTTGTCGCAAACCATACTTCCCAATATGGACAACATCGGGACGGGCGCTTAGACATGTCAGGCATTTTGCATCCACATCCGACTTGTGGTCGAGTCGCAACATGGATCCCTGTTTGAGCCTGAATGTGCACTACATAGACGACAAATGCCGACCGCGCACCAAAGGCACATTTTCCTGATGAAGCACACTTGTTTATTTGGCATTGGCATTTCATTGACATTTTTTTCATTTTATTTAGCATTTTATTTACAGGCGACTAGCTCCTTTGCGCATGGCATTATTTATATTGTTTACAAGATACCTTCACACAAATCTAGGCCTTTGCAAATGGCATTACAGCATCTCGGCGCAATCTATTAGCAGAAAAAGATTTTGCGAGAGGTACCCTTTTTCTCCTGTTCTTTGTGACATTGTTCAAGTCATGCAAAGCAAGCTACTTGGAATGTTTACACAAATGATTTTTGTACTTTTATTTTTAATTGAAAGTAATGTGTACCAGTTGGTCAATAAAAAAAAGCAGTTAATATGCATTTCCTGCATTTATTTTGATTTTGGTCCTCAGGGGGAATTTATCGTGCATTTATCGCTATTGAGGTAAAACTGCCCAATTTATCGCGATATTGATTTTAGGTCATATCGCCCAGCCCTAGGAGATAAATTCGGAAATATCCATAAATGTATTGGTGGTATGAATCCTCTTCACCCATAAATATCCATAAATTAACCACATCATTGTTTAAGCTGCAGGGAGCAAAGTGGGTGAACAAAGTAGCGGCCTGCCGACCAGAAATAATGGCAAATATAATCTATTAACTGCTGTCTAGCTTGGTGCAAACTTGGATGAGGGTTACTCACAGGGAGGCGTTCTCTGTCAGGTACTCTAAGACCTCCTGGAGTTTTGCAGAAGGCGGGAACTGGAGATCTTGAGGCACCTGGCTGCACGCTGAACAATTGTCCTGCCCATCACAAACACACACACACACACGCACACACACAGCACAAGGCTGCGTTATTGTTCGTCTGGGGAAAATATGGAGGAAAAAAAACAAAATAAAGACCCGAGCAACAAACCTTTCGCTCAGCTTCAAAACTATAAGTGTAGAGTCCGTCCACATCATTAAAGACCAGGTAATTATTTAAAGGAATATATGCACTGCAACAAGAAAGAGATGTGAAGTGTTTATCAAAGCTATAGATTTAGCAGAATGATTGTCAACATGCGACCAGTACAAACCTTGTCGCAATTTTAAAAACTTCACTTGCACAGGCAGCTGCAAAGAACACATACAAGATAAAAGTCAAATAACATACAGTAGGTACTGAATTAGTGTATTTTTGTGAAATGGAGAGCAACTGAGGAATAATAATGCATTTCTCCATCAAAGTCAAGAACATAAAATGCAGAAAGATGAACATCAACAAATGTGTTAAAGTTTCATACCAGCGATAACGGCATTCGTCGACGCCACGGCAGGAATGATCCGCTTTACAACTCCTGCAAAATGGAGTCACATTAACACCCAGAAATGAAAACGCTGTCAGTTCTAGTGAGAATGCAAACTGGATTTGACCTTGAGTGAGTCGGTATGTGACTCCTGTGATGTTGAATTGTGCAGCTCGCTCTAGCGCTCGGTCAAACACCCACTGGATGTGCTCGGGATTATCGCCATCTAAACTGGTTTCTGGAAAACAAGAACGTGACGGCGATTCTCCAACAACTTGGAAAGGATCAAATGACCTCCATACCTCCAAACGGCTTTTCTTTGAGCCACTGAAACATTCTTGGATATTCAATGCAATGTTCAGGAAGCCTTGGCATGGACGCAATGGTGCACATGGGGAAATGAACCTGAGGAGGATAAAATGAGAAGGTTGGAATCAACATTGTGGGTGCTACAATGGTACTGGACAGGTCATGCTTGTGCTGTTAAAAGTGTAATGACGGAAAAAAGGAGTACCATATTTTCCGGACTATAGGTCGCACTTTTTTTTTTAGGTTGGCTTGTCCAGCAACTTAACCTCTGGAACGACTTACACATGAAAAAAAATATATATTTCAGAGGCATCCACAAGAGGGCACCCTTGACTTATGCACCGATTATCTCCGGCTCCTTACAAAAACAAGTGAGAACGACTGAACAGAAATGCCCCTCAAGAAAATAATATTATGCGGAGTATAAAACTGCAATTAGTGAAATTATCAGCTGAAACCGTAATCGTGCTGCAGAAAGAAAATTTGGAGTGAATGAGAAACTTGTTAGGGACTGGCAAAAAGCAAAAAAGCTACTTTTAAAGCGATGAAGAAAACCAGGGGAAAAAAGGACATCTTAGAAGGCCACAGTTGGAGGAACGAGTTTACCAGTGGCTGCTTAACAACGCGCTGCAGGAAACGTCTTCACGCTCAGGTCAGTGCCAAGGCGATGAATAGAAAGGACTTTGCAGGAGGACTTTCTCGCTTCCACTTTAAGCAAAATAACTGCCTCTCGATCAAAGCACCGACAGTCTCCAAAACAAAAACACATGTTCTGTTCATGTTTATTTTTCGTGTAGCTAAATAGCCTTCATTATGTTAGCATATCTTGCACATATTCAGACTGTTCTTTATTCTTTTATCAATGTTATAACTTGCCTTCCAAGGTGAAATTCTGTTTTTGATCTAGTATTTTGTCAAATCAATTACTTGCAAAAAATGTGACTCATGTATGTTTTTTTCTACCTCATAAGGCATTTTTGGGCTGGTTCTTTTTTTATACTCCTGAGCGACTTGTAGTCCGGAAAATATGGTAACGGAGTGTGAGCGTGACCTGCGGTGGGTACAGCTCAAGTGTGCAGTCGATGCAAGCCGTCATGCCGGGTAAAATGACACGAGCGTTTCCTTTAAAGCCTTCTGTGCCTCCATCAATGAGAGGGATGATGGAGCTGGGATCCAGTATTCCATCTTCATAGCTCAGGAGGGATATCTAAACTTAGCAAACATGTCAATGAGCTCAACCTAATTTTAGTGAACTTAATGAGCATCTGTTGAAGAGAGTGCAGCTTCCTACCAGCATGCCGTTCATCCACCGCCTGGCGATGATGGAGTCCAGCCCACAAACGATGATGTGGAACTCTGCAGGGAGACAAGTGGGTTGACTTGGTCTGCTCAAGTTGACTTCTGATAGGCAAAAATACACTTACGCCTGTAGAAGGACTCATCAAAGTCCTGGATTTTTTTGAAGTGACTGAATGTGCAACCGATAAGGAATTAAAAACACGTGAAATGCAATTATGTTGATGTCATTGTCAGAGAGTCAGAGACTTTGCTCCAAATAGGATACGGGACAACTTTACATCCAAGGATGCGACTGTTGATGAATCCAGCAGCCACTTCTGCTTTTGGCCGTCCAACATCTTTCGGCCTAATGAAACAAGATCAAACAAAAAACCAACATGATTAACAGTGAGGGAAAAACCAACATGGTTAGAACGTGGGTCATACTGGAACTAGTAGTCCTTCCTGCTTCTGTGTCTAAGAATCGTGGCAAATGTAGTCCTACTTGCCTAATGCAAGCTATTTCCAGTGGCGCATTTCCAATGTTACAATGTGGGACAATATAATTGCAGTCTGTGGGACCGGGAGGTAAACAAAGTTAAATTGCCACCCATTTACATTAACATTCATGTTTGCGTCCTCAATTTCATCCACATCTAATCGCTAGTAGGTGTCTGGTTTTTTTTTTTTACCAGAACTAGACAAGAACTACTTATTGCTTTCGTGTCTAAGAATTATAGAAAATGTAGTCCTACTAGCTGGTTAGATCCAATGCAAGTTGAAGTTTTCTGGCAGTATATTTCCAATGTTCTACAGCACGACCGGAGTGGTGCGAGGTAAATGACACAACCAGCTTACAATAGCTGCCGGGACTGAGCAAAAAAGATTGGATAACGGTGAGTGCATTGACTCGTTTACAGCTGTTATACTGTCAATAAAAATAGCTTTTGGAATTAACCGTAGTAATAACACAACCACCGGTCACTCGATTGACTAACAATGTTCAACATCTGTCGGAGGATCCCCTCCTATGTTTGGAGCAACCCCCATGGAGTTGCACGGTGAGCAAAAGCAAGCCAGACACACAGCACTCGCTGATATTTCATGGAGCCTAAGCACTAAATCTGTCAAATACAAATATGGTACAGTTAGAATAAACTATTTCACAAACGATGCTTTCGAAAAGCAATGTACCTTTTAACGCTGTGCATCTTATGGATGATTTTTTTTTTTAATGTATGATTATTATAAGGTACATTTGTGATCCAATATCAACATTTCTATAGTATCTTTACGGAAATTCCTTACTCTGACCAATAAAAACAAGTAATTAAAAAAAATTGGATGACAATCAGAAAAAGACTCACTAAGAATTCAATAAAAAGGAAAGCTACCTGAAAAGAAACTGCCGATTGAGGTTGGACAAGTCAATCGTGTCCATGTCAACTACATGAATGAGGCGGAACCCAGACAGGGCCTGCAACAACACAAGATTGTTAGAACAAAGCTGACGACTCTCTCATTGCTTTGAATCCATTTCCTACCAAATCTTTGAGCAGTTCGCAGCCAAGCCCACCAGCGCCGATCACCAAAATCTTGCACGTCTCTAACAAGAACTGCAGAGACTGAGGCGACATGTGCAACCAAACGGCGGCATTATGAGGTAATCACTCACACAACGTATACGTGGCCATTTAGGTGTCCTCGCTCACCTCTGTGCTTGGCTCAAAATCAGGATGTGTGAACGGCCCGGGCCTCTCCAGGAACTTCCTCACGTGATTCCACCGGCCGTCCCAGTCGCAGGCACCGCCATCTACAGCCATTCTAAAAACAAAACACACACTCACGCTCATGAGTACATCTTTACGATCAGAAAAATTCTTCAAGGAAAACAATACATAGTGACAGCCAGTGACAATACTCAGAAAGTTTTGTTTTGATAATGCCATGTTCGTCGACATCACGCCTGTTCTGGCCCTGCTAGAGAATTTTTTGTGGCCTCTCAAAGTAGAGCTGTGCAATTAATTGTAATACAATGGCGATTACTACACTCAATGACTACAAAATTGGCATTATCATAAAACAAAAGAATATCATACACAGTATTTTGTGTGTGTCTGTGTGTGTGTGCTCGTGTGTGTACTAGGGCTGTCAAAGTTTAAGTGTTAACTCTGGAGATTAACCGAAAAAAATTAACATGGTTAAATATTTTAAGTCAGTTAACTCAGTCTAATTTACTTCAAAAATAATTTGAATACTTTGCAAAGCCCAATTTCAAACACTGTACCATATTAGCGTAAGCACATCATCTCAGTATAAAACACTCCGCTCAAGTAACCAATGGGCCTTGCAAACCAACACTGCTGGAGTGTGGTGCGTGTGGATTATGCATGAATTTGTGTCGGTATCTATAACGTGGTGAGGCGATTATATATTTATATGGTTTCACAGTCATAATGGCCCACTGACATAAACCAGAACGACAATGTGACCCACAACAAAAATTAGTTTATCATCCTGTTACAGTAGATATGAATAGTTTACACACTGCTGTTCAAATACCAGCTTTTGTGAAATAAAATAAAAATGAGCCCATGACAAATCATTTAAAAAAAAAAAAAATCCCACCATTAATTTGACTGATAACATGTATAACACAATTGAATGTTGATATTAAAATAGTTTCAAGAGGGAAAGTAAAAATAAAAATCTGAGATAATGTGAGATTGTAAAAGTAAGCACACCCTCATAACAGGGATGTGGCTGTGGTTAAAATTAACTGTTATATTCAACCTCATGTTTAGCAGTTGTCAGCACTCACCTGCCACATTTGAAGTCCCCCTAATTAACTCAAAATACATTTTCCATGTTCTAGTCAGCTTCTCCTGACTTTTTCCTTCTCATTGGACCATTTCAGTATCTCCCAAATGCATATGTTATGGACTGATCAATGAAACTCCCGAAGAGACCTTTTTTGTCGTTTTAATTCAATTGAGTTGAACAGTTTATAGGTCAAAGGTTACATTCATGGTGGAAAAGGTTTTGGACTGATTTATTATCTTAGTCTCAATCTTTAGGCCATAAAACCAATCATTTGAACTAGGGTGTGAAGACTTTTAATATCCACTGTAGTGAAACTTTTCTGCAAATCTTGATGGGTCATAGTTACGTGAGTTTTCGAGCAACAGTTTGGCAGTTTTCCAGTAAGCTACAATGGTGACAAAACAACAATTTGTCATCATTCGTGCTAGGTTTGTGAACGAAAACATGCGTAAATCAGCTGTCCAACACCGAACAATTCAGTCATTTAAATAGCATTCCTCCCAATGTTGACGCTTACTTAAAATTTCTGCTGGAGTCCTGACCAGACCAGACCAGACCTCCTGAAATGACGCCAGGTTCTCAAAACAATTTACTTCTAGGATAAAAACGTGTGTACCTAATAATGTGGCCAGGAGGTGTAACGAGATGGTTGTGGTTGAATCGTTCGTCGTAAATAAAGATACGTTAAGAGCACATTCGAATGCAATGGGATTAGTAACTGATTTAACTGGGAACTGGTTTATTTTCTCAAGTTTTGGCTGAAATTTGTGAATTTGCATTTTTTGTGGCCTCGCTGCCTAACGCAACCCTTCTGCCGGGCAGAGAGAGAAACCTTTCATTAGCATTCGTCACTAACTTGTCTGTCAGGTCCTCTATTCGCCTTCTTTTCTTCTCCCTGGAAGAAAAAATGGGAATAGATGTGAATCATGCCGCGTTCGTGTCAAACTACGAGACGTTTAGCTCCTATTAAATGGCATTTCTATCCATTGAGACTTACGGCTCCTCGGCATCCGCCATACTTTCACGGTCCCATGTCCTCGAGTGTGACAGGGGAGTTGGCGAGCGTCAAAGCTGCGCAGCACGACGCAGCTTCGGAGAAATGCAGGATGAGAAATGTAGATTTTTTTTTAACAGCCATTATTCCCTCAATACTGAACCAAGACCATTGTGTAAATTGTTTACGTTGTGATTTTTTTGTAATAAAGAAAATAAATTTAAAAAAATAATCACTCAATTTATAGTATTTGCTTCCGGGGGCCAGAAACATGGACATTTCTTTGTTGTTAACACCGGGCCAATGAACAACAATTTTGTGGGGCTGAAACATTGGAAAACAAACGTATTGCATATTGTGCTTCCCATCGACAACAATCAGCTTTTAACTATCGCGAGAGTTTGTCGTCACGTCCGACTGCTCCGACTGTAAACGGCAGTGATCAGCTGACCTGTCACACACCAGCAACGTCGCAGTTTCTGTGATGTTGGCTGAGCGTTTCCCCACTTCGCGTTTCCCCACTTCGCGTTGACGTCATGGCAGCCAAAATGGAGCTTGCACCTTTCAGACCGTGGGATGATTTCTACCCCGGAACGGAGCGCTTCGCCAAGCCAGAGTTCGGCGATGTGGCAAAGTGGAATAACCGAGTTATCAGCAATTTAATGTACTACCAGACGAACTATTTCGTCGCGGCCGTGGTGGTTTTCCTCATCGTTGGGTTAGTACCAACTAACACACACGCACACACGCTAGCTTGGATGGCTAGTTTAATTAGCTTGCATATCTTTTTTTTTTGTTAACTCACACCCATCATGACTAAAGCGGCTATTCTGAACGTCAGGCGCCAACAGTCAACTCTTCATAGCTCATTTTATGCGATCCTTTGCATGCTTGCGTTAATGCTGTTTAGTGATTGTCAAACATGCCACACACACCACCCCTTACATTACTCTGCCCTCAAAATACTGTACCACAATAATGATAATTGTAGCCTATTAGACCAAAGTATTAATTTATAATTAAAAAAACGTGGCTGAGATTTTCTTATATAAAAAGTGTATTTAATATTGTTGTGTGTTATGTTGTACGCATTTCCGTTGTCATCTGTCCTCAAATCAAAATGACTCCATTCCTCACTTCAAGAGATACAGAAAATTTAGCTGAACAATTCTGCAGGAATTTCCGGTTTAGCGTCTAATAAAGTGACACACATGTTGTGTGCCGTTGAAGCTAGGAAGTGTCTTAATTCATATTTGGGGAGCTCAATCAACTTTAATGTTCCTGCAACCTTTTCTGATCCTCATGGGCTTTCAAGGGCTAAAGTTACTTTGAGCTTCTCATTTCAATATCTTTCCAGCCATCCATTTTCTATATTGCTTGTCTTCCGCGTTACAATAAATTGATGTTAGATTAGGCCTATCCCAGTTTACTCTGGGCAATTGACGGGGTTCACACCCTGAATTGGTTGCCAGCCAAGTGTAGCATAGTAACATACTGCTTTTACCTGAATGGTTTTCAATGATTCCTCAGAATGCTGACATTGTTATTCCTGTTTGCCTGCAGTACTGATGCATCTCTGCTGCTGCTATTGCCCATGTGCACATTTGTTTCAAAATGCTGACCTACATGGCTAAAACACCATCATCCTTTTCGCAGGTTCCTGAACCCGCTTGGCATGTTTCTTGGAGGAACTGTCGTGGCTTTGGTATTCATGGGTGCCGTGTGGGCTGGGGAAAATCAAGCCACCATCAAGAATTTCAAGAGGAAGAACCCCACTCTGTTTGTCATCGCCGTCATGGTCACCAGTTACTTCTTGCTGTCGTTGTGCGGCGGTGTCATGGTCTTCATCTTTGGCATTACCTTCCCTCTACTGTGTAAGTCTTCATGTTGTCCTATTTTCATTTTTGAGATTGACATCAATGGACAAAAACTATTGTGTATTTATTTGCTACTCTACTCTGACTTCACTGGAGTCCATGCCCGTTTTCTGCTGTTTATTGTGGCTCAATACGTTTGATTTATGTCAGCATGTTTGCATTCTACGTTGACCTCTAAATGTATCTGAAGGTCTTCAACATACTTGACCTTTTCTTGTTTCTTTTTTTTTTTTTCCCCTCTGGCCTGAAAAAAAACCCATCTGACTTCTATATCCATCAATTGTGAGCAATAGCAGGCCAAAAAGTTATTGCCTGGTGAGTTTAATTTGAAAAGAAACAACCTCTCATTGGTCAGCTTTGTGACATTAATTACATGTTCTATTTCAAAGCAACAGTATAAATTAATTCTTTCATTCATAAATTAATTCTTTCATTCATTCATCTTCCCTCCGGAATGCTTGTCCTCAGTTTTATCAGTAATTTGATCCGCTTAAATAATTGCTGACCATTCACTGACATGTGAATTTTATTTTAGTTTTTTTTTATTTTGACTTTGTCATGGTCGCAGTAGCCTATTCAGTAATCTTATTCTATTGATGGACCATCTTGGGCAACTTTTGTTGTGTTAGTGGCGCCGTAAATACAAACTTTGCCGCCCACTGAAATTATTAATTTTTTATTGACATGTTTCACTGACATGACTCCTTTTAACCTCTCTCACCATGTCACTTCCACTTCGTTCACAATGAGATCGGTCAGCTACCTGACATTCAACACATGTTGACTACTACAATAATGACTGATTTACAGACATGTGGAATATAGGCAGAAAATAATCTGTCTGTTTGTGTTAGCAATTCTGTTGAATAAAGGTAAGGCACACAGCAAAACTGTAGGGGGAGCCAAAATAATCCACGTAATTATTTACTGTTGCTTTAAGTATGCAAATGCTATTCTATACCGTACATATGCAACCAAATCTTTTGGACTAAAAGTTCGTCTAAATCACAACACACATTCATGTTTTTTTTTTATAAGTATATTGAAGCTGGCCAACACTGGCTTCCTGGTGTTGTTCATACAAGGTCTCTCCTGTATGACTCACACAAGGAAGCATAACTGAGGTTTTGCAGCAGCTGAACAAGTTTCCAAACTCTAATTCTGACTCACTGCTCAATTAAAAGACAACATACACTGGCACTGGCAAGTATTCTCTTATGAAAGATGGCAGAATTGCAACGATTTCCTTTTTTTTTTTTTTTTTGCTGTGATTTGTTGAAGTGAACGTTCGAGTTTTAACATGTCGCTGGATCACATCCCAGGCACACCCCACCGCCCCCCGCCCCATGTTTACAGATCGCTATGGTTTCTTGATGTGGACACAACCGCATTTACTGACTGATGTCATGCCTTTGCGATCTGCCTCGCAGGATAACACCTGCATGTGTGTGTCTCTCTCTGTCACTTTTTTATGTCCAGCAAAGAATATCCAATTATAAATATAGTTCTGGTTATACATTTTGATAAATGTGTTCTTTCCCATTGGTGCTATTCAGTAATCCTCATCCATGCCTCCCTGAGACTGCGCAACGTGAAGAACAGGCTGGAGAATAAGATGGAAGTTGTTGGGATGAAGAAGACTCCGATGGGCATCATCATGGATCTTTTGGATCAGCAGGAGGAGAGAGTCAACAAAATGCAGGATTTTATCGAAAGCAAACTGAAGCAGTAAGATTGTAGCAAAGGGAAATCTGCTCCATCGTCCCGCATGCCACAAGTAGAATCTCATTTGTAGTTTTGGCCTTCCGGGCTTGCCGTTTGCTTTTTTTCATATGCATTTAGATGAGCACACTCCTTCAAATGTGTACTGATGCTTTGCATAATCACAGTTGGAGCACAGATGGCAGCAGAGGTTTGAGCATTCCCATGTTTGAAGATTTAAAAATACACACATCCCCTTGCTGATATTGGCACGCAACCTTGGTGTTTTTTTTTCTTTTTCTTCTTTTATCTTAGACTTAATTGTGCTACTTTGTTACAAGCATTGCTAGTTTTTATTTCTTAACCTATAATAAGAAACCCATTACCAAACCCAGATTTCCTTATTGAAAGCAAACCTTCCGGAGCTTTATGAATACTGATCTAAGGCCAATGCGCTTCTGGTGTACATGTGTTCTCACTAGTAATCCTGAGTATAAATAGAACAATTTTTCAGACAGTGTGACCATGTGCTGAAAGCAAAGACTAGCCTGACTATATCGCCTCTGATCTTTGCTATGCAATTGAAAAGCAATGGCGCTTTCAGCTTTATTCTACTCTAATATGTATATGTTTGCTATTTGTGTGTATTATTATTATTTCTGCTATATTATGAGTGCGATGGCTGGAGGATGCACACAATTCTTCATTGAACCGAAAAATCTTAATCAATACTGGTTTGGCAGCACATGGATGGTGGGGTATGTTTAAGCGGTGTTTTCCTTTTCGACAGCTGGCATCTTTGCAAATATTCCCTAAAGTTTTTCTCATGTGCACATTGACTGCACAGTTTGTGCATGAATGCCAGTGGATGGATATAATATGTTGTCCTCTGTCTTACATATTTTTTTTTCCATTCAACAACAGTGTTGGTGTGATCACAGAGCCAAATATTAAACACGGATGTATAAACCAATGAATGATGCGTTGGTTTTCTTATCACTTTATGAATGGTATCCAGTAGTGGTGTCTTGTTTATAAATTGTCAAATGAAAACCACAACTAATCCAGTATGTGGTAAATATAAGCCTCCTTGGCCCAACATGTGGTAAGCATAAAAACAGTTGAGCCCCCCCTCTGAATAAATGTACACGTGATCAGCTATTTTCAAGGTGCAAATAATGAGAACTTTGATCTTAAACACAGTTGAAACCAAAAGTTTACACCCACCATATATAAAGGATACATTTGAATATTTTCTCACTGTCTGAAATGAAGTCAGATTGCACTTTTCCTGTTGTAAGTCAATTTGTTTACAAAAAATGATTTCCATTTGCTAAATACCAGAATAATGAGCAAATGAATAGTTTGCCAAATTTTCATGACTTTCTTCAAAGACAAAAGTTTGCTTCTGCTTAATTAAATGACTTGGGTCAAATGTTTTGGATTTCCTTGCACACGCTTCACACAATGGCAGGAATAGTTGGCCGGAATTTTGGCCCATTCTTCCTGACAGAACACGTGGAACTGAGCCAACTTTGGAGACTGCCTTGCTCTCATTTACCTTTTCAGGTCTGCCTTGAAATTGTCAATCGGATTAAGGTCACGGCTTTCGCATGGCCATTCCAAAATATTGACTCATTCCATTTTGCAACCAGTTTGGCATTATGCCCTGGGTCTTAATCCACACGGAAGATCTATTGGCACCCTAGCTCTGAACTTCCTGGCTGATGTCTTGAGATGTTGCTTCAGTATTTCCACGTAATGGTCTTATGCTGCCACCCCCTTTTTCACAGTTGGGCACTTGGAACGATGTTCTCAATTTTGAAACTTTCTCTGCCGATTTTCTGACGCTCATTATCGTCAAATAATTCAATTTTGATTGACCACAGGACATGTCTCCCTCCAGAAAATAAGTTCTTTGTCCCTCTATGTTATTCTTAAATAAAATTATTTTTTGGGTTTTTGAACACAGGTGTATGTTCAATTAACGCAAATATTGTCAGTAAAAATATCAGAAGCGTTCGAAGACATGGTGTCGTAGTCTGGGTTTTCCCAAATGTTAAGGCAGAGTAATCATTAACGGTATGTAAAGAAGAAAGTAATTAAAAAAAAAACCTTCTCACTTTTAGCTAATTGGAATAATTTTGGTAAATGTAACTGACCTTTAGAACAGGAAGAGTTTAATTTGATTGCATGTAAGACAGTGCCAGAAAAATGAATGTGTATTTTTTAAATACAACCCTTTGCAAAAAATATATGGAATCATTTCTCCGAGAGGATGATCAGGAAAAAAGGAAAATGGCAAGTTCCACGTGCTCCACAAAGCAATTTTTATTCAAAATGCCACCCTTCTGGCTTAAAGCAACAAGAAAAAAGAAAATTGTTGTATTCAGTCACATTTCCTTTGGGCAAGTAGAAAAAGAACATAGGGGATTGCTCAATTCGGAGGACACAATTCTGGGATCATGAAAAACAAAACCACACTACCAATAATTTGTTTCATCGTTTGTGTTTTTTTTTCTTTGAACAGCTTACAGTCTCTGGCATGGACTTGACCAGTGATGAACGATATCTTTCATTTGCCTCCAACTTTCTCTGATTGCTTCTATTATATCTTTGCTGGTTGGTGTGTTGTCATTGACCATTTTGTCATATTTGAATTTAGATTTTTTTTTTTCATGACATATTACTCCATTTGATCTATCAAGATGCTTTGACGTCTTCCTTGACCTACCATGACGCTTCCCTTTCACAACCTTGCTATTTTGTTTGTACGGTACCATTGTGTGATGTTTTACCTTCTTGAAGAAATGTTACGATTATCTTCTTTGTATGACTTTATTTGACTAAATAGCAGAGTCGACCTGATTCAGGTCTTGTTTTCGAGCTGAAAATTACTATGACAAATTGAATATATTTTTCCCTCAGAATTGAGCCATTAAATATTTGTTCCCCTGTTCTTTCTCTAAAAACGATTGACTAATTGCAAAAAAGCGTTTCTCTATGAGTGGCATTTTGAATTAAAGTTTTGTGGACAATCCATGATTTTCCTTAAAATGCTCATTATGAAATGATTCCATCATTATTGCCAGGTGGTGGAGTGTCATTTTGGTTTCAACTACTGTACACACCACATATTGGCTTTTGTGCAACACGGTTTAACCACATCCAGCCGCTATGAGTGTGAACATGTCGTTCTTTTTCACTGTACAGTTCATTTCCAAAATACAGTATGTGTCAAACACATATTACGATTAGTCACTGCCTCAGATGAGACTTGTTTCACTTGATTCCAGCGCTTTAGGGAGCGGCACCTGCAAGCAAAGGAAATTTTTCATTATCGAGTTTGTGTGGCATTCTTTTCATATGTTATCACACTTTACGCTCTGCATGTATGTATGCAGTGGATATCCCAAAACTGGAAGGATCATTCCTTTAAGTAAAAATGTCTATGTGGCAGTCACGTGACTGACAGGTGACCAGTCCGGCATGCGCATCTTAAATCAGCTCCGCTTTCCTACGACCCTGAACAGAATACAACGATGGATATATTGTATTTACATCCAGAGAAGTGTTTGTGGGGTGATACTCTCACCATGACTTTGTGCTTGAAGTTGTGCCCACTATATTGTCCAGTGTAAGGTTTGAGTTTTTACTAGGTCAGATTTAAATACGAGGATATATTTGTTTTTGGAAGAATGTGGGTCCACCTTCTCAACTGAAATGGACTTTGTTTGAGTAGGACTCCAGCCAATCAGTTCTCACGTGATGTAATTGGTGATCCCCTATAAAATGTCTGATGTGGATTATTTGTCACCCAGCAGCAATACTCACCGATTTAAGATAGGCCACGTTGCTCTTCTTGATCTCATTTAGGAGCTTATCACGGGGTGTGGGATCAACCTTTGGTGGCACTCGCTTGCGAGGGACCGGTTTCAAAGTCTTAATGACATCCTTGAGGTTTGCTTTTTCTTCCGCCGCCCCTTGTGTGACCGACTCCTTCGCTTTGGGAGTCTTCCTCAGTTGGAAACCCGCTCTCTCCTGTCGACTGGCTTCCCTGCGGTCCAACTCCTGAAAATGATCACGTTTTTTGGGAGTTTTCTTCAGCCGGACGTCCCTCAGTGAGTTTTGGGGCTCAGCACTTGGTTGTCTGGGAGTTTTCTTCTGTTTGAGCTGCTTTGGGGGCTCTGGTTCTTCCTCTTTTTTTCCCCCCTCTGCTTTTGAGCTCACCTTATTTAATTCTTTTGGAGTCACGTTATTCAAATCTTTTGGGGTCATATTATTCAGTTCTTTTGAGGGTGCGACAAGCCCATGTTTCTGCAGGAGTTCCAGGGGCGGTATGTACCCCAGCATTTCGAGTAAACCTGGAGGCAGGTTTAGACTACTCTCATACATCTGCATTACCTCCCTCTGCTCCTTCAGCTGCTGCTGCTTCTGCTCTTCTTTTCTCAGTTGCCTCTGGCGGTCCAGGTTCCTGGTTAAGAGATTGGTTACCACCATCCTTGGCCCTGGTTGTTCAAAATGGTAGCCCATCTTCAGGAGGGTGTTGTTGGCCTTGAGCAGGCGTGAGATCTCCATCTCGGCATGATGACCCAGCATGTGCCTTTGATTGTGAAATCGCAGCTCAGTGAGGGTCTCATTGAATTGTAGGCATCGGATGATGGCAACGATTCCCTTCCCTGTGATGAAGTTGGACTCGATGTTCAGCGTTGTGATGCTGCGATTCTCGCGTAACATGTTGGCCAAGTTGAACGCAATGTTTTCATCCACACCGGTGTTTGCGATGCTGAAGGTTTTCACGTGTTTGTTCTTCTTCAAGGCGTTGACGTAGTCTAGGAGCATCTCTTTGGGAATGTTTTCTATGTTGTTGAGATTTACCTCAGCGACAGAAGAATTGTTGTTTCGGATCTTGTCAAGAGTCGACTCCAAGTTAGTCTCATTTCCTGATGGCCGAGATGTCATTTTGATGTTATTCAGCGCCAGATTAGGGATTTTTAATTTCTTGATTTTTGTCTCCTCTTTCTTCTGGACTTTGTCATTGGGCTCACTTGTCTTTGCATCTCCCATTAAGTCTTGAGGAGGCAACGAGTCTGTCATTTTACTTTCCTCTTTAACTTCTGTCGTCCCATCTTTATGGCCTGCTGTTTCCTTTTCTGTGCTATCAGATTGTTTCTCAGTATTTTCACATTTACTCAGATTCATCTTATTGTCTTTCTCATGGACCCCTGTGTCTGTCTCATTGTTCTCATTCACAATGTTGACCATTTCCTTAATGGGTTCCTCTATCGCTTTGTCAAATATTTGCCTTTCTTGAATATCATCTTTAGCCTTTTCCTCAATTGCTTCCTTATTCACTTCATCATGCCCATCTTGCACAGTGTTGTCTTTGTCTTTGTCTTCGGCCTCTTGCCTCAATGTTCTCTGATGAAGACAACCAATTGGACCAACATTGTTACTACAGTGTCCTCCCAAGTTCTATTATTATGTTTGCTCTCAACTTATTTTTAAATATTTGGCAGTCTGGTGGCCTCTTACCTCACTGGGTAGTAGAGTAGCGGGCACTCTTTCTTCCTCAAGCATACGTTTGGATTCCTTTTCCCAGTAGAGGTAGCCGACCAAGGATCTGTGGTCAAAGGTTCCAGTCGGAGGCTTCTCTGTCTGGTCCTTCTGCCTCTGTCCAACTGGAACACTATCATCTGGAGCAATCATAATATCCATTTCACTCTGGAGCTCCTGAAGCTCCTCGGGTGAAAGCGTCGCAAGGAGTTTATCCTCATCAATGTCCTCTTCATTGAGATCCTCACTATCTCTGTTGGACATCTCTGTTTGTGTTCTCAATTCAAATTCTGTCAAAGGATGCTGAATGTTTGTCAGACCACTGACACGGGGCAGAGCAAACTGGCAAGCTTCTGACTTCAGCTGGAGTTACTCTGCGTCTGCCTCATGCGGAGTCTAAAATTAAACACTGAGAAGTGCACGGGAGATATTTACGGCAAGACAAGTAGGGGGCGAAAGGCATGCTATCAGTCTTTTTTCAGCCCCTCCTCACAGGGCTTTTGGGATGACAGTTGCTTCAGGCAAATGAAAACGGCAAGACTGACAGCAGCAGGTGGACACATTTCTCAAGCCTGATCAAGCTACAACAGTAGCGTGACATTTATGACGTGACAAAACGATTCATTCCATTTTACATCAATCCTTTCGGACCGTAGTTCACAGTAATTTTAATCCGGCACATTATTTTTCTGAAATTCCATCTTTAATTGGAAATATCTATTTACTGAAGAAGGGGTACCGAAACAGGTGTTAAGCAACATCAGTGACAGCAGCCATTTATGAGTCACACATGTATTTATTAATCCTTCGCAGTGGAAAATATTTCATCATGACACCTCACAAGATACTGAGAACTACACACAGACTGTACAAATGTGTGAGAAAACAAACGTTTCATTTTTATTTATTTTTTTATGGCAGTGGTCTGATTCTTATCAAAGTCGTTATCAAAACTGATTTCCTCCACATGCACATCAAATCACATCACGGCACTTACTGACAAATGACAAAGTGTGAATAATAGTGACGTTATACATTCAGATTCCAGGTTTAAAGAACGGAAGGAAAGTTCTACCACATGGTCGGTTCTAATGAACAATCACAGAGTCACATTCACAATCTGGATCATCCATTTCAGACTGTTTTTGTCAAACTGTTTTAGTTTTTTTTTGTTGATGTTTTCTTTACCTGTTGTTCAGCATAAGACAGAAGCTAGCTCATGTTTATGTTAGAATACTTGCAAACAAATTGTTGTCTTTATATCTCAAGTCCAAGTCAGTGGGGGTTGTGCAACATTTTGATAGTTTGAGACACAATCTATCTTGCCTCTCTCTAGAATCCACCCAAATGAAAGGCACCCTGGGTTCAGAGGTTAGTCATAGGAGGGAAAGCCTATGTTTCATCTTCATGCGTTGCTTGCTATGACTTTTTGTATGTGATAAAATGTGGTTTGGCCATCATCAATGGATGCTTGTGTAGCTGCTCCCCAGGTAAAATCTGAAAGAAGAAACTGAAATCAAATGGATATTCGCATATTAAATTATTTGAGACTGATCTTGATGTATGACCAATGGAATGAAATTAAAGGTCTACTCTGAACACAAAGCAACTACGTGGTGACCAAACACTGTTTTTCTTTCTTTCAATTGTGAATTTTCTACATATTACAAAGTACAGAATAAATAGATACATTTGTGTATATAATTGGAATTGTCTCCTTATTGCTCTTTTTGAGCATTTTCCTTTGTGTGTATTGTATGACTTCCAGGCAGCTTTCGTACGGGCACATGGCTGTACAGTCCCTATTGTTTATTATTCAAATAGCCTGTGGGTGTGTCTGACATATGGAATTCTTTTCTTAAGCCTAGAAGGCAGCTTTGAACAGGGCCTGGCCATGGAAAATGCGTGACAGGACGTGAGAACGTCTGTTTTGTCGTGACTTTGCCTTGTCTAATTATTACATACTTTAATTGCAACTGTGAATTGTAATTAATCACAAATGTGTTTGTGCAATTTATAACGTCATACAGTATTGTTGTTCTGAGTAGCAAACCTAAAGTTTTAATTTTTTTTCTCCCCATTTTTTCCATAAACTGCCACATAATGGATGCATGAAAGTGAATATTGTGGAATACAAAAACACTGCCCCCCCCAAGGGGGAAAAAAAATCCAACCACAACACAAAGCGGGAGATGGTTTCACTACATGAGCACACTGATGAAGATCGACAAATGGACACGAGTGGCAACACGACAAACAACCACCTGCTTGGTCTCACCCTCAAGTGCTAGAGTGGTTGTCGGATGCTTCATCCATTCTAATGGCCTCAGCGCCAACCACCTCAACTGACTCACATTTATTATTCTTTGTGTCACAGCCCGATACTTTGTTTTCTGAAGAGCATCTGTGCACATGAGCATTAATATTAAGTCAAAATCTGAACGAGGGAGGAAAGAAGCAGCAGAGATTTCATTGTACTGTATATCAACTCTTCAATGAATCCATTTTTCCTAAAAGACCTTGACGAGATCTCCATTCAAATATGCACAAACAATGGCTCTTTAATGACAAGGAAATAATTCAGTTTGGACCCAACAGCAAGATACAAGGAATGAAGGGTTGGAGGGAAGAACAAGGCTGAATAGATTATGAAATCTCTTGCAGTAGGGACCAAATACGCATAAAATTTTAATCTATGTTTGAGCATTCAATGCTTTCATACTTTTGGCCTTAGTTTTGATCTGATCTGCTCTATCTGACTCCCTCAAATAAGTGAAAAGTTCAAAAAGAATACTCTCACCTGTTGTGTGTGGGGCTGCGATTATATGGCGACGAAGGAACTGCATGTTGAGAATATTGAGGTGCGTTTGGTGTGTCATAGTCAGTCAGGCCGACTGCCAGCTGATTGCGCCAGTTCCCTGCACTCTCCGCTGAGGACACTGTAAGTGAGACCAAACCAAGAGTCAGGTAACTTGCTTTCATTGCTTTACAGTGTAAAGTTTCCACAGATTTTTTTTAAATGACTGAAATGGATGAAACTGTAAATTCATGAAAATGTCCAGATTTCATGTTTTTTTTCCACAGGACCAGTTAGCATGTGATTAATTTGAGCTTTCTTTCTGAGAGGCAAAGTGCACCATAACTGGCGTGTGTGACATAGACACTGGCAGGATGAGAACCCAGAAGAGAAGTCAAAAATTGGCAGTGAGGACAAGTGCACGTGGAACGCTGATTCATATATGAGTCTGTGGCGTGGATCAAGTGCATTCAGTTACAACCCTGCGTGCCAAAGAAAACTCTTTGCTGCTAAAATGAGGTGGAATGAAGTCTCAGTTGAATTAGCAAGTGATACGACATCCCATTCATTCATCTGTTTGACTGCTGTGGTTGAAGCCACTAGACCAAGAGGTGCATTATGATTGCAGCTGAGGACTGTGACAACACATGATAAAGGTAACAGTATGCAAATCGAACTGCACATAGAAAAACGCACGCACCCAAAAAAAGCTGTTTGAGAGTTCATCTATAAAGCTGAGTGACTTCCCTTTTAGTACAGAGCCTTGTGAGATTACTGCTTTATTGTTTACATTATTACACTGAAAAAATAGTGAGAAATATTTTGTTTAAGATGGATATTTTACAGAATCAGTATTATTTAGAACATTGTTTGTCATATTTAAATATTGCAGTATGCAAAAGCCGTGCAAAAAAATTCAGATGGAATCGTAAGCTTTAATATAACTTTGACCAATCAGATGCAAGCTTACATGTGCATTGGCATCCATTAGGAGAACAGTATCTGGGGGCATTACGAACAATAAATTAGATCTAGATATTTTTCCACTTGAAATTTCTTTCATTAGATAATAAAGACGTAATTTCTTTAGGTACATTTTAGATATCGCAATAATATTGATATTGCAGCATGCAACTTCCATATCGCAGATTGAAATTTTTCCACTATAGTTAAATGATTTTAAATCAAATGCGAGGAATCGCCTCCATTGGCCAGGAAGGAAAGCGGCTGTGTTCACTCCCACAATGACGCAAGCGGCCGCTTCTAACTGTGAATGTCAACGGAAAACAATCACGATTTAAGGACAGGTGCTGTTCTACAAAAATAAACCATTTTAAAAATGCCCGAGTTCTTGTGGACATGGTCTTCATTGACCTATAAAACAATTGCACACATCATCTCACCAGATGAGAAAGACGTTGTTCTGCTGGAGTGGCTGAAGGCCGCCGGCATGGTCTGGTAGCCTAAGCTGAGTTGAGAGCCGCAGTCAAAGTCATATCCTGCCCTCTCTCCTTCCCTGGGGCCACGGTTTCGATGGTACCACCCTCTCAGATGTTCTGCCACCATAGCCTTCTGCATGTTCTTGGCCAAAAGTTCATTTCTGGGTCCCTCCCTGCTCCGCGGTGGCCTCACCGTCGCATAAGGATTCTGGGAAAGGCCGTCAGTTCGATCAGAGCCATAATGCCTGAATCTGTCATGTCCATGATAGCCGTTCATTTGGTACGAGGGGTTGACGTTGTAGTGGCCTTCTACGTCATTCTCATACACGTAGGCACCGTTAGCGTAAGGCTCCATATCTGGACACGGGCAGCCGGAGACGTAGTAGGCACTGGATGGATAATGCGCTGAGGTCTCACAGGCGTAACTACAACCAGAATGGTGCTGAACCAGGTTGGGCATACTCCCTGTATTTCCATACACTTCCACGTTGCGGTGCAGACGATGCATGGTGGACGTTCGGGAATCTAAAGTACTATAGTGGGAACTGGCAGGCCCGCAGAAATCCAGACTGGACTGACTGGTGTAGGAAGAGCAATCCTCTAACACCTCTGTGCTGTTGCTGCGATGAGCGGGTGACAAGGTGAAAACTGGCTTCTCTGGGTCTGTGTCCTTTCTCAGCTGGGGCTGTGACTCCAAACTTCCACTGCGAGCCCTGAAGCCATGAGGCAAGCCCTCGCACCTGGAAAGAGGACACAGCTTGCCGTGTTACACTAATTACTTTTTGCTGCGATATCGTGGAACATTCAACTATGGTTTGAATGACGATTCAGTGAAGGGTAACAGTGTTGGGGAGTCATGACCAAACCTGAGCTGGCTGCTGCTGTAGGCATTGCGGGTCAAAACTGGTGTGGGGGGCATGCTGCGGGGGTCTCTGGGAGGTCTGGGGAGGGTTTTATAAGGGCTACTGTGGGTGGAGGAGGCCTCTCTTGGATTGTGGTAGTAGAGGGAAGCCTCCGGGCCTTCAAAAGCTAATCTAAAGGGTTGTGACATTGAGGGTGATGAACAAAGGCAGGAATGATATGCGTGCAACAGAAGAAGGCCTCAAACACGACAAAGCAACCAATGTCAAAAACGTATGTTCCGAAAGCAGCTCAGCAGGGTCAGATTCAGCCTCACCTTTTGTTTTGGTTATTTTCCCTCGGCGATGTTTGCTTCTCCGCATCGAATTCTGCCCCCAGTGAGCGTAATGGACTGAACTGAGGGGAGTCTTGCACAGACTGAGAACGAGGCCGCTGACTAGCGCTATCTGAGTCATCTGATTACAAAAAAATTGGACAGCACGAAATCATGATTTGAATTTGGCATTACTTCAGGATACATTGTAAAATATGTGTTGCCAAACTCACCATCCTCCAATGGGAGGCTCGACAAGGAGCTACAGTCTGATCGCGTGAGTTCGTCTGAACAAAGAGAATGCTTATTTTGAAGACGGAATAATTACAAAAGTTGCGAAGGTTGCACTTGCGACAAACCTGCAATGATTACTGAGGCTCGCTGGGTGGGTCTTTTCCCCTTCTTAATTCGGTAATGATTCATCTCATTCTCTATCTGCTGAAGCTTGTGCATAGCATCCAAACAGTTTCTCCTCCTCTTCTTCTTGACTGTCTTACACAGTTCTGGCTCATTTGCCAGCTTTTTAGCTGCCTCCACAATCTTCTGCTGGAGGGCAAATCTGCTCTCCAGATTTCTCAGGAAAGGATCCTGCAGTGCCAGCAGCAAAACGTGTTAAACGTAAATTTATTTCCCTATTTTACCAAGCAATCCTTTTTTTCTGCCTTCTCACTATAAAACGTCTCAATATCATGTATATGCTTTCATTGGTCAACAGCTATTTCGTTACTGCTACAGCATGTTGCCATGTAATGTAGATGAAGTGGGAATAAAACAATTTCATAAATGTTTGCTGACCCTGTAGAATTCATAACTTCGAGCAGACGATGCCTTCATATCCTCAAGTACCGGAGGGTAACACTTGCTATTAACCAACAGCTTGCAAAGTGAAGCACACTTGTTTTCGTTTATCTTTTCAGTTAAAAATTTAGTTTTTTTTTTTAAGAAAATATCATTCTGGTGATTATGATTAAAAACAAATAAGAACAAAATATGCATGGGAAATTAATCATAAGGTGATAATCAAATATTGTTGGCCAAAGGAAGCGATGTGTATGATTAAAGTGTACAAGTCAAACACAGACCTCGTTGTAAGGGAAAAGGTCATCCAACTTGAAAGCAGTGCCAATCCGCCGCCTAACCTGCGGTGGTCGTTCATCTGAAGACAAGGGGTATTCCTTTGGCAGCTTGCCTGTAAGCTCCTGAGAAACAAGAAGCACTTCAAATGGATATTGTAGCAGAAACAATCCATCACACAGCAGTTTAATTAAATGCTTTGGCGGTCCTCTGGAGACAGAAAACACTCAGAAAAAGGCCATTCATAGAAAATGTGACAGGTTAGAATGAGAAAAAGTGAAATTCTGGCGTGGCATCATGTATTGATGTTTTAATGACACCAAAGCCAGATATAGTGTCCATGTGAATGGAACGACGATGATCTGAACGACATGGATCACTGCGGAAGTGCTTCAGAAGAAGATTTTCATGGAGGTTCATGCAACAATATCAAGTATTTTGACATTAATGATTATTTTTTTTTTTTTTAATATTGATGGATCACTGAGTGGTAATAAGTAACGAAAATAAATAAAATAGGGCGTGTCATTGCCACAACAATAACCCAACCACCCATTTTACTGGTGTATAATATTCTGTAATTTAAACAGTTTGACAGATGGAGGCATGGATTAGAGGAATAATCCGGCTCATTCATACAAGACAATAATGTTGACAACCAGAGAAACAAGGGCAAGTAAACAAAAGATCTCACCGCTTCCCGAAGACAAATCTTCTTTAGCTCCTTTGTTTTTTTGGCCAAGATATCTTGAATCTCCTGCTCTTTCTTTCTCAGCTCAGAGAGTTTCTCTTTCTTCTGCTCCTCACTCATTTCAGAGTCTGCAGAACCTGTAAAACGTTCAAAAGGAAACCGTATTTGACTCGTTACGCAATTGTTTTACGCCTGCAATCTGTTTATTGATGTAGTGCTGTTCATCTTTTAATTCGTCAATATTTTGCATTCATGACATTTGATCTTGGTTGATCCAAAAGTAACATAAGTACAACCAACCTGTGGATACCAGGCTCCCATTGCTGGCCGTAATCAAGTTATTTTTCAGGACTGACTCTCCAAGTTTGTTTATCTTTGCCCCTGCATGCTCGGTGAGATCCATGGCGAGTTCCTCCAAGCTTTTAGAGGCTCCTAGTTTCGCCTAACGGTAAGGAGGTATCAAATATTATTGTGTGGATCGTTTTTTTATATTGACACTATGAAATGCAATGCAACTTTGTCACTCACTTTGCTCTGCTTTCTGTCCAAATAGAATTGATGTTGGCTAATAGCCATGACCCAAATAGTTTTGATCAAAGAATGGCTCGCATACCAAGTGTGGATGAGGAGCCCTGTTTGTCCAAAGGTGCGCTTGGTTACTGCTCTCCTGAAGCAATAAGATCAGTGGTGAGCTGTGTGTCTCATTTCAGATTTCAGATAGAGTTGGATAATCTCTTTTAAAGACGTGATACCCAAAAAAAAAAAAAAAGAATTTTGTTATATCTCACCTGTGTGGATCATTAACCTCCACTGCAAATTTTTTCTCCCTGAAGTACAAATTTTCTAGTTGCTTCCACTGATAAAGCTGGCAGTTACAAAAGAGAAATAGTACACAGAAAATGAACATCACTCATACTGTGACCAATGAAGTGTCATTCGAGTCTGGTCTACCGGGATCGTAACATTCCAGGTGTTCAGAAGGTACGAGACTCCCACATTACTAAAACCTATTCATCACGACATGTTTTTCCGCGGCTCATCAGCCAGGTGTTCCGTGACACCAGCCTGATTTCAAGTCATTGGTGACTAACTGCATGTCTGGTCCAGTGGTGAACAAGATGCGTTTTTTTAGTTCCATACAGTGTGACAGGATGAGGAGCTGACGATAAATATGTATTATAATAATGTAAAAGAATATAAAGTATATTATGGTTTGCAATGCATAAAAAAAAAAAAGAACAATCGAAACTTAATTTCTTACCACTACAAGTGGTCTTCAACTTCAGATCTTATTTTGTAGTTATGCAATCCTCTCTGGCTTCACTGTCAACACAATCTTGTACTATGTCCGTATCATTTCAGCTCCTGACTTGCCTCCTCAGGTATTCTCACGCATGTTAACACCCAAAGCCATCCCTCTTTTCATTCTGACATCAGCAGCTCCCTCCTCTCCCTTCACGTTCCCTCCCACCCGACAGGCAGCAGGCACTTGCACAATGCCGCTGTCAAAGTAAACCAGAATGTATTGTCTTCATGTGACATGTTTGAAGTCATATTTCCGCTTGTTCTTGGCCCCTACTTCACATGCCAAACGTCTTATTCTTCATGGCATCGCTCACATGGGTGTCGCTATCACTTGGCAAGTTAAAATGGCTGACGTGCACGACTTCCAGTAAAGGAACTTAAATGATTTTAGCAGTGAAAAGGTCCAGCCCTTTAGTTAATTTGAATCAGAAATGATTACTCAGCCCGCTGACAATGTCCTGCGTTGTCATGAACAGGCAAGCCAATTTAAAGCGACAACTGTAGGATGATATTTACCTTTCTAGGTTTCAACTTATCTTGTAGATCATACTGGCCAATTCCTTTATAGCTGATGCCAAGCCACCACGGCATCCCTTGTTTATCCTGTAAGGAGAAAAAAAATAGTTGAACATGTTTCTTTCCCAGTGCACAGACTGTTACTACTGATCTGAAAGCCTACCTTCACTTCATAATAGTGGACGCCATATGTGGGCAAGGATTCCACGAGAGTCAGATACCTACAATGAAATGTGTTATTAAAACCACAATGTGCTTTCTAACGTCCACATGGGCTGTGTTAAAGGCGAGGAGGAATTGATCTGGTGAGTCTGTGTGAATCACTGGAATGAACATATTGATTGATTTAAACCATCTGATGGGGAAAAGAGATTCCGTCAAGACAAAGTGAAAAGAGCCTCGGCGGAGGAGAGAGATTAATGACCTGAAACCATTTCAACATTAATTAATGTCGAAAGTCTTTCAGCAAATCAATATTTTATTTTAACTTCAACACTCACTGTACAATGGCCTGTCCTCTGGAGACGCCTCTGAGCTGTTTATAATAGTCGATGACTCGATCCTCACTGCATTAGCAGAAACAAAGTGAGAGAAAATGTATTCAAGCAGAATTGTGAATACATTAAAAAGTGTGCTGCGAATCACAATCCACACTGGCCTATAAGCATACCAGTATGCAAGCGATGGGTGCTCCTTGAGGACTTTAGTGGGAAGAGTGGGCAGTTTCTTTAAGTCGGCTCGAGTGGCTTCATCGCTAGGAGAAGGAAAGAGGTGGGGGATGAACGATAGCAAAAGCCATATTATTGTATTTTCCTTTTCCGCACTACCAACTAATAACCACATTTTTGTCCTCAAAACTTCAGGTACTATTAAGCAGGAACTCATTCACTTTTGACTGGTTTTGTATCCGACAGGCTTGCAGGATAAAACAGATTAAAGGCACCCTAAAAATAGAAGTGTTTTTGATGATTAACTTTGCTGGTATTATTTTGGGTGTGATTTATGTTTAATGTTTTTTGTCACTCTTCTTACTATTGTTAAAATTCATACACATCAGACTGTGTCAAGACATCTGCATTATTATCAAACTTTTTATTTTGGATCCCATCAGATTGCGCAACTGTATCTAATTTCGTATATTTGTTTGTTGGACTTGAAGCGCGTTTGCTGCTCTCTCCCGGCATGTCAAGCATCCACTTAGTTCTGTCAGCACCATGAGATTCATTAGTAGGTGGGTGCGAGCTTCTCGGTGCACCATGGAGAGCCTCACATTACATTGCTATTGATTGGTGATGTCCTCATTCCTGAGAAACAAGTGACCTATTGAATGATTTCGCTTGAAGATCGGCATTAACTTATCCTTCTGCCAGTAAATCCTTATCACCCATCTGATAATAACAAGCTCTTACCTTGTGTAGTCCCCTTTAGACTCCTGGTAAAAAAAAAATAGATAATTAAAAGAACATCTTATTAGGCTTTACTTTGAAAGATGTCATATTAAGATTTTTGGTGCAAGAGAGTAGCAAAGGCCCCAACCTGCAAAGCATTTGCTGCCAACTTAAAGACATTCTCACTCTCAACTTCTATAATCCCCTATGAGACAAAAAAAGGATTTTAATGAACAAATTACACATTATGTTCCACAATGAAACATATCAGTATCGACCTCAATATCAGTCTGTTCTCAGAATAAATCTGTGTTTTTCTGCGTTCTTACACACATTCCTCCTCACCGAGTGAAAACTGCCCTGCGGCTGAGAAAAGGTTACCTGCTACCAGAGTTCGCAAGCAAACGACTCATCTGTGGCTTCAGCCAGGTCTTTATTTTTATTGCCTTCGCCAAAAGAAGAAAAAAAAATCCCGTAAGCAAAACACTTACGTTGTAGACAGCAGATTTTGCATTCAGGAAGAATAACTCCACGGTTATGATGTCCTTCAGCTGTGTTATGTTTTCCACATAAAATCTATGAACAATAAATGCACAAGTACACAAAGTTTAGAACAGAACCTGTTGTCAAGCTGCGGGTATTTATTGCAAACGAGGTCTTGGCTGTAGGATGAAACTATATATGTGATAATATATATGTGGCCTGGCTCAAATCTCTGTTAACAATCATGATTACTGTAAAAATAGTAGAGTAATTCCACAATTGAGATAAATAAGATAAATTAGGCACGAACTATTTTGAAAAACTGGCCATGTATTTGATATTTTTCTTTTCATGTAATACAGGTAATAAAACATTATATAATTAGATTTGTCCATGCCCATCCATCAATTGTACATTTTCTTTTCTGGGATATTGTATTTATCGTATTATATATTTTACTGTCAGTGATTCGTCGATAGCCAAATAACTACTTCAAAAATATTTCTGAATTAGACCTTATTAATAAAGTCTGATTACATTTTATTTATATGTGATTATACATTTAATTTTTATATTACACAGCTAACAGGGTTGTAAATGATGATGTAAATGTATCGTTTTTGCTCGAGAGAATGATTCAAGCTGCTATGCTTACTGGTCGAGAAGGTCGCTCTATACTGTAATAAAACTTCGCTATATACAATAAAGAGGACAATAGATATTGATATGTCTTTTCTGATAATATGAGTAAAAGAATTGCATTTGTTTGAGCTTTTACCATTACAACTGAAAATGTTGACTAAGATCAGATTTATTAGGTCTTCCCATGGCCACAGAAATAAGCTTGATGATGCCATTTTTTCTTCTGAGTTATGCAGCTTTTTAATTTTATTTTTTTTAAATCTTGATCTAAATGATTAAAACAGTTTTAATTACTGGGTAGCTTGTATTTGGGGAGACACAACTTCACGATATGATTACACACTAGTATTTTAGTATTTCAAATAATGTAACAATTACATTTTGTCTTGCGACGCCGATAATTTACACAACAATTAAAAAGAACAATGGTGCGGTTTGAGGAGCTATTCATACTGCACAAACTACTTCATAACACATTTGTAAACGGAGAACACAATGCACTGTATTTACTTTGTACTATTTTTTTTTTGGGTTCACCATGCAGGGCTGCACCCTGCTGGAGAGCTTCAGCCCTGCATGTGAAGGTTTCTTGTTACCTGACCAGAAAGTTGAGGGCAACAGAGCCGTGTCTCTTGGAAAAGTCATGATCAAGAACTCTGCGGTCCATCTGCAGCCACTTACACTGACCACTGCAAAAGCAAGTGAGTGTGCCACAATGAACACATCTGCTGTCTTTTAAGAATCACTAGCAAGAAATATTTAGTCCACTGCGAATACTTTAATACTTCACATACTTGTCATTGAAAAACGCAAGTCCAAAGAATTCCTTCTCTTTGAGGTTGAAATGGGAGGAGACCAGGTCGACGAGTTCATACGACAGAAGCTTTGGCTGCGGATAGAGATTTTTCAGATTCAGTGTCAACTTCCAAAACTGACGTCTGTTCACCTCATTCCCTTACAGAAGAGACAAACCTGTCAAAGCCAAAATAAAATACAGCAGCCTCTGTGAATTATTCACTGACTCCAACTGTGTTGACCACTAAACAGCCTGATGTGCTTCAATACATTTGAATTATTTTGAAATGCCCGAAACACGGTGAAATACGGTCGTTGTGAGGTGCGCTGAGGGTTTGTGCAGAGTCGGTGTGAATTCTCCACACACCACGGACCTGGAGCACATCCTCTCACGTTGCATAGTGAGGCTCCTCACTTATTAAACAAATATTGACCATCTCCACGTCACTCATACCTGAACCAGCAGCTCCAGCTTCCTGTCATCCAGCAGCTGCACTTGACACAGTCGGCCCTCGGTCATCTACAGGGACACAAAAAAGGAAATTGTAGCAAGCTCTTCAAATTCACACCTCATGGCCATCATTTTTAATTAAAAATGGAATGTATTGTATAAGAGCAAAATCTGTTGAAACCAGCCACGAGTGAAACGAAAATATTTCACGTCACGATTGCCATAGTGAATTAATACCCTAGCTGTAAATGCAGTGATCCTTCTTATAATACTAACGTCATGATTGACAATGCAACCATTGTCCCAAAGATTTGTTACCATAATAACCCGTAGAAGGATTTGAGTTACTTCACATTTGGTTTCACATCAGTCTTCTTAGCCTTTGATTGAACAAATATATTTCAACAAGCAAGCATTTCTGCAAACCTTTCCAACCTGCACGGCTTACAACTTGTCAGATTGCTACGAAACTGTGAATGTTCTAAATCCACATGAATGGAAATAAATAACATTTGCACCACTGGGAGCATTTTCCTTGCATTGCTACATTGCTAGAAACAGCACTTTGCTGTCAGTGCGTCAAATTCTCAGTTCAAATGATACATACACACACCAACATTCAAACTACCTTGGAAAAAAGATTAGCTGGTCCCGTTATCTGACAGAATGAGGTTGATCACCTCTTGTCGAGTTCTAGCACAGAAAAGCGAGCAACTCTCATACCTGGTAAAACTCTCCAGGGAGAGCACAAGAGCAGATGCGTTCCTGACTCATCCCTTCATTGCGCTCTTCTTGCAGAACTCAGAGAAAGCACAGAAAAGTCTCTGCATGGAGGCTTCTGAGTTTGCAACGGCTTAGTGGTCGGTAGCCGACTTAATGAGGCCAAGACGGGTTAGACGCCTGACCACCGTTGCTCAATTTAGGGATGACTGCCTCATAGTGTAAGTGGATATGTTTCAGGTGAAAATACAAATATAATGCCGTTCAATGTACGTGAGTCCTTTTTTGAATTGCTCACACAGGCTACAGTCCTTGCAACTCTTAAATTACTCCGTTGCGCTAGTAAACTCTTAATTATATCTTCAGAATTATGTAATCTGAAAAATTCTCCCTCACAGTCTAAATGAAATGCTGTGTGCCCAATTAAAAAAATGGACCACATCTGCAGTTTATAATCACAATGATTCATTAAGTTGGAACAGTACTGTCTTGTGAGCTGCAAAATTTGCTGTGAATTTAGCATGCAATACTTCAGTCTGGCCACTAGATGTTACTGTCAATTGTATTCTGCTTGTTTTAGTGAAGAAAGTGGCCTCTTGAAACTTGCAGTCACTGAAGAATGGTCTTGAACAGTTGGAGAATCAAAGCGTGTGTATAAAAAGAGGTGTACGACTATAAACGATCCGCGCAGTTGGTCTATGAGCGACCCAGTCTCACCCTGTAGCCTATCAATGGCTGCATTAAAAGTCGAGATTCCATATCAACCTGGTTCAGACACAAGAGTGGTGCAGGCTGGGAGTTAAAACTGATCAATACAAAGTGATAACAAGTGCATACAAACAATTGGCAGTCGTTTGTTACCTTCATTCAAGACTATCGCCCAATACCGATGGACACACTGCAGACAAAAACCTATTCAGCTTTAAAATAAAAGCTTGCAAGGTTTCTAGAAGATCAACCTTCACATTAAGAAAAAGAACTGTGTCATTGTGTTTTATCTCTCCATGCATGAAAATGGAGCCTTTCTGTGCTGCAGGATGGAGTATAGTTGGCATAGCGTATGTGTGTTACCTTAACGCATACCTGCAAACTTCACAGCACGGAATAATGCCTTGTGACATTCGTGATGTCTAAATATAAAGTCTGGAAGTTAAATAAAAATCAAACAGGAACATTTAACCTGTCATTATTCATTGCCTGCCCAGACAGCAGCCTATCTCATCTCCGTTTCCACTTTTCATGCATTATTGATGATGGCTGGTGCTACACAAAAGAGTGTTTGTTTTCTTGAAGGCATCCAATTGGAAAACACATGAATCCAAAGTAAATTGCTTGAATTACAATTACAGACAAAATAAGTGTGCGATTGACAGACAAAGGTGAACCCCGCCTCTCGCCCAAAGTCAGCTAGGATCGGCACTCGCTCCCCTGCGATGCGAATGAGGACAAATGCGACACTTGCGTACTTGAGGTATCCACCATCTAACACACGGATACAACTTGGTGGCTCATGTAACGAACCTTTGACACCTGACACTGACACACTCCCCTGCGAGATGTCGTCATTAGAAAATGTGAATCTTTGATGCATTATTTAAGGGCGGAGTCACGGCAGAACAACTCATGCCAATGATGTCATCATGCTGTATAACTTCGTCCTGTCCTGAAAAGGACATCCTCTGAGACAGAAGGACATTCAACTGTCTCTTAATTGTATTCGTACTCCAAATACGGTACAAACGACTGTAACGGTCCAATCTGCTCCTGTTTGAAAAACGGTCACAATGTACAAATTGTACTATGTGACCAAATGATTCAGTATTTCATAGCAAACTAATAAAAGCTGATGTCATATCCATCCTCAAGGTAATGTTGTACCTCTTGTTCACTTCACACGGAGTCTAAATATGTGAACACAAACACCCAGAGGCTTCATCATTCCTCGATCTCTGTCATCATTACACAAACACCCACTAGAAATTAAATGGAGGTATAGAACCAGATGTCAGCCACATCTTAACCAGAAGAAGGACAATTCATTTTACATTATATTTTGGATTGTAGAGAAGGACTTGAAATGTGAAGTAGTCATACAAACTAAAAGATTGTTGAAATCTAAAGCTGCACATGGATCGAATTCAAATGTACATTTTGTATTACAGGTCATTTTAGAGGCAGCCAGCAAAGTGGTTGACACATCTCCCTGACTGTTCTGACGGTTTGGCTTTTGAATTTGCAAGTTCTCCCCGTGCTTGTATGAGGTTTTCCCGCTACTCCAATTTACAATACAATATAATACAATACAACTTTATTTATACAGCGCATTTCACAGAAGCTGGAGTCGTAACAAAATGCTTTCCCCATGGTGCAGTGCTTCTCAATTATTTTCTGTTAGGGGGGCTAACAGCAAGAAGAAAGCTATTTGCGCCCCCCCCCCACCCACTCTCCGCCGCAACTATAAATAATAGCATTTTCATTGCAAAACAAACCTAGAAACAAACAAACGTTAGCGAGTTAATACTCGCTGCACACAATGGGCAAGGAGAGCGCCACTGCCAACTACTGGAGTGGATGTGCAATTACTCTTTATTGTAGTACAACGAAAAAAAAAACATATTCCCCAGGGTCACACCCCCCGCCCCAGCACCGCGCGCCACCATTTGAGAAGCACCGTTATGTTGTAATAAAAATTAACTCACACATTCTAAAAAAAATTGAAGACTCCATACATGAATGTCCAGTACATGTTCCCTGCTATTGATAATATCACGCCTCTCGCTCAGAGTCGGCTGGGATGGCTCCAGCTCAGCTGCAGGTCTAAGATAGTTGGGTGCAATTTTCAACTGAGTTGGTTTCTATTGAAGTTACAAAATAAAATAACTCAAAGTAAATACATGCATGATGAAAAAACTGGGTCACTTCTGGTTTCAAATCATCTTCGGACTCAGTTGATATGTGGTGGCATTTGCCTTTGTACCCCAAGGGGAGCATTGTATTCCCACAAATCCAGTTGTTAAGCAGTCCATGACAGCAAATGTGTGCTCTAGTGGAGTTGGCTCAAAATGCTGCCTCTAAAAATTGGGCTGGAAGCATCATTGAAGACATGCAGTAGTGAGTCATTGCCACCTCTAGCATAATGACAGTCCTGGCAGCACTAACAAAAGAGGTCCTTACACACTATACTGCAGTGACTTTCTGCATAGGCTTCAGCCGGCTATAATATCATGGCAAAAATGTGATATCACCATCATAAGTTCTTCTTTTTTGTATTATTGGGAGAGCTTGCATCAAATGTTAATCATCTATTACTCTAAAGGTTGTTACTGCACAATATATCTTCCATACAAAGCTACAGTAAGGTGCACACTCAAGTTTCAGGTCAAATAGCTTTGCTTTATTATATATATATATATATATATATATATATATATATATATTATTTTTTTTTCAAGGCCATTTTTAGAAAATATCAAGGCACTATTATTCTGAACAAGTGGTTGGTTAAAGTTTTTAAACAGCCAATAGTTAGTCAGAAGAACATGCCTCACTCCTTTTCAGGTCTTGTCCAGTGACCTACAAAGATGAAATCCAATAAAGCGTATATAGTTTTACTACTCATTATTTACCGATGCTTGCATTTTTTTTTAAAAAAGCCTTCAAAAGTCGAGTGTGATGATAAATGACGCAGGACATCCGCAGCAACAAATAGGAAGCACAACAAAGTTGACCATGTGTATCCAAGGGTCGTACCCAAACACCAAAGCAAGACTTCCTGTTTATGATCCCTTTAAATACTCGCAGACGGTGCTTTTCCTCCCAGATAACAATAATAGGTCAATGTCTAACTTGCACACGTCTACCTTAAAAAAATAAATAAATAAATAAATAAAAGTTAACGAAAAAATATAAAAACACATGCATCACATTAATACAGGGTTTGTGTTCATGTAAATCGTTATCCATGTCACTTTTATGTCATTGCGGAATTTCACGTTTCCATTTTTGAATTAAACCTGCAAAATCACTTTGTGTTCAGTAACTGAGCTTTGGAAAGTGAACACTGTCAAACTGATGAATCATCCACCATTTTTAATATTCGCCAAGGCACACTGCCAATATGAATGGATGAAATAACACTCTTTCTCAGCTGAGCAATTTTTGCTTCAACATCCTAATATTGTGTGAGCTTTATCCAGCTCCATCAGGATCACAATGTGGGGACTGGCCCACCTCGGGGCCATTGAGAGAACAATGCATGTGTGTGGAAGTCTATGGGTGGTTTCCACCTGTGATGCTGTCTCAAAACATATATGTCAAATGAACGCTTTCTTTTTTACTCTCTCTCTCTCTCTATTTCCGAGAAACACGCGTGTCTCAGGTGGGGGCGGCAAACCCAAACCGTTGGTTCACCCAAGTCCCTTGCCGGGGTCTACTTTTTGTCTCGTCGAAGCCCGGTGCAGAAGCGGTGTGTATCAGCTCCATGATCTCAACATGTATCCTCTTACCTTTGTGTTTATATATCCTTAAGAGTATAAGGTAGAGCCTTCTCCGCATGCCGGTCGCTTCAGATCAGCCGTCTCGCCGGTTGCGCTGGCGGTGGAAGGGAGTCGCCCCGCAGCCGCTGTCCATGCTCATCCCCGGTGTGTAGCTGCTGCTGCTGCTGCTGCTGAACGCGCCTCGTATGGAGCAACACGCACCACGCCTTCAACCGCCGGCTATTATGTGAACAAGCATAGCATCCACCACCCTTCCCTCCCTCCCTCTTAGCTCCCCCCGCCCCTCCCCTCCCCTCCTTATCCAGCAGCAGCTGCCGGCCGGCCTGCTTCCCACTGAATGGCCTCAAGTGAGGCGGCCAAGAGGATGCATGTGCTCTGCAGCCCTCATTACAAGCACTGACATAATTCAGGATTACCACCCACACAACGCTTTCTTTCATACTATGTTGAATCACTCACGCACACTACAGATGTTTGGTTGTAGTTGTTGTTTTGGCGCACACTAAACTGAAACGCTGTCACGCGCCTCAAACGTCATGATCTTTTTTCCTGGTGCCTTTACACCAACTGGACACTTCATTATATACACATGCACAGTCCAATAAGGCCCGCGGGAGTGTTGTCTGCACTTAGTAGAGTGATATAATCTTGATAATTGTCATTGTGGTTTGGCGTACAGCGGCATAGAACACCACTGCATTATTATAAACATGTTGTCAATAGATGTACAAGTGTAACTTATGTCTGGGTAATATTCCATATTACTTTTGTAGTTTTCATCGGGGTGGCACAGTGGACGTCTGGTAAGCACAATGGCCTCACAGTGCAGAGGTCATGGGATCGATGCCAGCTCTGGCCTTCCTGTGGGGAGTCTGCATGTTCTTCCTGTCCCTATGTGGTTTTTCTCCGGGTACTCAGGTTTCCTCCCACTTTCCAAAAACATGCATGGCAGGTTGATTGGACACCCTAAATTTACCCCTAGGTATGAGTGTGAGCGCAGATAGTTGTTCGTCTATGTGAGCCCTGTGATTTGCTGGCAACCTTTTCAGGGTGTACCCCGCCTACTGTCCGAAAATATCTGGGATAGGCTCCCGTGCCCCCCGCAACTCTTGTGAGGAGAAGCGCTACAGATAATGGATAGATGGATGGATGGATAGTTTTCAACTGTAGTGATTGTTTGTCAACTATATTGGACCTCATTGTAAGTGTCTAAAATGGCCATAAATTGCATACAATTAAAATCATGACAATAATTTTATAAAATGAAGTGTATTTGATTTATCGTAAAATGTGTATATTACCATGACAGTTCTCAATGCCATCCCTCAGTGCTTCCTGGCAGACATCAATTGATATTGTTGCCATGGCAATTACTTGAACAGCTATCCAGTGTGTTTATTCCATTTATGTGACTCAAACAGGTTGTTAATACAGTTTACTTTGCAGACGAATAGTCAAAAGAAATCCACTGCTTGTAAGGCGTGAGAGAACTACATATGTGCATGGAGCACAGGCAAACTGGTAACATCCAACAAACAACAAATTACTGCTGATTTGGTGCAGAAATGTGCTGAAAAACGACCCCAGGGCTTGTTTTTCTTTTCTTTTTATTTCTTTTTTAATTTTTGCAATGTGTTTGGAATTTTAACATTTTATGATTTAATCCTCCATGTCTTCTTGACATGAGCTATTTAGATGCTATAATTTAGGGTTTTTCATACATGGGGTCAAAAATGATTCCAAACACGTTCATTAGAATTTCAAAGGTTAGCCTTACTTAGCTTTGATTATCATTAACTGACAGATGTATATTTACTTTTGATCGACACATCTAGTCCCAGCAGTCTGACCATTGTGAAGATTATTTTTACAGTAACACAACAACATAAAATATAATCACTTTTATACCTCATGATATTATTATATTCTTGCTGAACTCCCAACTGTAGAGTTCTTCCTCAGTTTTGGTTGGTCATGCATCGGATGCTCAATATTGTTGGTGTAAAGATATGTTTCCCATTTGGTGGTCTCAAATGAAGGTGCTGAGACTGCTGAAATAATAATGGCTATCTCCAACAACTACTCCACTTTTCATTTTCGCTGCAAAAGCATACATAACTTCCATATCAAAAGACAACAATACTACTGTATGCAAAGAGTCTTTATACTGACTGGGGCTTCCCCAGCACCCCCCCCCCCTCCTTGCTCTTGGCATTGTGATATCAGACATGAATAATTATCTCATTAAGATCCCCTAGAACCATCTGTCCAGTCATTCTCCTCCTAGAACACGCTCATAAACAAAAGACCCTCATTGCCCTTGTAACCCTCATTAGGAATCTAAGCTTTTGCCACATTCTGAAAGGATGACTGAAAGAAACATATATAGATATATATATATATATATATATATATATATATATATATACATATATATATATAAAACAGTTTACTGTCTTTCTTTGTCATTGTTATGAGCAAGAAGTCTCCAGTTGGGATTTCACCAAGGAACCAGCACGATAAAAAGTGCTGGTTTTGTCCCTCTGTGCCTCTTCCGCAAAAAGAAACTCTGACTTCACGCTGGCATCCATAAAAGGTTTGCTGTTGTGACAGTCAATGAAATAGGAGTGCTCTCTATCTGTCGTAAACAAATGTGTTTGAACAACGGTAACACTAATAAATACCCTAATCCTGATGCTGTCTACTTTTACCATCTCAGATCCTGGTTTGACAGTGATACACATGAAGTACTCCAATAAATTATTTCTTAGCTGCATTCGGTTTATGGGACACCTGTTTCCCTCTTCACACCTGAATAGGAGTGACTAACTTGTGTTTGTTTAGATTTCAGCTCATTCCTTAGTGATGTTTGCTCATTTGTCATTGCTTAATAGTACTGTGCAAACAACGTTTCAATGTCGTCACTGGCGAGAGAAAAGCAGGACGTGTATCATGGAATTATGGGGTACAGTACACGCAAGCGTTGGAGGCACATGTTCAATATGGGTGTCAAAAGTACATGTTTTGATTGAAGGACTTTTTTTATCGAGTGATTTATTCTGAAGCAGCCACTAAAAGATGAATTATTTAGAATGTATGTGTAGTTTTCCCACTTGAGCACATTACAAAGGGCTTTGTAGTCCAAAGGTCTGGGGGCCTCCCTCAACCAGGGACTTGGGGTAATGAGTGCCACTATTCAAAAACGACAAGCAGAATATGTATCTTGTCTGTTTGCTTGTCAACTGTGGCTGAACAAAAATCATTTGTCATTTATATGCAGTGTATTTTTTCCTGGGGTTCATTTGTATCATTTTTGCATAGGGTAAAATAAACCAAAACCAGTTCTGCAGGATGACTAAATGCAAATGTTGATTTCCATCAAGTAATGTGAGGCCTGGCTTTAATTGCTTTACACTGCCACCATGTGGTCAGTTGGGAGTACACGGCACAAAACAAATTTAAGGAACAGACAGAGGATCCATGCCACGCTGGCTTTCGTTTCTGTCAGCTGTTCATGGTCTTTAAGTACAGATAATTCAGCAAAAACAGTATATCATGCATCACTTCAGTAAAAGTATGAAATAATACCAACAGAATTGTAAGCACAAAGTAAAACACATGTATTATTGTCAGTGTTCTACAATAGCTATTTTTTTTGATAACTTGAAAACTTTTCTGCACAAAAACTATTCTCCCTCTCTTCTCTCTTCAATAATTTTCATATATGCTACTCATATATATGTAAAAAACAAAAATAAACGGAAAAAAAATCATGCTTCATGTGACGTGTACAGTAGCTCCTGCAAGAACTATAGCTTTGACTATTTTTACAGCAAGCTGCCAAAACAATGTGTTACCATACTTTATGCTATGAAGTGACGAAAGAAAAGGCTAAATTAGCCAATGACAACAACTAATCAACAAAAACAACTACTACAACGACAACAACAATTTGCCATTAATCATTCTTAGATTCCCACATAATAAAACTCTTAAATAATACAATATATGTTAAAAACTTTAAAAATGGGCAATATCTTTATTCTCTGAATAGTTCATGCTCCCTGGCTCACGTTCCTAGCGACACTCACAAAAACACGGACGCACACACATTCGTTTGCATGTAAGGAATAAAAGTAATAAAAGTCAGAAAAATAAATACAAGTAACTTGGGAAACTAAGTCATACCTGAATAATATGAGTAACAAAGTATTTGTATTTATACTGCGTTCGTTTCCAGCACTGGTTGAATATATATTGCGCAGGAATATTTGGGGGATTATTTTTGTTTGCACGGCTACAAGACCATCATATTGGTTATTTTATTTACGAATTAACAATCAAGCAATTGTTAAGGCATAACAAATATATGAACAACGTAGACGTTTTTCGCACATAAACTTTTAGACGTTCACAAGTGCAGTTAAATATCTGTAATCCCCAAAATGTGAAACGTCGAAATGCAGCCAATGGGTACACGCTGACATTGACGGCCGCGGTGCAGGACGGTTGACGTAGTTCTTTGGCCCCTGTCAGTGCCGCCAGTCGGTTGGCGGCTCCGCGTTGAGGACTACATAGCTCCGGGTGCCGGACAGATGCAGTTCGCGTTGACAGTGCTTCACAGGGTCGACGTACGGCGTAACACGGAGCTGTGTTTTTTACAAGTTCTACGCCGCTAAAAGTTGACGTCTTCAAGAATGCAGTCAGAATCCGGAATAGTTCCTGACTTCGATGATGGAGAAGACTTACAAGAAGAGCCCAAAACGTACTACGAGCTAAAGAGTCAGCCCTTGAAAAGCAGGTCAGTAGTTATTTGGCACGCTGAGGTGGTTTTGGTGTTTAGGTGATAATGAGGCCGCGGTCCTCTCGTAAAGTGCTGTTTGGGCGAGTTATGGGCTTCCCGCAGACCTTGAGCGCCGCTCATTGTTGATGGTTTTTTTTCCTGGCCGCACGCTGTTATGCAACATTTGGGTGTTGTCTTGTTAACATCCACTTCAAATATTGGCTCGGGGAGAGCAGACAGGTCAGGGTGCAACGAGATGCTCCTCAGCCGCAATGGCAAAGGATATAATATGATATAATATGATATGATATGATATGATATGATATGATATAATATAATATAATATAATATAATATAATATAATATAATATAATATAATATAATATAATATAATATAATATAACATAACATAACATAACATAACATAACATAACATAACATAACATAACATAACATAACATAACATAACATAACATAACATAACATAACATAACATAACATAACATAACATAACATAACATAACATAACATAACATAATATAATATAATATAAAACAATACAATACAATACAATACAATACAATACAATACAGTATAATATAATTTGGTTGAAATGGCACCAAATGCAGTGTATTGGAAGCATGTGGGGTTTAATAACAACAGGGTAATATTACATTCGTAAACAATTCAACCAATTTGCCTTGAACCTGAACGACTTCGTATAGTTTCAAAACATTTTGTAATTATGACAAAAATTGTGTGCACAGTTCTGCTTCCTACATAATTTCTAATGTGAATTTTATGATTTAATTTCATTCTAGTTGATGCTTTTACTATCTATCTATATCTATCTATCTATCTATCTATCTATCTATCTATCTATCTATCTATCTATCTATCAATTTAACATGACACACATTCCTCTGGAAATTTTTCCATTTACAAAGTACGTGTCACAATTGCAGCTAAAATTTTTTCGCCGTTGTTTTCAGGACAAGAAAAACATTCTCTATGTTGAGTGACGAGAAAGTAGCTTGCAACCTGAGCACATTGATGGTTTCTAACCATAAAGTGGTCTAAGATTATGCTTCAAATAACGTAAATCCGCAAGTAACTGACGTCTACCAAATGGTTTCAGTGCCCATTTTTCAGTTAGAAAGTTAAAGGTTATAACCTGACTAAATGAAGCGCTTCAACTAATTTCAATAAAGTTCATTGGCCACAAGATGGCACCAAAACAAAATTTCTAAAATTAGACATAGCTTTGGCCTAAATAAAAAAAAAACAGCGAATAACACAGGAGATGTTTCCCGAAAAAAATCAGCCATTGTGAATATGCAAAAGCCGAACTGTTAACTGTTAGCTTTTCAGTGTACACATCAGCTAACGCAAATAATCCCACCTGATCATGACAATAGAACGAGTATCTAGTATGTGCCAGTTATCAAAAGCTAATGCCATTTTGTGTATTCAAAACCCCAATCCAGCCCTTCTTACCTTTTTTTTTTGACATGATTGTGTTTCAAATAGTGTACCCATGGTTTGAAAAAGGTTGTTCTTTGACATTAGAAGGGTCGAGAAACTCGATGGGGGGCAGTTATTATGTAAATAAGTTAATTGTGCGGACAAACCTGCCCAGAATGTAGTCTGCCTTTCACAAAAAAGTCAGCTAAATAGGCTTCAGCTCCTTGTGCCCCTCAGCAGGAAAAGAAATATACAGTAGAAAATGGTTTAATGGACGTTCCCGGTTTGGAAAACTCCGAAGGGCTCTCGCATATGGACATGTTCTCAGTGACCCAACTATTTGTATATGTGGTTGGGAACAATCACTAAAACACTTTATCTTGTCCATTATGCAATTCCAAAACAAATGGAACCTCAGAAGAACTTAATTGAACTCATCTTTATTCATATAACTCTTTAAAAACAACCATTACTTCATGCAACATGTTGTCCATGGAATAAAAATCAGTCATACAAATTAGTTACAAACCTATAAATGGGTCAACTCATTTTGCCTGACCCTGTACAATAACAACAAGCGAAAACAATAAATTAATTACACCAATTAATTACCCATTAATAACAATTAATTAATTGAACAATTAATGTCCTAATCATTGTATCAAAAAAATCAATTCTAACACAAATACAGCGGACACCATAAAATACGAGAATAATGCCGAGTCTCATACGGGGTCCAAGGCCATAGAATAAAAATATATCTTAAAGGGGAAGTCAACACAAACATTTAAGTGGATCTGATAAGGGATGGATTAGATGTTGGGTTGGCCTCTATTAGTCTAAACACGGCCTTCTCATTAATATTGTTCTTGTGGAATATAAATTAAGCAGCAAAATCCACCTGTTTTAATCCATCATAGGGGGTGGACATTTTGTCACTATCTTTCGACTGAAAATGACATCAAAGTTGCTCAGGGCTCAGCAAATGACCAATCACGACTCAGCTTCTGAAAACAGGTGATCCATGAGTGGTGGTTACCTGAGCGTTGAGCATTTTCATCGACAGCTAGTGGCAAAATGGGTAGAGATGGATGAAAATGTGTGGATTTTGCTGCCTACTTCATATTCCACAAATGTAATATTAATTAGAAAGCTGTTTTTGGGCCACATACAGCATATTATTGTGAAGAAAAAAATTTGGTTGCCTACCCTTTAAGATGTGTTTTAACAATTGACAGAGAGAGGTCTTGCTTGATATTTAATGGAAAGTCATTCCAAAGGGAAGGACCAGCAATGGAAAAGGCTCGGCCCCCTCTGAGCCTTCCCTTACTCCATGCTACCTCCAGCATTCTAGCTCGCTGACCTCACGCACCGGGCAGGTGCGTTGGGGTGGAGGAGCTCGCAGAGGTAAGGTGGGGTGACACCATCTAAAGATTTGTAAACAAATAACATAATCTTCAAATGAACTCTAAAATGTACAGGGAGCAGGTGAAGGGAGGCCAGAATTGGAGTTTTGCACTCCCTCTTACATGAGCACCAGTTCGGAGGAGTGCAGCAGCATTTTGGACCAAGTGGAGATGCTTGAGGGGGGACTGCAAAATAAAGTGCATTACAGCCGAGATGAGACGAAAGCTTGGATTAATTTTTAAATGCTGCTGAGAAAACAGAGGTTTTAGTTTACCTTATCCAGCTGCCTAAGGTGAAAAATAATCATAACAGCAACAATTTGGTTTTGTTAGGGATAACTTGGATTTACGTGACTCTGAGGTTTTAGCACACACGCACGGACAATAATGTGCGGCTACTTGAGCCATGACAAATAAAAACGCATCAGTGCAAAGTTGTTAAGCGGTCAAATATTAAGAGGATGAATCGTAACTCCTGCCCGGTGCCTCAGGTCTGCGGACCACTTTTGGCTGGAGGTACCGAGGACTAAGCGCAACCTTAGGGGGGGATTGTGCCTTCTCTGTTGCCGGTCCTTCTCTCTGGAATGACCTCCCATTAAATGTTAGACCTTCTTTGTCCACTTTTAAAACTGATTCTAAGACCCGTTTTTATTCTTTAGCTTTCGACTCAACATGAGACTGTCACTGTTCTGCTGTTCTTCTGGTATCTATTGTTTGTCTTTTAATTTGTGTGCTAATTTCTTGGTAATTTATATTATACCATATGGAAAGTGCTTTGTTACAGCTGTTGTGAAATGCGCTATATAAATAAATAAAGTTGCATATAGTATATACTTCTCGCTGCATATTGTGCAAAGTGGGCTACGTACATGGTCGTACTCATTTTGCTAGATTGTGGGTTTCATCTTACCATAACACGACCGAGACTATTAGCGTCTTGACATGCATCAAGAGTATGATGTAACGGAGAGAAGCCGGCCACTTGTCAAATTAAAATTAGCCGCGAATAATAAATATACCGGAATTACTGCAAGTGTTTTTTTTTTTGTTTTTTTTTGCTTTCATCTGTGCTAATGTGATCTGTGGAATGGTACTGGGCCACGGCCCGGTGGTTGGGGACAGCTGATTTACCGCATCACCACAATTGGTGACCTTGACATGAGTAATAATGACAGATTGTAACGCACACAACTGAGTAGAAATATGTTTGTGATTGTGCAAGTAATAATTTGTTTTTTATTCGTAGTGTTTCTAAATAGTGACTTGTTTTTTATGTCAGTTATGTCAGATCAACATGTCTTCCGTCAGTGTTGCCCAAAAGCTCTGTTCGGTAGCTGTGATATAACTGGGTGCTTGTGAAACTTACCAGCATGCCAATGTAATGTTGGCGATTATGTCGTGGGTGAACAGTGACGTCTTGCAGCAGAATGTTTTCTGCTTACCCTATCCATGACCCCATTGTCACAGCCAGACATAGTGAGGACAGAACCCCACTGTGTCCACACAGAGACGTTTTTTTAGGTTCATGCTTGCTTTGTGCCCTCTTATATGAACAAATTTTTTTTTTTTAACTTTTGTGTTCTGTTTGTGTTTGTCAAAAAATTCCACTCTCAATGAAAACACTGCTCATCTGGGCTGTCGTAACCTCTTACCCGGTTCAGCATTTTTAGAGCAACCTTCTTCATTACATACACATGGAAGCCAGCAGTGTGGCACTTTGCTCTTAGCAGTCACGGCGGCATGGAATAGAAATAAAGCACAAGAAGACTGCTCAGAGTCAGAGGCATTGCAGAAAATTTCATCTAATGTCATTTTATTTGGCTCATGTGAGCCCACTTCCTCTTGGATCACATGACACTGACCCAGCATGTGAACAGTCTGATGACTATTGGTTGGGTTGATACAATAAGTTAGAGTGCTTACCAACCTGGAGTTGTGTGGTGATGGGAACATGTTATCTTTTTGCATTTTCTTTTGAGAAAGATCTCACATTAACTCTCTCTCTCTCTTCACTCTCTCTCACACTCTCTCTTCTCTCGCTTTCTCCCTCTGCCTACCCGTGTGTCTCTCTTTCTCTTTCTCTCTCTCTCTTTCTCTCTCTCTCGCTTTCTCTCTTTGTCTCTGTCTCTCCGTGTG
The DNA here is from genome assembly GCF_059441095.1 of Idiotropiscis lumnitzeri. Classification (NCBI taxonomy): domain Eukaryota; kingdom Metazoa; phylum Chordata; class Actinopteri; order Syngnathiformes; family Syngnathidae; genus Idiotropiscis; species Idiotropiscis lumnitzeri. Next base: position 27,115,151 of record NC_142393.1, on the reverse strand, counting down.
TCTCATTCTCTCTCTCTCTCTCTCTCCTCTCTCTCTCTCTCTCTCTTTCTCTCTCACTCTCTCTCTCACTCTCTCTCACTGTGTGTCTTTATTATTTGGAGAAATGCTCTAGCCCCAGAGTGTTAGTGCTTATTATAGATGTGAGAGACAGTGAAACTTGTCTTCTATGCAGTGTAAAGAAAATGTTTAAATTTAGCATTGAATGTGTCATTTCGAAAAATCAGAGCGCTTGAGGATGATGATCAGCTCAAGTAGAATTATTGTAGACCTTGAGATTCATTTATAATTTGTAATTCATGTGATTTCTTTATATGTGCATATTGTAACTGGTAAATCTTTCTGCATAAATATTAAGCATATAAACACTGGAATGTAAGAACAGTCTTGCAAATTCAGACTACTCACGTCCTACCAAAATGTATTTAAATTTACTGCAGATAGTAAAAAAAAAATAGCAAAGTGAGTAAAAAAGCAGGATGCCTCTGCTACATGTAGCTGCGATACCCCTTTAAGTGATAAATGAAAATTATAATATAACAATTTAAAATCTGTCTTAATAAGACGCCTGTGATTTCCTCTTGTTAAAATGCCCTCAGGATCAGTAATATAGAATTAGTCTTTCCTCTGTATTTTTCTTGTCTTGCTGAAATTCGCCAGTTTTCAGGGGTTTATATCCCACTCCATATACCAGGGGTCCTCAAGCCTATTCCTCGAGGGCCGATGTCCTGCATGTTTTCCTCTCTCCTGTCTGCAACATACCTGATTAAAATGATCAGATCATCACCAGGGTCTGCAAAAGCTAGATAACGGTCCTGATCATTTGATTCAGGTGTGATGCAGCAGGGGGAGATGGAAAACAGGCAGTTCACTGGCCCGGAACAGGATTGAAGACCCCTGTCTTATACTGTTGGGCCTGTGGCAAAGATGGCTTTTGTTACCATGACGACCAAAGGTGGAGCCTTGGCATTGGGACTTGACTGGCACTTGGCTTGACTTGTGATTAAAAAGAAGTGAGCGCCCATAAAGACAAAAAAATGCATTTTTACGTATGTATGTGTTGCATCATATGTGGCACTGTGAACACATTGCCAAACACAAATCAACCCCCCACCACACACTCCCTCTGCCCCTACAGTGAGATGTTTTATGTATAAAGGAGACATCCATTGGCCCTTTTGTTAATGGTGATACGCAACAGTTGAGGAAAAAACATGCTGAACTGTAGAGGTGCCATAAACAATTATTTTGCTTGTCGACTAATCACCAACATTAGTCACCATTAGTCAACTAATCGAATCATATGTAAATCACAGCATGTCACACCAGCAAGCAGCTGCTCTTTTATAACCACAACTAGTTTACAGCTTGAATTCTTTAAGGTATGTACACATTAATACTATGAAAGAACATTCAACTTCAATTAAACTTTGCAGCTTGTACCAGCATTTCTGCAATGTTTATAAATGATGGTGCTATTTAAAACGAAGGCAATATTGTGGCCTTACATTTTTTGGCTTTTGAGCATTGGTATTTCCCAGTTCATGAACGCATCACTCCATTTGCGAGAGAGAGAGCGTGTGTGATTTTTCTCCTTCGATATCAAACACGGACAAACGCTGTTTTTGTTGTTCATAAACTCGAGTTCACTGCCAAATGCCTCCTTAACTCATCGTAGACGCTACAATGCGTGCAAGCCAAAAAGGACATAGTGTTAGTGTTACATCAAACACACACCGTTACCTGTGTGTGCTAACTACAGATAGCTTCCAGACACGACTGCCCTGTGTCAGAAATTAAATCAGGCATCAGGCATCACCTTTCTTGCTGATCGAGCATCCTCGTTATGCTGCCATGAAAGGGAGGTTTGCATCATAAGTATTTGTGGTTGAAATGTGCCGTTACTTTACAACTCTGTTACTAACATCAAGGAGCCATGGCACTCCACCCCATTACCCACAATGGTTCTGTTCACATCACAGATGACCCGAATCACCAATAGACAGAATATATAGTCCGCAAGAAAAGAACGAGACAAGAGAGTTTCAAGAGAACACCAATGTGCCAAATAAATACATATAGAAATTAACGACTCATCGACTATTTAAATTAATTGCCAACAAATTCAATCATGGATGTCGTCGTGATTAGTTGAGTAAACTTCACAGCCCCACTGACGAGTAATACTCCTGGAGTATGACAATGGTTACAGTGACACATAGGTAGGAGGGTCCTGTCATGATTATTGCATGACGGTCAAAAGTCAGGGTTGTTAGTGAATTGATACAATACAATTTCTATAGATTCTGATCATGGCTTTCTTTGGTTTGGTATGGTCTTTTAAAACAGATTCATTGCTACCCAGACCATTATTTTTGTAAGATTTTGCATCCGATTTTGCTGGCAGATAATATACATATATATATCCATCCATTATCTGTACCGCTTCGCCTCACTAGGGTCGCGGGGGGTGCTGGAGCCTATACCAGCAATCTTCGGGCAGTAGGCGGGGGACTCCCTGAACTGGTTGCCAGCCAATCGCAGGTGACACGTAGACGAACAACCATCCGCGCTCACACTCGTACCTAAGGGCAATTTAGAGTGTCCAATCAACGTGCCACGCATGTTTTTGGAATGTGGGAGGAAACTGGAGTACCTGGAGGAAACCCACGCAGGCACGGGGAGAACATACAAACTCCACACATGGAGGCCGGAGCCGGAATCGAACCCACGACCTCCGCATTGTGAGGCCATCGTGCTAACCAGCCGGGCCACTGTGCAGCCCTACATATATATATATAAAATATTGTTTGATTTCCTTTTGCATTGTTGTAAAGATACTTTGCTACTCTATGTTCAAATAAGTTGGAACCGGAGTAATCAAACAAGGACAAAAGTGAAGGAGCATGAAATCTATGCGTTGTTTTGAATTGCATATAGTGGTGAGAATTGTGCACAAGACAATGCCAGCTACTGTATAGTTAACAAAGTTTACAATAATTATAGTTGAAACATTCGCCCATAACTTCTACGGCTGGAGAATGTCAAAGAAGGGTATTCAACGCCTGGCAAAGATGAGGGAATCCCCAAGCTCAGAGGATATTCATTCAGTTGTTTGAATTTGTAGAAAAAAAACAGATCACAAAATAAGTCATTTTAAACGGATACTTTTCGGCTCAAACAATAAAAGAAATCAACGGGGGAAATGTATTCAGTAACAATTACATGGTTAGACCAAGCAGAGGGTAAAAGTATGGAATCAACAGATTCAGTAAATTTTCATTCCCATTCGTAACACCTGCATCAGATTAAATTTGATCATTTGTCTGCAATTAAAGAGCAGTGATCACAGCTTGGAAAGCTGTTGCACCAAGTGGCTTTATGTGAATCATGGCTCCAATGCGAGAGATGTCAATTGAAACAAAGGAGTGGATCGTCAAACTTTTTAAAGAGGTTAAAGGCCCTTTCTCAATGAGCAGCCAAGGTTTGCAAATGTGTGCGCACCTAGAGAATGTTGTTTTTGGTCAGGGTTCGTTGAAGGTCGCAAATGGTTAAAGGCAATCATACTGGGAGAAGGAAGGAAGTCATCAGAGCGTCAAGACAGAAAACTTGAAGGAATATGTCGTGTAAACAGAAAACACAGCAAAACAAACGAACAACAAATGGCAGGAAACTGGGGTCAACGTCTGTGACTGAACTCTACACCACCAATAACGAATGAATTACAGACAGAAAAGCTAAACAAAAGCCATCATTGACACCTAAACAGAAAAAAACAAGGTTACAGTGGGCAAGGTGACATTTAAGACGCCTACATGAAGAAAACGTGTACATTTCCACAGTCATAAGACTGCAGGTAAGGTTAAAGTTCTCGGGAGATGCCTTTCATTGCATCCTCAATAAAGGCACAAGTTTTCGTTATCATTTTGGACACTTTTTTTTTATCCCATCTATTGGAGATGATAATATTTCAAGATGATAATGCATCGAGTCGTAGAGCAAAAATGTTGAAAACATTTCCCCGAAGAAAGACACATCAGGGCAATGTCATGGTCTGCAATCCAATTGAAAATCTTTGGTGTGGAATTTGAAAAATGGCAAGGCTCCATCCTGCAAAATTGATCAGGCAAAAGCAACCAGATAAAGTTGGATCAGAGCAAGGGCGGGACAGTGGATTAATGGTTACCATGTCTGCCTCACAGTACTGAGGTTCGGAGCTTGCATGTTCTCCCATGCTTGTGTGGGGTTTCTTAAGGTACTTCAGTTGACAAGTCATCTTGATTATAATTTTAAATCTGTACTTTGCCTTTTTAGGAATAAAAGCAAGAAAAAAAGGGGGGAAACAGAGGGTGCTTGTTCATTGACACCAACTCGGAAACTCAGCCACTTGTTAGTGGGAAGTTGTGACGTAAACACCAACAGCGTCAGAGCAACTCCTAGGATCATTAATTTCAATTAGTGGATTATTTTGTCCATGACCTTTGCAAAATGGGATGGCAAAATGCATGGTTTGCATCTCACAGAATGTAGACACCATAATGACAACATCTAACGTCATTCAACGGTCCCCAACCATCGGTCAAGATGCTAATTGGCTCGGACGCATTGCGCTGATATTAAACCCACAAGCTATCAAAATTGGTTTAATAAAAAATAATGCATAAATTGAGCTTGTTGTTGGAAAATAGACCATCATCATATGTTCAACCATTTACACACACTAATTAGATTTGGGTAACAGATTGTAACCAGAAACAACGTTAATCGTTTTTAAATCTGATAATCATACAAAGTACGTTTACTCCCACATTCAGTGTATTTCAGTATTTATACCACATTAATTGTGTGCCACTCATATAAACGTATAACTTGCATTCTTCTAAATAATTTAAGTGTAGACAATAGTTGTATTTTTCGTATTTTTCATTAGATTTTTAGAGGTGTAAATATTCATTATTTTTTTTAGAGATAACATACTTTTTGTAGTAGGATCTGTGAAAAAAAATTATCACTAACATGTTTTAATGAGCAAGATTTTATGTGACTTGACTTGCTTGCTTGTTTTTGTTTTTTTTGTTTGTTTTTTTGACAGTGACTTGCACATATGTGACTAACTCCCAACTCTGGCTTTTGAATAATTTGTTTTAATTTGACATCTGCCAGTCTTGAAATCTATAGAAGTGCCGCGGGAAGCGTTCCTTGGCAAAGCTTAAAGAGCAGCTGTCTCATTCGCTTTCCACCTAATAGAACAGCTCCAAATATACATTCAGTCATGAGCACAGCCCTCGGATTAAATCACTTTTATGTTCGTTGTTAAATACAGAATGCAAAAGCACACATGTTAAATGTTCTTTAAAGTGCTTCGTTCCAACTGCAGCTGTTGTGAAAGCGTTATATAAACATATGATCAGTATTGTAACGCCCTTATTTGTGTTGAAAGGACGACACAGTTGCCGATGCACTTCAGTAATGGAATTCGCCTTCATACAGGAGCTGCTATTAGCCGCAGCTCACGCCCAGTCAACCAACACACACTGACTGCTGCTTAAACCAACCTTCAAGCTTATATGGCAGTCTTACCCAGGGCCGGCCCTAGCCAATGTGGCGCCCTCGGTGAGATTTTATTTGGCGCCACCCTCCATTAATGATTTATATACGCTTACAAGAGAATTTGAATTTTTGACGTGGCCTTTAATAGGATAACATCACACAATTGAAAAAAATTCAAATTAAATTAAAAAACAGTTGCTTCATTTCATGACTATTTCGTTGCTGTCATAAAAAATGCGAGTGATTTGCTGTTTCCACATCTCATTGCACAAACCAATAGAATCAGAATCAGAATCAGAAATCCCTTTATTGTCATTGTACTCAAGTGTGCAACGAGATTAGAGAGCTCCCCTCTCCAGTGCAATACAACAATAATTCAATTAAATATATAAATTAGATAAGAGAATAAATAGTGAGATGGAAAACTTGATGGTTGTTTTTTTCTCCCAATTTCCCTATACTTTTTTTTTCTTAACTGTGCAATGGATAGTTTTGGTAACTTGGTCATGTTCACAAAGTTCTCTGGGGTCAATATATTTGCCTCTATCTCCTAAAAGAGTGCGCTGTATACTAATCAGCCGCAAGAAGGAATATTTGGTATTATAGTTTGTAGTAATTCTAATTGAGCATTGCTTTAAATTTTAATCTAAGTTACCTTTTCATGTTCACGGTTAGTTATTTTAAAAATGCATTGTTTTCTCCACTTGAAAGTGGTTCATTTACCCACGGAAGATTTTTTTCTGGCTTTCACTCAATGATCAGGCAATGTTTTTCTTTCATCTCTTTTATTGATCATTCAGTAGTTTGACAATTCATCAGGAAGTTTCATTCCTTACATCACTTACGCGCAATAATTATAATACATTTAGGATTTTGAGAGAAATCTCCAAAAACATAATACAATTTTTACCTTCTCTTTGTCTTTTCTCCACAACAAATAACAGGCTTTCATGGTTCCTTTTAGTTTAAAATTAAATCAGGTCTTAATGTCCTTAACAAAAAATACTCTTTGACATTTTTTTCTCATTCTTTTTGTTACTCAATCATGCAATCATTTCATTTTCATATTCCATTTAAAGCGCAACTACCAGAATAATACATTTGGAAACATACTGAAACTAACCTGGTCACTGAAGTGTTAATTCAAAGCAGGTGACGCACAGTTTCAGCCACTCTGCCTGGGCAGGAACACCTTTTTCTTCCTTAATTATTTGTTTATATTGATTTCGATGAGGTAATAGTATTAATTTGTTTGAATATAATTAGTGTATGAGGTGCTAACCTTTCTCTTTGTTCCTTTGCTTTTCCATCTCAAAGACATCATATACACACTTCCGACAAAACAAATAAAGAGCAACTTTTATTTTACTAAAACTATGACCTTTGTGAGGATCAGCAGCTCTATGGAATTCATATCTCAGGAAGACTCCACAATCCAGGACTTGCAGGCATCCTCAGAATTCGATGGGTCACACCTCTTTGTGGCTGCGTGAGTTTTCACCAGTTCCGCAGTTTGGTGCGGTCAGTGTGTCTTGAAAGAGCTTAAGAAAGGCACATAAGAAATTTACTAAACAACATTAAAGTACTGTCATATGACACGAGAGGGATTGCAGTGCACTAACCAACCTTATTAAAACGGATTCAGTTACTGGCTCTGTTAATGTTTTCCAAAGTCAAACGGAAATCATGGAATAATTTCTGTTGAGAGACTGAAATCAAAAGATTTGATCAAATCTAAGATAAAAACGACTAAAAGATTATTGAAACGTATTTATTTGATGATCTATTAGTTGTCGATTCAACTTCTTAAAAATCAATAAAAATAACTCAATTCATTAATTCATTGATTAATTTTGAAACCGCTCCTGACAACCATACATTCATAAATAGTACTAAACAGTTGTGTACAGGTTAGTAATATCAACATTTAGTGTGTTGATGGTGTCCTTCTCTGTGTGAGATTCATCCATCGCAGAGAGCTTTGCTACCATTCTCTTCTTCGTCACTCCCTTGAACAGTCATGGAAATCTGACCTTCCTTATCAGTCTGTCTAGTTTTCCACTGTCAGTAGCTGAGATGCTGCTGCACCACTTGTTATTCAATTGTAGTCATTCCCCGTTACCGGTCCACAAACTTAAGAGTTCTCCGTACTTCCTGTCATCATAATTTGTGATGAGGCCAGCGATGACAAAGTGGTTAAAAAAAACTTCAAGTTGAAAGTAGGCGGAGCTGCACATAAAGTACAATGTACAGCAGGAGGAGGAATGCTGCATGCGTAGACTCTTGTCTGTGGGCCTTCTGTACTACAGACGAGCGTCAATCCATTATCTGAAACTTTTATCCGTACAAGGATCGCCGGTCAAACCAGCATGTAATAGAAAATCCAGCTGTCGAATTCACTGGAGAAATCAAAGAACATGATCCTTAGCCGGGCTTCTCGAGGTGAAAAATAGCTTGATGCAGGAGGAAGATGACTTTTACTCCATTACCAAGCTGGTAGGAATATGGCGACAAGTGTGTTGATGGTCTCACCAGGGGGGCTGACATGATTTGCAACCAGCTCTTGGCAGAGTCTTCATCAGATTTGACATTATCGCCACTGGACTGTGGCTGTTGAGATCGCTAAGTTTATGTGTTTTGAGCACAGCTGTAGCACTCTCCCCAGCTTCAGTCTTAATCTTCAATACCTAAATTGATGTAAAGCTTCAATAACCTTGCACTGTTTCCTTATAGTTGGCATAAGAAAACAATTTTGGTAACTATGTCATAAGGTTGATCAACACTTTTTTCTATAGTTTGGAGCAGGGGCGTTGCTAGGAATAAAGCTCGACTGGGACACAGGCCCCCTTCTAGATTAGACCACAACCACCGGTCCGCGGCCCGGAAACGGTCTGCAGATCACTCAGTACAGGGTCGCAGATATTTAATTAAAATACAAATTTCTTAAGCAGAACCTACAACATGTGCCCCAATTGTAGGTTATCACCACGGCAGGAATGCAACAGATGATTGCCGCGCCACAAAATGTCAGTCGAATTCGGTCAGCAACCCAGTTCAAACTTCCCTTGCAACAACAAAAGTACACGGGAACGTGTGGCGACCGTTTGACGAACATTCACGGACGAACCCTGACAAGAGCACAACATTTGCTACCTACGCAAACACTCTCAAATGTTCCCTGCTTAGTGGGATAGGTGCTAAAGGAAACATCCTCATTCTCAGAGTCATGAAGCCTTAAGCAGTGACTCATGTGGCTGAAAGCGCGTCCGTCCTTGGATGCTCTTCTTCGAGTAAAAATGGAGAAGAAATGGCAGGAAGCTGTGTTGTTCCCCTCAAGTAATTGATGGAAACTTTGAAGTGCACTCTGGGAACAAAATTAGATGATTAAGATAGGTCAAATGCTGCCAGTTCTTGGAAGTCAAACGGCCCTTGTGTTCTCTTTAAAATGCTTCCGCATTTTCTCCTTTATGACTCCAAAGGATCTGTGGATGAATAATATTACCATATTTGTACATGTTTCCAGTATTTCACTTAGTAACTATTTATTGACTTTGCCATGATAGTCCTGTTCAGTCCTTTGGCAAACACAAAGCTTCTCCTTACAGCTGTTTGTAAAGTCTTAGCCTTTTCCAACAACTAGGTTGCATACCATAATTTGAACATGACATTGCAAGTGCGAGCAAAGCCTTAAAAATGGATTGTTCATACTGTATTTCACACTAACGCTTATCATCATCTTGTACAGTCTGTTGGGAAGTGCATGGCAAAAGTCCCTACAACTACACTCTTGACTTGAGGCAACAATATCTTGTGTGTCATGGAGGGTCATGATGACCTGCGTCCCAAACGAGAGGTTTCAGGGTCTCATGTGATGGCCGGGCCATAGCAGAAAGAACAAAGATGTAGTATTTTCCCCCTGGCTGGGTTCCTTCTCATTATTGCACCACTACCACTTCCACTGTCTTTGTAAGATGATGAAAAGGAAACAAATAACATTTGATTTCCAATAGCTGGTAGATGAACAGTGCCCCCTGGTGGAAGAATAATTCACATGCCACATACTATAGATCCAGTAACATTGGATGGATCACACTTCACAACTACTTCAACTTCTGTAGTGAGATTATACTGCATAATTGGCAATCACATTTGACACAAATGACAGTAATGTACATTTGTTAATAATATATGACGTTAAATTAAGTCATATTGAAATATCATTGACTAGAAATATGTCAAAGTACTTTTTCTATGACAGCTTGAGTTGCAGGCATTTTTACAAAGACTTTCGAGCAGGGGTCCCAAAATCTGGTGCTCAAGAGCCCCTATCTAGGCGGTTTTAAATGTTTACCTCCTCCAGCACACCTGTTTCAAAGGATCAGCTCATCAACAAGCTTTGTAGAAGCCTGATGATGATCCTGATCTCTCTATGCACCTGATTTTTAAAAATGTAACTTCTTTCAGACTCTGGTCAGTAAACTATTTTTGTTCCGTCTCTCTGTGCAGCCAGATACCAAATGTCCCACAGACTTAGAGCAGCGCTTACTTTGCTTCATGCTCATGCAAGAAACTCCATCACAGGTGTCAAGCGCTGCTATCGTGCACGTTTTAGAGGTTTGCTCCTTGCAACACACCTGATTCAAATGATCGGGATAGTTATCAAGCCCCTGTAGAACCTGTTGATGAGCTGATCATTTGAATCAGCTGGGTTGTAGGTTGGAAACGGTGAATCAGGTCAAACACAGACAATTTATTTTCTTAGTTTTTCTTCAGCCCAGTTGGCAAAACTCTAATGCAGGGGTAGGGAACTCCAGTTCCTGGAGAGCCAAAGCCTGCCTGTTTTAGCTCTCTCCCTACTCCAACACACACTTGATTCAAACAATCAGCACATCAACTAGCTCTGTAGAAGCCTCAAACGATCCTGATTATTGGAATCAGGTGTGTTTGGAGTAGGGAGTGATCTGAAACAGGCAGGATATGGCTCCCCAGAAACCAGAGTTCCCTACCCCAGCTCGAATGAGACATTTCCATAATTAAAAAAAAAAAAACGTAACTAAACTTAACTTACTCAACAACCACTCACCAACAGAGACTTATATCATCAGCAAGTGAAAGAGTATCTGTGAGGGTTTGGAATCTGTGCTTTGGTGGGCACAGTGTCGGTTGCACGGTCTTCCCCTCAGCTCGGGTGTGCACAGACGGGGGGCTGGTCTTCTGCCTTGGACACTGCATGGCGATTGGAGAGCGTGGGCAAGGCCCAGGAGCCTCCCCCCTCTGACACACTTTCAGTGCTGCACCAAGCGGCATGACTTTCACTAGACTCCAAGGGCGGGTGGTACACCTTCAGGAGTAAACAAACAAATATGGAGGCCGTCGGAGTGCAAGTGCACAGACCCTGCTCATTTGACTATGTGTGAGTATGGCGGCACAGCGGATCGGATGTTAAAGGCATGTGTTAAAGCAAGGGATTTTGTCCGTTAATCATGTGCCGTTTGTGTTGGGACAGATTTTAACCCCCAACCACGCCCCCCGAATCAGCATTGAGTGTTCAATGATGGTCTCCATACATCCACTTTTAAGCACAAGAAGATGTCTTACCAATATTTGGATGTTGCATTTTAGATGAGATTGTTGTACCATTAGTGACCAATAGGAAGAAACATTCTTTGTTTTTAGATGGTATTTAAAGGGCTCATCCGGCTAGGATGTCCCATTTTCACTAACAAACAAGATTATATGTATACAAACCACTGGCCTTTTTCATGCTTTTCCGCAGTTAAAAGATATCCACTCACTCAAACAAGACTTCTACTCAAAGTTTGGTCAGGGTAGAATCATTGTGGGCTTGATTGTACAAACAGAGGAATCAGGATTGCCTTAAGGCACTTGTGTCCTCCACCATCTTCCCAAAATTGAATTTCTACTTACAGTGATATGTAATTGATCGCTTCAACTCTGCTTTTCTTCTATTCCATTATTTGTCAGATGTCACCACACCAACTGAGTCAGGTCATTTCATATTAGAGATTCAGAAGTACATTTAATATGACTATTAACATGCTTGTGGAGTGATAAGGTAGTTTAAAATTGCAGAGCTCAATATGACAATAAAGGGATTTCTATTTCTATTTCTATTTCTATGTAGATTTTATATATTAAATGTGCTATTTTCTTGTGACCACTTGATGGCAGCAGAGGTGATCTATAACCTCACAGGACAGTTTGCAACATAATGTTTAGATTTCACACTTCAGTCTGTGAACTGGGAGCCTAACAGGTCAAGGTGGTGACATGTTCACTGGTATGTGCTGCCCTTGTCTTCTTTATGTTGAACCAACAATGAAGTGTTTATGACGATGGAATATTATTTTAGTTTATTTGAACTGCATGCAACACAACAACGGGTGTGATCAAGACTACTCTATCCAATGGCAAGACTTGCAAGAGACCAGATCTCACCGCGACCAATTCAAAGACCTGGATTTTTGACGGTCAACACTGAGACAAGAGGAGATTGAGACAAGACCAAGCCCAAAATAATTAATTTTAAAAACCACCATTAGGTCTCGCTTTGATTTAAATTGTCTTTCAAATAAACTGGGCAGTCCAAAACACTGTCTAAAATCGTTCAAAGCTGAACATACAAAAATATTACATATTTAATTTTTTTCTCGACTAAATTCCTGCAAAAAATAATTAATTGTATTGTATTTAAAAAAAAGAAGAATGAAAAAAAATTGTAGTTGATTTGGCATAAGCAACAGGGGCTAGACACTTAACTTTGTCACTGGAAGCATTGGTGCAACCAACTTTCTGAGTTTGAATCTGGCGCAATGTCTATTTATGTGCCCATTAATATTACTTATTCTACTTATGCTAACCAATCATAGCGGCTGCAACCTTTAATTATTTATAACACCAAGCCAACAGGTGTGTGCATTGCACCTCTCCTTTGTAGTATGTGGCCGCGTGCGTTACACTAATATCTTGTTTTAAAGGCGTGTTGGTGTTGAAAAGCGATGACACTGTGGCCGACTTGTTACTACTGTAAACTCGATTCAACAAGAAAAGAAATCGCTTGGCATTGACTAAATAAAACATTAAAATATCCAGTGACTTGGATTTCAAATTATGTGAAGAAAGAAACACAATCACCCTTGCAGACAATGGAATTATGTATTATGAGCTTTAAAGCAGCTTCTAGGTTTTGGATGCTGAACAAAGGGAAAAAAAAGAACTAAGCTAAAAACTAAAAGGCTCATTCAAGGTTTTTTTTTTTTTTTGTTTGTTTTTTTTTTAAATAAATGAAGTTCATCTGGAATTTTCTAATCTACCGGTCAAAGGTGTATCTCCAGTATTGAAAATGTCAAATGTCTTCCCGTCTTTATCAGAATTCAATTCGGCTTTGGTGTATCCTGGTACATTTTTAAAGTTTTTAAAAATGATTGAATATTTTCATTAAAAAAAATAGCAACATGCGTAAAAATTCTGTCAAGAATTATAGTGTTTGATATTCAAGGAGGAATTCACTGATGCATCCAAGTCACTAATTTCCGCTACTGTGTTCTCTCACCTGACTACTTTGTTTGAAATTTTTCCTACTCAGTGACAGTTCTGGCTCTAACTACCCTGATTGACTCAGGACCAATCCAAAGTGTAGTCTGCGTTTTGTCAGCCGCGATAGGAATTTTGCCCCCCACATCCCTAAAAGCGGTAGACAAGGCATGACCAAAATTAAACTTTTATGTTTTTATTTAGTTTTTTTGTTTTACAAACCCTCTAATTTCTTCAACAATTGCTGATGGATATCAAAGATGTTTTTTATGCGGCGGCACGACGGGTGACTGGTTAGCATGTCCGCCTCACAGTAGAGGTGCAGTGTTGGATTCCAGCTCAGGCCTTTTTGTGTGGAGTTTGTATGTTTTCCCCGTGCCTGCGAGGGTTTTTTCCAGGTACTCAGGTTTCCACCCACATTCCAAAGATATGCCTGGCTGGTTAATGGAACACTCTAAATTGGCCCGAGGTGTGATTGTGAGTGCGGATGGTTGTTTGTGTACCGGGTTATTGGCTCTGGAACCGGTCCAGGGTGTTTGCTGCTTACTGCCGCAAGATGGCTAGGATAGGCTTCAGCACACCCGCGACCCCTGTGAGGAAAAGTGGCTCAGATAATGGAAGGATGGATGAATGTCATCCATGAAAAACCGGGTGTAAATGTGGTAGGACCCCCCCCCCCCCCAATCTATTAAGAAAATACAAATTAAAAATCGGGAAAATTTATTCTGTGCAGTGTGAATACATGGGTGCTGAAGCAGGGGTATGCAGGGGTTGCTTGCAATTTTAAGTTGTAATATTACCATTCACCCCTAGATGGCTTATGCTTCCCTATACTATAATAACCTTTCGCAGTAAACCTGTTTTTGTTGGATTAGGATCGACAATTTTTTATACATGCATTGGGAAATTACTATGTATTATGAACAAGAAATATAATAAAAGCACATATTCAGCTTCTTTTTTGTCCTTTTTTAAAGCGGCATTTTGCCACATATCTGGTTAGGAAGTATATCGTCCTATGTGACACCTGACTAGCAGTGATGAGAAATTGTGCCCCTCTCCAGCATTTATGTTGCCCAACCCTAAGGAAAACGGGAAAGAAATGGATGGCTTTGACAGAAAAGCCCAATCCTGATCTCACTCATGGCGCTAAAAACCCCTACCACTCTTCACCAAACTTCTTTAAGTTTTCTTTTTTTTTTAATAGTCATAAAATGGGCTTGTTCAGTCGAAATACGCAATTCATAAAGAATTACCTACATTATACTTTATGTCCATTTGCCACACTGTGATTGACGTATGTTGTGTCTCGTGCAAATATAGACTATTGCTTTCATTAGGATTTCACCCAAGGGCAACAAAAGAATGGCTACTCAGTGTTGCCAACTTAGCGTCTTTGTTGCTATAATTAGTGACTTTTCCGACCCTTCCAGCAACTATTTATCAAAAAAGCGACAAGCAAAAAATCGGGAGACTTCTGTGGTTTTACTGGAGACTCTGAAATTTCTTCCAGAGCAGGAGATGCTCACTCTTCCCCTTCTTCGATGCTTGCATGAAGCCGCCACTGGCCAATTTTACTCTGTAAAATCACAAACGGATTACTTTCAAATACATTCTGCGAAATCGGCAAGCAAGTAGTTTAATTTCGCTCCAGATATCCAACTTTGAATATAAATAATTGAATAATTACCCTAGTTTATTTGTTATTCTTAGTTGTAGTTATTGCTTTGATAGCTGATGTGGCAACATTATTTATGATGGATGAATATTTAAATTATGGGCCAATAAATTAGGCTTGCCTTATTCGCTGCAATTTAGTCAATGCTACGGAGACTTAACAGGAAGAGAGTTCACAGTTTTGTTCGCGGTTTTTGTTTAAATACAAAAAAAACCCACATTTTACAATATCACAATGAAATTATTGTTATTCAATTGTACATTCAGTACCACACAAGGTAGACAAATGGATTGGATATGTAAAGACTACACACCCCTGTTCGAATGCCAGGTTTTTAGGATATAAAAAAAAACGAGACCACAACTTAAAATCTTTCACACCATTAAGGTGACCTATGACCAGTCCAACTTCTTGGGTGTTTGATAAATCTATTTTAGCGAGGTAAAGTGTTAGGTTAAATATATATAAGTTATCCCATCGATAAACTCTTGTCTTCCTTTCATTCATTTTGCCTGTGTTCAGTCAATGCTTAGGTGATTAAACCTGACATAAAGTAAAAATAATTTTGCCTGTTTGTCGATTGTCCGGCAACCAGTTCAGGATGTACCCCGCCTGATGCTCAAAGATAGCTAGGATAGGCTCCAGCACCCTCACGAGACTTGTGAGGAGAAGCGGTGCAAATAATGGATGGGTGTTCTCATAGGCTTTTCCAATACATTTTTCTAGACATGTCTAACATCTTATAGCACTAGCCATATTCACGGTTTCACAGCATTAGAGGGATCTTATTGATTAAAAGTATTAGTCATGGGAAGGGTTCACAATCATTAAATATACCATGAAACAGTGAGGGTGACTCGCAAATGTGGAAAATATAGCACACAATGACATTCCTAAGAACTGGACAGTCCCTCTAAAATTGATGAAAAGAAAAGAAAACTGGTCCTGGAGGCTGCCAAGATGCCAACAGCAAAATGAAGAAGCTGGAGATATTTCTGGCAAGTACTGGCTCTTCGATACATGTGACAACAAGCTCCTTTTTTGTTCATGTCTGGGCTACAGGGGTTGAATGACTTCAAATGTTTTGTCGTCGACACCAAGGTGGTGATAGGTTGGCTTTGACTAATCAATTACGTTATTGATATTTTTTCAGTTGGCAGCTCACTCGGAGCAACCTCCAATCACACTTACTCACTCACTCACTCACAGCCATCTTTCATCACACCTTCATGGCCTCTCAGGTAATCAGAACATGTAATAATTCTGACATCAAGTCACATAACACAATTTATGTTTAAGAAAAAAAATACAGGAGTAATGAACGACTTGCAAAAATGTAATGTAGCAAGTCTGTAGTTGTATTGGGTGAGGAGTTTTAAGAGTTCTATAAAATCCAATTGTCAGTGAGTCCCCGAAGGTGTCTGTGATTTGTGATTGGACAAGTGAGTCTGGAGTCCAGTGGTAGGACGAACAAGATTGTGAGCTTTTGTCTACTGTTTGTGGCACGAGGTCACCAACGCGGTGTCTACTCACACCAGGTAGCTTCCAAAGACCACATGAGTGGACCACAGGCCTGTTCTAAACTTATCTCACCAGTGATGAGCTGTTATGATTTTCTAGGAATGTTGTACAAGTGAACGTTTGAAAATGTGAACACTGGCAGAGAATAAAAGGAATACTGTTGCATATTAATATTTACTGCGGCGATTTCCTAATTATTGTGAGAAATTATTAACATGATCAGTCTTGAGGTTGTTTTTCTTCTGTTGAAATGTTCCCTCCTATCAAAAATATTTATATTTTTAACTTGATTTATGTCAGGTCATAGGTCACATTAATTGTGGAAAAAACTGATTTTAAGTGATTTAGCTTGGTTTATAAGCGGTTCTGCATTTTCTTTTTCCAATATAAAAAACTGGCATTTGTTTCAGAAATGGAACATGTCCTGATACGCGATTTACTGCTTCATCATTGCCGTTGATAATGGCACAGAAAATTTGGTTTCTTAGTGATCTTTATCTAGTATTTTTGCTCTTGTCCAAGCTTCAGTAGGTGTGTCTTCAGACAATGAGATTATATTCATTGCTGGGAGAGAAGGAGGGGAATTATCGTACGCTGAGGGCCCAACACCCACTGAATGCACGGCAGACCGAAGCTGTGTTTGACTCTGCTGGCTAATTAGTCCGATTATTGCACAGCTGGATTGGCCAGACGTTTTGCTGAGTTTTATCAAAAGGATCACTCACTCGATGAAGGCTTCATCCCGACAACTTCTGCTTCAGCAGAGTCCCTCTATTTTAGGAGCGCCCGACTCTGTCTGGGGAGTAGCCGTCTCGGTTTGAAGAGAGTGGGAAAACTGAAACAGCCCCTCATGTTCCTCTTTTTGTTATGCAAAACGTTTTGAACGAGCTGCTGAATTTAGCTCAAAGCTGTTGTGGCCTCTAGGTTTGTTCTGCTCATTTCCTCATGTTGGCGTGTATCTTAAAGAAGTCAGGATCAGTGTTATTTAAAAAACGCTCAAACTGTTGCTTGCGATAGATGCCAAGTGGCTCATGTAGTAATGTGCTGAAATGTAGCAGATGAGATTGTGGAATGCAGACAAAACCAAATTTCTCAGCTGATACTCATAATAGGAATAATACTATTAACAATTAGTACATGTTCTCATACCTCTCCAGGGAAATCGGGTCATAAAGATAAAAAGGTTGTCCTCTTAGATGAATATTTTCATTCTCTATTAGTAAATATCTGCTGGATACGTTGTTGATGCACATGTGAACATCAAATGGATTTCTCCCTGGCAATCAGTAGAAAAAAAATTAATGATGAAAAAGTTGTCATTGAATGAAAGAAATGTTTAGCATTATTTATGTATCATCTTGAATATAATAATTATTAGTAACAATTGTAATTGATTTATGGTGTTTTGTGTGTTTCAATGAATGGTCATGTTTAATTTAATGTCAATTTGTTGAAATACTTCAAGGATTACAAATTACAACGCACTTTTCATTCAGTTTCTTTACCATCATTAAAATTAACTTGTTTTGCGGTGTGATTCTGTCTCATGGAGGTGGACCAATCCCAATTCCTCTGTGCGGCCATTGTCTTGTGTGGCTTTCGTTACTATGATGACCAGAGCGGAGATTGAGGGGGGTGATGACAAGATGAGCAGCTTGTACTTGCAGAAATGGGAGCCCACAGTGTAAGGGGGGGTGGGGGGGGGGGGAACAAGTGCCTATAAAAGCATTGATTGCAATGTGTGAATTCATCCACTTGGCACTTTGAAGTAGTGCTTTAGACGGTGTACTCTTGAAGATGTCAGACGGCGTTGAGGCCATTTTATGGAAATGAGTCGAATTGTGACATTGCACAATGGTTAAATTCAGAATGTATTGTTTGCAGGCACATTTTGGTAAATAGCCAACTAACAAAATAATTGGTTGTTCACACTTGATGGATGGGGCAGGCGCTTCAGAGATCCAAATATTTGTATACAAACAATTAAAACAAAAATCAATTTCTATAATAGATCCCCATAAGCTTGTAACTGTTCAGCAGAGACAAATCAATTTTGACACTGATTTTCGGGAAAATAATAGAATAGAAAAGGCTACGTTCAGCAAAAAAACAGAAGTGACAGACAGTGATGGTATGTGAGGAAGAGACGTGACGAGTAGCAAATAGGAAAGGCCTTGACGCGGCAAGACCGGAAAAGTGCGTCAGGCAGTACTACTGGCATGGTGGGAGTGGCAATGTGGTGTCAATCCCCGACAGAATCAAAGTGTAAACGAAAGAGCAGTCCAGCAAGGAAAAGTCATCACAAGTGCTGTGTTTAGCGAGCGGAGAGTTGCCCCACACCGAGCAACTAAATCCCACAGGCGTGTGTCGAGGTAGACATGCTCGTGAATCAACACAGCTAATCTCTCACCATCATCTTGCTTGACCTCTCTCTCTTCACCTGACCTCTCTCTGCCCTCTCATTTCACTTTTAAGTTGATGCTCTACATCTCACCTTTTCAACCCCGCCCCCCCCGCCCTATTTTGTGCCGTCTGTCCCGCCTCAATCACCTGGCATCGCTCTCCCCTTCATCGCAGCCCGTCGGAGCAGCGCGACGCTTCCAAGCCTCCGCTCAGCTCCTCGGCCACAACCTCGCGCATCCTGCTACGCCAACAGCTGATGCGCGAGCAGCTTCAGGAGCAGGAGCGACGGGAGCAGCGCAGGCAGCAGGATTCCCAGTACCCACAAACCACAGCTGCACAGACCCCTGCCATCAATGTCACCGTCCCTGCACCAGCCGCTGCACAGGTGCCTGTGGAAGTGCTGAAGGTAAGACTCGCTCTGGTTCTGGTGCTTGATGGTGGAGCAGAAACAGGAGAATATGACACAAAGTGTGATTATTCTGCTAGAATATTTCCATCTCTGGAATCAGCATGTGTCATTGCTGCAGTCTGTGCAGTATATATATAGACTGTATTGACTGTGGTGTGTGGACAGTCAGGAAATCACGGAATTACTATGAGTGTGTGTGTAAAAAAAACAAAAAAAAAAACAGGGGTGAGTGAAGTGTGTTAGAATGTGTATATGGGGATTATCTTTCCTGAGAGAATTCCTCTTTAATGCATGCTGTGCTTCCAGCCATTTGGATTTAGCCATCTTTAATCCTATTTGCTCAGCTACATTCACATCTTTTCATAGCTTTGATTCCCTGGCAGTGCGAGGGCCAGGAGACTCTTAAGTTTTTCTTTACGAGTCGAAGCCGTAGCATTTGACGGTGCATTTTTACACCGCTCTTTGGTAAGTTTCCTTTTTTCTCTGTTGTCCTGGGAATGTTGATAGCAATGTGTTGTTCTTTTCAACATTGTGTTGGTGATGGTGGTGTTTGTTAGGATGGAAATGCATATTACTCTTATTTTATTTTATATATATATATATATATATATATATATATATATTACTAGGCAATACACAATCACGGTTTTGGAGCCGATAACGATCAGCAAGTTTTAAAAAAAAACGATAACCAATCACTGATCATATCAGAAGGTCTATTTCAACTTGTTTATTTATTGTGCAGTTGACTCCCGCTATTAACAGTGGATTGGGATCAACCAGTCCCATGAATAACAAAAATTTGTCTATAAGTGCATAATTGACGGTCATTGGTATTGTACTTTTTTTCTTGAAATGGTTCATTTGCTGACCTTCTCATATAAGATTCATAAAAAAATAACTCTAGCTTTGCCATTGTTGAGATTGACAGCTACTAATTTCAAATCCAATCTTTATATATTGTCTCTGCATGAGGAATCTATAAGATGAGAATTGCATTCAGAAGTCCTTTGACTTCTGCAAGGAAAACACTGACTAGAATCAACGAACACAGCACATATAAAGTTGTACTCATTATAAAACGAATCAAAGTTGTATAATCTCACATTGTGTTGGAAAGGGCCCATACTCTGGCAGCTATTGAGTAATCTTTGTTGAACTAAATCCATCCACAGCACATTGAGAGATTTCATGGTTGCTTGGTCAGCCACACTTTCATCACTCTCGGTTGTGTGTGGCATGGGCTGGCCATGGCACTCAAATACAGTAAAAGGGCCACAATCGCTGCTCCTCGCCCGCAGCATCACCCTAATCGGCAGCGCTTTGCAAGCTTTAGGGCGCCCCCTCCTCAAACCCTCACCTTGTTGTACAATACGCCGCGTTGGAGTTATTTTTCTGGTTTGGCAGGAGCTTACAGACATTCTTTGCTGACTGAAGTTGTCAAATGAAAAGGCCGTTCCAGCTTGGCGCTGTTGAGCTGGGTTAACCTACTCCCCCTGTCTGTGGTTAGATTAGTAGAGTGCGCGCAAAGATCAGGGGTACCAGGCAGAGCTGCTGGACCTCAAAAAGTGCAAACATTAAGCTCAGATGAGTTTATCTAAAGACTGATTGGACCCTTAATTAACCAAGTGACCTCTGACCTCCCGGGGTATAAGCAAGGGATCAGTTTAGGGATCAAGACAAAGGAGAGCACAGCCTTGCCACACACTGAACACTAATTCAGTGAAGAATGCTCGTAATTAGCCCATGCCGCTTTCATTCCACTGCATATTTAAGAAGAAAAAAAATATAACTCTTTGAAATGTTTGCAGGATAACTTCCTAAAGGGGTTAAATATGATTTCTACTCTTTTTTTTCCCCCTGGGGATTTATTGTACCTCAAAAAGAACAAAGTCCTGTACAATATGTAACTCGTGACCAATATGCTTCACAAAGTATCCAAAAATTGCCCATTGGCATTGGCCATAAAGCTGTATGGAACTGTACAGAGATCTAATGCCAAAAAATAAGTTGCCTTTCAGATAACAAATTGAATATTGGTGGATGAGAGGATGAAGCAGTTCGGTTAATGGATGTATGTGTAGTCAGGACAGCTCACATGTGTCAGTGCTAACATTTCTGTTTGGGAAGGCCTGGCTGATTAATTGGCACATTAGAGCCCTTCAAACATCGGCCAAAATGGAAAGTATTTTTTTAACAATATTTTTACAGTTGACCCCCGCTATTCGCATGGAATGGGGACCAGGTAGACCCGAGAATAGCGAAATTTCCGTATAATTGCCGCCCAGTGAACTGCACTGCTAAAAATCATTGGCATCGGCCTCAATAATTCCATATCGTTCAGGCTCTCTGTTTAGAAACTACAGTGCTTGGAAAAACTTTGCTGCACACAAATGTGGTCAAACAATGTTTATTAAGAGAGGTAAAACATGTTTTCTAGAGAATCATCAGCATTGTCCTGTAGCTAAAAACTAAAACTACCATTTTTAAGAAATTATTTTCCTTTGATGTCAAGATAATTCACAGTACTTAAGATAAAACACAAACCTTCAAGTGTGCAAAAGAAATCAAGAGAAATTATGTAAGAAGCAATATAAAGGTTACAAAGTCCTTAAATTTGGCATGCATGAAGCAGATTGTGAACTGGTGGGTTGTAAAACTAGTAAAAAAAAAAAAATACTGCGAGTCCACTGTTTACAACAGTGCCAAACAACGTGTCATGAACTTGCATGTTGAATCACGTAAAAATCTGTGGTCATGCGACACAGGA
Source organism: Idiotropiscis lumnitzeri (assembly GCF_059441095.1). NCBI lineage: Eukaryota > Metazoa > Chordata > Actinopteri > Syngnathiformes > Syngnathidae > Idiotropiscis > Idiotropiscis lumnitzeri. The sequence goes on along the minus strand of NC_142393.1, from coordinate 27,093,269 downwards.
AGACTCAGTTATCGCTGAACTGTTTTTCCATTTGATTGTTTTAGATTTATGGCCTGGAAATGTTTTTCACACAAATATTTACTGGAACTAAAACTTGACTACTGAGTTAGTGTCGGTTACTAGTAGATGGCACATTCAGACTCCTGTACTCTACAGTGAACTATTTAATCCGCATTCTAGGTCTGACTTGTCTCTTCGAAAAAAAACAAAATGGAAGTGTAACTTCTTTGCATTCCAGCCCCTAGTAAAGTTCTGTTAGGCTGTTAGCGGCATTTAAGCAACCTCTCCTGGAGCCACAGTAATAACAAATGCTATGTCAGGAATATTTTTGAGATCAGTGTTTCCCACTAAAGACAGTGCACTATTCATTTTGCCACTTACACTCCAGTTTTTCTGTTACATGCGATGTGCTCTTTTTTTTTTTTTTTTGCTTTTGCTAGGCTACTAGCTAGCGCACATAGGTTCAGAAAACAAAACCTGAAGTACCAAGGGATTCATAGAACACACTGCATCCATTAGACCTCTCTAAGAGGAGATTTCACGTCCCTTTGCTGCAAGGATAACGAGAGCATAAAGAGACAAACTAAAGAGCTATTTGGATTTTACATCTGAAACAGCCCGAGAAAATGTCTTTTTAATTTCTGGAGATGCAGAACAGTAAATCATTCAGACTGTTGCTGTTGTGCTTTTCTACATTAAGTTCCTAAAAAGAAAGGAAATTATTGCTGTTGCACTATAAGTAATACGAGTGAAATTGAGATTTATATTTTTTAATTGGAAAAAATATTTTTACAGATAGTTTTTGATTGTGTTTGTCAGTCATGTTGAAGGTCAAGGTTCACAAAATAAAATATGCTTGAAACGAGAAGACTAATAGACCGTCTTGTGCTAGGTTTTAATTTTTTTTTTTTTTTATATATAATCCGGGATAATCAGTGTCAACTACAACAGGTCCCCAACCACCACGCCGCGTACCGGTACCAGGTCATTTTGGACCGGGCCGCACTGATGAAAGAAAAAGAAAACTTGCACTAATTCCAGTGTATTTATTATTCAAGGGTGAAGAATATTTTATTTTGAAGTGACCGGCTTCTCTCTGTCAAATCAATCTGATGGACTCTTGACGCATGCCAAGATGTTAATTGTCTCAGTCGCTAATATTAAACCTACAAGCTAGCAAAATGTGTTTAAAAAAAAAAAAAAAAAGAACCATGTACAAAGCACGCACTGCACAATTGACCAACTTAATATTTATACTTTCGGATAACTTTAAGTGTGCTGAACTAAAATGGAAACATAGAAAATGGAGATTTGTACATATTGTTTGTTGCATGCATTTTCTCAAGCCGTAAATTATTCAAGTATAGCAAATATGTATGCACTGGGTATTTCGGCTCTGAGATTTATTCTGCTGATTCGTGAATGGCCATCATCTTTTCCTCGACAAATATTCAGTCTTCCTGTCATGATTCGGAACTGGTGCCAGTAAACATTGAAATTAGACTTGTTTAGATGTTGGATCCCAAATTTATTGACAAGATTTGAACACTCAATGAGCAAAGAATCAAAACAATGAGTTGAGCGTCATCATGTCTGGAGGTGTGTTGACATGGGAAAACGTTTTATGTATTTATTTGTAGACGTTAGCATTTTAAAGCTCTTTTTTTTTTAAAATAAACTCTGACTTGCCCTTTTGTGCATTCAAGCATTGTCATGTTTAAAAACCCAATACATGTGTTTTCAGTTACTATTTTTAAACAATCCATTTTCTTTCAAATTTTTTTTTTTTACTTCTATAAGTGGGAATGTGACTAAATACAGTTGGGAACCTCAACAATTCATAGAGAATTTCCTTTTGCATGCTCTCATGATGACTAAAGATTGTCAATCTCGCTGTGATGCGTTTTTTTCTCCTAAAGATCACAATTGTTCTAGTGAGTCCCTCAGAGCATGTTGGCTTCTTTCTCGTCACACAGTAGTCCTTTCTTTTGCTAATGGTTCCTTCTTGTTAAGTATCCTGCAGGAACATCATAGAATTCCCAAAAGCATACAAGTGAAAAAAAAAAAAATCACACGTCCCTTCTGCAATACAACAATATGCTTTGTGCATGTTTCTGACTCTAAATAGCCTCTGTTGCCGAGTCCTTCAGGGCATGCTTAAGGCTCCAAAACATTTGAAAAACAACAGGCTGTCTTGTTTGCTGTGGCTGCAGATACAGTTAGTTGTGTGTGTGTGTGTGTGTGTACCCATTAAGTGACATTTAAACTTGCTGCTCCTTCAATCTTAAGCATCCTTTCATATCGCTCACGGCAAGTGATATTTGTAAATCCTTGATAATCTTTATATCAATTCACGATGAAAATAGCATTTTCTTCCTTTTGGAGTCTTGACTTTTTTTTTTTTTGCCTCAATCCACATACGTTTAACCAAAGCTACAATATATGAATTGAGAAGACGGGGACATTCCAGTCTCGGGCCTGCGTCCCCCAGGGGGTTCCAATAAATTCTGTCAACTGAGATTTTTCTTAAGCCTAAAGTAAGGGATAACGTAAGAAAACACTGAGGATGGAAACAACTTAGAAAACCTCAAGTCTTTTATTTTTTTATTTTTTTTCTCAACACATTATCCTCAATAGGAGAACATGTTATTCATTGTATATTAACTAACTACTTAATCGCAAAAAAAAAAACATAATTAATTGCAATTATTATTTGTGAAGTTTTTAACAGTTATTTACTTGAAAAATATCTTGTAATTAATGTAAAATCACCAAATATGAAGTGTATTTTAAAACAAAGACTCTTCCAATAGCGTTCTTTGTTCCTTGAATACTAAATGGAGTCATCCTTACAGGCATTTTTCTTAGAAACAATTCTCAAAACTTGTTCAGTACATTTAGTTGTAAGCACCACACTCCAGCAATGTTGGTTTGCAATGCCCGTGGTAATTTAAGCAGGGTGTTTTGTTTGGAGATGATATGCCAAACATATACAGCTAATATTGGATGGTTTGAATTTGGCTATGCAAGATAAGCAAATACATTTTTGAAGTAAATAAAACTGAGTTCAAATATTTAATCGAATACATTTTCTTAAAAATCAATCTTGAGTCAATTCTTTAATTTTGACAGTCCTAATATTTAATGTTGATCTGAATTTGATCATTGTGGCAATGCAGGCTAAAGAAAGAATATTTACTGAAGTGAAAAGCTAGTTTGGCTCAGAAAGGAAGTACATGCTTAAAATATTACAAAACACTTAGTTTATTTAATTTGCTAATCTACTACTAATCCGGAAATCAACAAACTGACAACACCGAAGTAAATCTGTGGTGAGAACGATGTAAACACTTTTGAAAATAGCTGCAAGAAACTTTTACTCCTTTGTTGTGGACCTGCGTATGTGGTCAAGACAAGTCAACATTACCTAGATAGATCTTAATCACAAGAGTCAGATAGGGCTTCAATAGACCACAATTGACAAATATTATCGACGTCCCTTTGAGCTTAACCCCACAGGAGGGAAGGAACCACAGGGGGAAAAAATAGTCTAGTTAATGGTCAGTGGTTGTTTGAAAAAAAATTAATAATGATAATTATATGATAATAAATATATATATATATATATATATATATATATATATATATATATATATATATATATATATTAGAAAATTGTATTTACTCTAAACACCAGTTAACACTTGCCCCACCCACACAATGCCGAAATACACAGTGGCATCCCAGAACCTTTTTCAGTCTTGTTGTCACATGAGGGCAATTGAGCAACAAGCTTCATTAGGCAGCAGTGCACATAAATTGGTGGAAGTGCAGCCCTTGGAAAGGTGTTTGTAAAGTGTTAGTTTTTGTCGGGGAGACGCAAGGGATGTCGCTCCTTGGCCATAAATAATGTCTTCATCTTTAGCGCCTGGCGTCAGTTGCCAGCGATGGTGCAAGTCTGTTGCCAAACAAACAACAGAGATAGGCGTTGCTCAACTCAAGAAACGTATTTTTGCTCTAATATGTAATTTATCTTCTATATTACCTCCTGCACAGCCGCGTACCGCTCCGCACACAGACTTCAAAAGTATTTATGTCCATTACTCATTTAGAATGATAGATATTGGGATTTAAAAATATTTTAGGACAAGTACAAGTATCAACCCCATTTTTTGTTACTAAAATAAACTATAAAAAAAAAAAGTAAAAGTAATGCAAGGGGGAAAAAAAGCAGTGAAGCAGAAGTCAGGTCAAACATTATCTTTTCAATATGTTGTATGTGCCCTGATAGTCTAAACAGTTTTCGGATTAATCTCATGTTCTTTCAATCACAATTAATCAGACTATTCCACTGATTTCTGAAGTTTTGACTTGACTATAAGGACAAACACTAACTGCACATAAAAGGGACTTATTGTGCAGTACCCCACTACCCCTCAAAAACATTTTTATAAAGGCTCTAATGATTCTGACTCAGTTGAGACATGAACAGTCGGACATGTTAACGACTAAACTCTGAACCTGCACTAGCTTGAGTCGTCATTAATTTGTGTCACGTGCAGGTGCAATGCATCGTATACGAACCAATAGTGTGTGGGAATGTTGTCGTTATACTTCTCAGCCAACCAATCAAAATGATTTAATCTATACTTTTGTGATTTATCTGGATTGGTGTTTTGAGCAGTGATAAACTGGAATGAACACAATGCAAAAGGAAATAATGTGTGTAAGGAGTAAAAAGTACAAAAGTTAGCAAAAGAAAAGCAATGAAAGGAGTAGAAGTACAAGTAGATTGAAAAATAACTACTCAACTTATAGATACTCCAAATTTGCACGTAAGCAAGGTAATGAAGTATTTTCACGATTTGACACCTCAGATTTTAGGTAGCCCACATGCGCACTCAACCACAAATGACTGATGAATATTCTGTATGAGACAGTTTTATTGCTCCAATAGTGACAAACCGCAGCCTTTTTTTTACTAGTAATTAGAGGCCTTTATCAAACTTCCCCCTTTTCAATTAAGATTTTTTAAAAATTGCTTCTTCTCAAATCAAATTATTTTTTAAATACAAATAATATTTGAGAGAAATAGCAAGTTTTTGGATTAACCATAGTGCAGAGACTGCCCTTTTAAATATTTTTAATAATCAGCTGCAATTCAAAAAAAAAAAAAAAAAAATTGATGCTTCTAGATCGAAGTGTTGCTTTCAATACAGTAGGTCGCCACATTTTATTTTGTTAAATTGACTTAAAGACTTATCAGACATCTCTGTTACTGCTTTTAAATGGTTTTGTTACTAGCTCACTTTTTTTTCTTTTTTTTTTTTTTGCAAGTGTGGATACCTGTTCCTCCAGAATCCCTGCAATGAAATGTGAGGTTAGCCAGGATTCATTTTTAGGCCTTTTGTTTTTCATTCTTATTTGCTTCCCCTTGGGGATGACATCAGGAGACACGTTATCCGCTTCCACAGTTATGCTGATGACACACATCTGTAGATTGTCGTGTGTTCTGATGACACAGGGCTTATTGATACCCTCTGAAACTGTATTTTAGATATTAAGTCATGGATGGCAGAGAATTCTTTACAGCTCACCCAAGACAGAACAAACTGAGGTTTTAGTTATAGTCCCCGAAGGTCTGAGAGAGAAAGCTTTACCAAAACACACAGTTTTTAAACTCACACAATGCTTGCAGAATCCGGGCATTATTATTTTTTTAGTTTTATTCCTTATATTAAAAATGAACTTGGAACGCTGTTTCTCTCACAGGCTAAAACGGAGGTGCTGATACTTACGTTTAGTTTTTGCTATCTTCCTAAAAAGAGTATTCGAAACTTACAATTAGTCCAGAACTCAGAATTGCTGAAGAGGACCAGATGGCAGAAGCACATTAGACCAGTTTTAAAATTGCTGCATTGTCTCCCCATGTTTTATTACTTTTAAATTTCTTAATTGTCTTCGGCCATCTTCTTTATCTGACTTGCTTTCATCATATCAATCTTCACGGATAATGACGTCCTCTGGCACCGGGCTCTTAATTATTTCCTGGATAAGCACCAAAACATACAGAGAATCTGCATTCAGCCATTCTTTTTGTCCAAGCTATGGAATAGCTTGCCAGAGGACATCGGCAGAGACTGTAGACATTTTTAAGTGACGGCTCAAGACGCACCTTTTAATTAGTCTTTTAACTTATTTCTTTTACTCTTTTAATTCTGACGTATTTTTATCAAATTTTCCGCTGTTTTAGTTTGGGCTGCTTTTATTGTTTTGTCTTTGAGCTTTGTTATCTTTGACTTTTTAGCTCGTATGTTGTTGTTTATTTTATCTTACAGCTCCAGTGTTTCCTCATGGGTGGCCTCCTCACTGGGAGGTGTGGCTTGCCTTCTCAAAGGGGGCATCCTGGGGGGCTCTGCACTATGTGTTGGGTCTCTGTGATGGCAGCGCTCCCCCTGTGGCCATGGGCTATCATCCCTCATAGTGTGGAGCTCCCCTTGGGTGCTTTTTCCTCACATGGTATCGCTGAGCCTCACCATGTCTTTATAACATAGGTTATCACGTTGTGCGTAGGGGTGTGCGTGTGTGTGTGTGTGTGTGTGTGTGTGTGTGTGTGTGTAGGCGTGCGCGTGTGGGGATGTGGGGGTGTGTGTGAGCATGCTTTTAGGCATGTAAATCTTTGTGCTTGTTAAGGGCCAGGGGACGGGTATACTTTTTATTTTGTATTTTGGATGTTTCAATGGAACAGAATTTTGAGTTGCATTTTTGGATGTGAAAATTGCTATATAAATAAAGTTTGATTTGATATGCTGATGATGCATATTTAGCGCTGCAGAACTATGGGTTTATTTTCTATTGAAATATCAGGCACACAGATTAACTGCAAAAGAGCCTTTTAATAATAATGGCTCATTACAAATAAATCATCACACATTTAAATAACGTTTTATTGAACCCCTGCAAAATGCATTACCGGTTGGAGTATCTTACAAAAGCTGTAGTCTACGACTATTGTGGTTAGTAGAAAAGAGATTCATGAACTCGTCAAGTCAAGGGCTTGTGCTTACTAAAACTCTGAGATTTTTCAGACAGTTATCGTCCATGACAATAGATCACTGTCAAAATCATCAATGTCAATCAATATCAAAATTCTCGACACCACGTTTCAAATGGCAGGTTTTTGTGATGTAAAAAATGAATGAACATAATTAGACCAAGATAAAATAATTTTTATATTTTTTTTCTGTGAACTCTGACCTGTACATCTCCTAAATCTCTTCAAGAGGGGAAGTAAAAGCAAAATGATGCACTAATGCCCTCTTAAAAATATTTCATTTTTTTAAGTGATTTGCACAAGTTATAGGTCACATCAACGGTGGGAAATGTTTTACATGATAAATCCTGGCAATTGAACTACATTATAAATCATAACGATAAAGACACATAAGTTCACAAGTTTACATACCCTGGGGTATGTAAACTTATGAGCACAACTGTATATTGCCGTTCAATCAGCGTGACTGTGGCCAGTCTCTAGTCGAACTTTCTAGGTCAAGTCAGCAGCAACAGTGATGACTTCAAAACTTCAAAATAATAGCCTAACAAGGCATTTTGTTTTAAAGTTGGCCCTGGGATATGGGATATATTGTGGTTGTTGTTCTTGTAGTAATTAGGGAATAAAAAGCCGAATAAAAAACTGGTGAAAAAAATTATAGTCACATTAAAATGACATGTCTATTAAATCACTCTTTAATCAACATTCACATACAAAAATGTCTCCACTGGCCATATTTTTAGTTGCTTTTTTTATGAGCTATTGCTTTCATAAGCACAGATTTTTAATGGTGCTCCGATAGATCAGGCGCTGATCGTGATTGGCCAATTTCCGTGGCATAGTGCGTGATCGGCATATGTTATGTTATCTATCACTCACAATTCATGCTTTGCAGCCTGCCTCCAACTTGGGACCAGCCTGTGTGTTGTGTAGCACCCTCCCACCCCCTTTCTTCAACAATGCATGTTACAGAGCTTACTAGGAACTGAATCATGAGATGTGTGTATATAATGTCCTGTTTTTGTATAATGAAGGGATGGAAATTTAAATAGAATGTTTTTTGTAATATCTGATTAATCAATTAATTGTAAAAAATAATTGGCAGATTTATCGATTATTAAAATATTTCTTATTGATCAGCTTTAAATTGAAAAATGTGATGTATGTGATCTGTATTGGAATCGGTATACAGTGAACCCCCGGTTATCGCGGTTAATGGGGACCGAGACCACCCGCGAAAACTGAAAATCCGCGAAGTAGCGTCGCACCTTCAAAAAAAAAAAAAAAAAACACCGTATATATATACTTCGCACCTATATATATATATATATATAGGTGCGAAGTAGCAGCACACCTTCAAAAATGCTTAAAAAAAAAAAATAAAATATATATATATATATATATATATATATATATATATATATATATATATATATATATATATATATATATATATACATACATACATACCCTGGTAGAGAGAGAGTGAAATTCATGTTATAACAAAAAAAAATATTATTAAAACTTATTATTTTTTTATTCCCCAGCCATTATTTTTGTATTTATTCAATTACTTATTTTTGTATTTATTTAATAACTTCGACTTTTACCTGCTGGTACGCCGTCCGGTGTGCCCTATGAATGTTATGATCCTCAAGCAGAGCTGGAGGATTGAACAGGACTCTCCAAACGCAGACACGGGAAAAAAGGTGGTGATACAAAGATATTTATTATAATCACAATATAGTCAGTGTAATCAGCGCGTCTCGCAGCAGCTGACGGCATGGCGCGAGACAATCGCTGGAGGAACGCCCACACAGCTGAAAAAACAAAAACACGCGGCATGACAGGCACGGATCATGACAATGAAATGAAAGGTGGCATTCTTCATTTGTTTATTTATTCATTTATTCATTCATAACTGACAGCCTCGCGCTCCGCCGGTGCCCGGGCGGAAGGTGCTCCTCTTCGGCTTACTGTGACGCGAGCATGCCCTCCTCCTTGGGAGCTTCCATTCGGTTAAACTTAGGGGCCGTTTGGCACCGCCCGTGCCCGGGGAAGGTGCTCATCTACGGCTTAACTGCCACGCACGCCGGCCGGAGCTCTGATACGGTCCGAACCGCGCGAAACGTCGCCACAAATCGTGTCCGGGGGAACCTGCTCTTCTTCGTCTACTCTCTTCTTCGTCCACTCTCCTCTTCGGCGCACGCCGGCCGTCTAACCGCTTCAGCGCCCCCTTGTGCCGCTCGGCGAAACTACAATGCCCCCGAATATTTTTTAGACCCGCGAAGCACTGAACCCGCAAAAGGTGAACCGCGAAGTAGCGGGGTTTCACTGTATATCATTCTCCCTCATGGATGATCATATCGGAATCGGCAGCATAAACTGATGGGCTGTCAACTGAGCGAACTTTAGGTAATCATGCCCATGAAAAAATGGGCCTAAATTAACAATTTACCGTTTTCTTGGCACTTTTCTCACAGTTCAGGGTGTACTCAGCCTCTCCCAGATTACTGAGATCCAGAACACCCAAGGTTCAGAAAATGGATGGTCGAACGATTGGAAGATCTCTTTAGGCTGAACTTGCTTTCTTAGACTTCTCTCCTCCCGACTTGCATGCATGACTTCTACCCACTGGCTCTATTCCACAAATCTTGTGCTAGTTTGATTACATGAAATCCACAAAAATAATAATAGTAATATTTATAGGTCTAGTCCTACTTATGTCCCCCTGACCGGAAGAGATAAAGGATCAACAGGCATACAAAGAGGTTTTGTCTTCAAGAGTCGTACTTATCTTATCCTCAAGAGATTATATTTTCTTCTTTATGAAAAAAGTTTATTTCTCTTTAAAGTTGTTGACTAAATATATATAAAATACCAAACAACTTTAACAATACTCACACAGATGTAAGTAAATGCTGTTTTTAATTCTCATAGTGCCTAACTTTAAAAACTGAAACCATTTTTAGTTGCTTATGACAATTTGTTGGTATTTGTTTACTCCTGTTTGCTCTCGTGCGTACAAATTCATTGGGTCAAGTACAGTATATTTATCTGGATTAGCCCTCTGAATAGCAACATTCAGTCTATTTTCAGGATTAACTTTAATGGTGGAACGCTTTCGATATCGTGCAAGGCAACTCCAAGCTTCTTGTTTTTTTTTCATATTTACTGTGTAATTGATTATTCCCAAAATATCAGCGACGTGAATGAAGTTGTTAAATTGCAAGATAACAAAATTCTATCTACTTTTATTCACTGCCAAGTAAATTCCATTCTTTGCCACGGGGTTATTGAAATTCCTCAGATGAGCTGTAAATATCTTGAGACCCCCCTCACCCCCTCAGTTTTGTCGCTTTTACAACCCTGTAATGGCAATTTGCTGCCCAAGGTGAGGCCTATCTGCAGGACGTGTTTTAACGCACCTCACATGGGCACCGGGACAAAGATATTGTATCCCAGCATGAACAGGAGTGTGTTTGTACTTTTGTGACATTTGCAGGAACACAAGACCTGATTGTATGACAGGTGAAGGGAAAGACACTGATGCTAAACAGTTAATCTATTTTTCTCATTGACTTTCTGGTGTAACAGGCGCTTTGTTGGTGTTGGGTCTGTAGCCTGAAAAGCGGCTGATGGAGCTAAGAGTCCAACCCAGGCCTGGATGCTTTTGGCCAGCGAAATTCCTAATCATAGCAAATATAGCCATGCCAAAAACAAGGAGCCGAGTGTTATTGGTTGCTGACTCTTTTGATGTTACAAATGAAAAGTAGGAAATGGGACTCAATTGAAGATATGGAGAACAAAGGTGCATTATGTATGCTGTGCTGAGGTGGCCTCGCTTGCCAAGGATCCACAGGGTTAAACAACTGGATGGGGCCAAGTAAAAGCCCGAGGCAGGTTTCAGCCGAAGAGGTGGCCCTCTGCAAACAAAGGCGCTCGCTGTTACTGCTGCATCCTCACATCAAGTGATACGCCATAAAGGCATAACTGCAGTTTTTACATGAACCAATCCAAATTTGTAAAGGCTCATTGTGCCCGCCTGCAATCTCTAACGCGCATAACTAATGATGTGTGGTTTTTTTTTTGTTCTCCTCGGCATCTAAAGCCAAGCCGCTGTTGTTTCCCTCGCTGCCGTCTCAGTCCTGAGAAAAATAGCAGTGAAAGTTCATAATAGCTCAGATCTGAGTTGAACCAAGATTGTGGTTCTTCGACTGGACCTTGTAAATCGGTGTACATAATGCTTGAGATGCTTGGATATCACCCTTGTGAGGTATGTTTCTTTTCGTTTATATTGACATGATAAACGGCTAATACAGTATGTCTTTGCTTTGAACAAGTTGGACATGACACACACAAGCTGCTCCAACTTAAATTGTTTTTGTGGTGATCCACCGATTTTGGAAGAAACTGTAGCCAGTGTGCGAAAATAAAATGTAGTAGTACAAGATATAGCTAGCCCCTGTTCCCCTTCACCACTTTTTTTTTTTGCTACTTAACATTTCAGAATAACATCACATTTACCCTACACTGCTATCATTAGTGTTTCAATATGCGTGCAGAGTTTGAAAAAACTTTGCTTCACGTTAAACTGATCAGAAACGCAGTGTTTTATTGATGTCTTTTACATACTGTACATTAATCGACTTCTCTACTTTAAGTTATGAGCTTGACTTCATCTCATTCATTTCTCTCTGGTTGAGATCACACATTGAATATTTTGCATGGGATAAGATCAACAGTTTGGGGGAATTAATATATTAGATGTAAGCAGTGTTGAAGAACTATAAAGAGTTACTCTTATGCTTTTGCAAATATTTATACAGTTTCTGTGTTTTGTAATGCGGTACAAATTCAGGACCACTACATACATTTAATTTAATTTATTTAATTATTTAATTTAAACGAGAGAGGTGTTTATTACCTCACTTACAAGGTCGGCTATTTGCTATACCAATCACCTCACTTTTAATATTTTCACTCTCTGGAGACGTAAAGCGTGAAATTTGAATGGATTGCCCATTTTGTTTCACTTCCAAGCTTTTCGTATGTTCTTCGGAAGGTTATTATCGTGAACGAAATAACGAAAACAGTTTTGTTAACGAAATAAAATAAAAATGAAGAAAAACTAACTAAAACGACATTGCTCACAAAACCAGCTTAAACTAACTTAATAAAAGAGAAACTATCCTTAATTTTTCGTCTTAATAAGCTTTTTGTGAAAATTTAAAATGTAAAACTTGGATTTACGACTGTTGTACAACCGTACGGCACCTCGACGTCCTAAGTGACGTAGGGAGAAAACGGCAGAGCACCATTTTCTCGCTCTCGATCGCTCCCTCTCTCTCTCCCATGCACACTTCCAATATACAAGGACTTAAATTTGACGACTATGTATAGTGGTTTAAAAAGTCTGCACACTCCTGTTCAATTGCCAGGTTTTTACAATTAAAAAAATTCCAGCGTATAAATAATTTCCTCCAAATTTCCACCATTAAAGACCAGAATAAAATTCCTCTAACACATGTGAAATGTGTTCTGGTCTGAAGAATCCATGGCTGAACCTTTTGGCCATATTTCGTAAGGTAAGTCGGTCACAAACACAACACTGCTCCTCACTAAAGAACATCACACCTGAAGCCTGGTGGTGGCAGCATCATGCTCTGGGTCTGTTATTTCTTTTTCTGCGTCTGGAACCAATTCCAAACAAGGCTATAGACCCAATTATAAGATTGTGTGCACACTTGTGCAAGGTTTTTAATCTGTTTGTTTTTACTCCCCCTCTCAGAAAGTTTTGCTTTTTTTTTTTTTCAATTTATTTGTGCAGATTAGATTATAGGTCATGTTGATAGGGGAGTCATTTATGAAATGATTTAATTTGGTGTCATTTTTAATGTCACGAAAAATAGCATTGCAAAAGGCATGTGTAGACTTACCACTGAGTTGAAAAAAATCGCACCTGACAAGAACTACACCATGTTACAAAAAAACTAAAACTAAGCATTTTCCCAAAAACTAATAAAACCTAACAAATCCTTTCTAATAACTGATTAAAACTAACTGAATTGGGAATAAGTCAAAACGAAACAAAAACTAAACTAAAATGAAAAATTCTAAACTATAATAGCCCTGGTTCTTACATGATGCTTTGTTGGTTTCATGCCTGAGAACTTTGGTTTGTGACACCAATAACTGTCATGGTTTCATAAAATAAAATGCAAAATAATCCTGTATTTTCCAGGCTATAATTTGCTCTAGAGTATAAGAAATAATGTACAATGCAGAAGAAAAAATTCACACTTTAGTCTAAATCACATTTTTGCAGGTAATTTCCATCCATCCATTATCAAAACTCATGAGAGTCACGGGCAAGCTGGAGCCTATCCCAGCTGTCTTTGGGCAGGAGGCAGGGTACACCCTGAACTGGTTGCCAGCCAATTGCAGGGCACACAAAGACAAACAACCATTCACACTCACGACCACACGATTAAGAGTGATCAATCAACCTATCATGCATGTCTTTGGAATGTGGGAGGAAACCGGAGTACCCGGAGGAAACCCACCCAGGCAGGGGCAGAACATGCAAACTCCGCACAGGATGGCCTGGGCTGGAATCGAACCCCCAAGACTCACCCGCAGCATGTTGTTCAAGCACCCACTGGCGAACTTGTTCCTCCGGCTGTGGCCATCTAGCTTTCAGTTTTATTCATCGCTGCAAGAGTGGCCTCCGCTTTTTGCCAGTTCCTATCTAGTTTCTCATTCACTCCAAACATTTTCTCTTCTGATCGATGACAGTTTTCAGTTGTTCAGTATATATATATATATATATATAAATATATATATATATATATATATATATATATATATATATATATATATATAGCATTTTTATTTTGCTTTTTTTTTTCTTCATGTATAAATCGCGGGACCAGCCAACCTATGAAAAAATGTGTGACTTATAGTCTGGAAAATAAGGTACTGAAAATACAAAAATGAACAAACTTAAGTAAAAAGCAGTGAATATAATAATGTGCTTTTCAGAGGTGCTTTTTAATGAATGTGGTGCCATCAATTGCAATATGTATAAGGGTTGTCATTCTGATTGACAATTAGCAAGAATAGAAGCCAAATATGGGCCAATTACGTCACGCTTCGGCACCGCCAGTCGTACACACGACAATATGGCCATTAAATTAGAGTGTGATGGGTTTGTTTAATTCCTTTTTTCCTATCTACCTGGCTTCTGCAACCAATTATCAATTATACATCATCTGCCACTATTATTTGTGTGTAAATTTGAGTATGTTGATATTTCATTTATGAAATACAGTCTGGGATTCTTTATTTAATGTTATTCATGTATTCAATGTTAATATTACAAAATAGATCTTATTGATACAAATATTGACTATAGAGTTGAAACATGTAATATTATTGCCCACGCTATTATCGTTAATGCCGTATTTTCCGGCACCTGTATATAATACTCTTTTTTGAAAAAGGAAAAAAAAAAAAATAAAATTTACAAACCGCACCAGGCTATAAACCGCAGTTTTTTATGTTGAAAAAAAGTAGTTGTTTACTGCATGTGCAGAACGATTATGTACTGTGAATGCACATAAAGGTACAGAAACAGATTGTTAAAACGGTGCCTTTTAACACGGCAACAACTTTGCTAGTTAAAGCAGAACAGACCCAAGAGGAAAAAAAAATCGAGATTTATTTAGGATATTTTCTGAACTATAGAGTGCCCCTACCGCTGAAAGAAAAATCCACAGAAAAGCCGCACTGTTGTATTAACCGCATGGTTCAAAATCTAGCGAAAAAGTAGCATCTTATATTCCGGAAAGTACGGTAATCCTTATTACAGGTTTAACTTTACCAGTTGCAGTATGGTAGAAAATCTTGCATTTCAAAATTATTAGTTTATGAACAAATCCCATCTTAAAAAGAATGAACAAATAGATATATCTTAATGTAACCTACACTTGAGTAACTAATTTCTCTTCAAAGAAAATAAACGCGTTACTTTCACATGCAAGTCACTTGTAATATGTAATATATTGTATTTTGGTAGTAACTTGCCCAACATTGGATATCATTAACAGTTGCGGGTCAAGCTCTGGGTGGACTTAGTTGACTAAACACCACCACTACCACATTGCAATTAGAGAAACCAGTGATGCATACAAACCAGTACATTATTGTGTCATGTACAGCACAGCATGTAGAAGACTACAGCATGAGTATTCATCCAATAAAGACATTTCAAGAAATTAGAATCATCATGCTCATCAGATAAAATGTGTATTAAATGTATCCATGTGTCAAGTTATGCTTTGATTAACTAATCAGAGGACGGAAAAATGCGTGTTGGAAAATCGTTAAGGGCCAATTCGCTGGACCCAGCTAACTGTGTACGGACACATTTGAAATCAAGTGATTGGTTAAAGAAAGAGTCCAGTGTCAATACAGTAGCAGCAACGAACGAGTCAGTGAAGGAAGGAATCTTTTGAACGATTCATTTTGATGAATGTAATGTGTTATGATCTCACGTTCTCGACAGGTGTGGTACTGAATTTGCTCATGTTGCTCATAGAGTTTTTGGTCATGCTCAAACGCATGGGAAATTTCAAGGAACTTTGGTTTTTGTGATATTAATTTCCAAATTAAAAAAAAAATTGATGTTCGGTCAATTGAAGAAATGGACTGGACCTTAATTCTCAACAATCAAATTGCCTTATCACCAAAATAATCGCAAGCTTATTGTGGTTGTTAGGTTGTTTTTTTTGTTGAGATATTTTTTTACCTCCCAGCTGTAGACTTGTGTGTCGACTTTTCTTGTGTTTTTTAAAAAAAAAAAATTTTTTATGCCTGGCATCCAAACTGATGTCTGGGTCACAACAGGTGCAGACTCATCTGGAGAACCCGACCAAGTACCACATCCAGCGCTCCCAGCAGCAGCAGGTCAAGCAGTACCTGGGCAAGCTTGGCTCACAGGTACTGAGCTTACCCTGCCCCAACCAGTCCTCTGACCACGGGGGCATGCCGCCAGGGCCGGGCAACAGCGCCCCCAACAGCCCTATGGCCTTACTGACCCTGAACTCGAACTGCGAGAAAGAGGTTTCTGCAGTTGTTCTGCTCCATTCCCAATGAACGCCCCTTTTCATGACCTTTTACTCGAATGACATGTTTTTGCTTTAGATGGATGATGTCATCGACGACATTATAAGTCTGGAGTCCAGTTACAGCGATGATATCCTAGGCCTGATGGACCCGGGACTTCAAATGGCCAACACGGTACAACCTTAACAGTGGCCTCATCACCGCATTTGGGGCTTCAAAGTTGAAACCAGTAACCATCTTGGCCATCTTCTGTGCGGCGGCCACCTAAACTTTTCGTGTTCCTCAGATCCCAGTGCCTGCCAACCTCATGGACATGTATGCTAATCAGGGAATGTCCCAGCAAGGATTGCCCATCAGCAACTCCTGCCCTGCCAACCTGCCCAACATCAAAAGGGAATACTCAGGTTAGCGCTTCGAGGATACAGAATGAAAATTCTGCAGTGCTTCATCTTATCTGCTCTGTATGAGAATGGAAAACAATGCTCAGTTCTACTTCCAGGGGCTTTGGACAGCCAGTGATGTAACGTTGTATTTACGATGCTCAGAAATGTGAAGAATCGTTTGTAATGGTCCATTGTGTTTGTGCCTCTTTTCTACGTCATAACGCCGAAAACAACATCTGCCATGCAGCGTCACAATCTCCGGCCGTCATGCACATGTTGGATAAATCTGGATCGTGTGGAAAATTTGACAACTACCAGAGGCCTGAAGGGTTTCCAGTTGGTATGTGTGACATTTGACTTTCATATATCAGCGCTGTCTCGACAGGATGTGCTTTGACATTTGTGTTTTCCAAAAGCTGAGGTAAGAGCTCTGGCCAAGGAGAGACAGAAGAAGGACAACCACAATTTGAGTGAGTCGTACATCGATTTGGAGCACATTTGCTCCGATACTCAAGGATAATGTTTGATATCATCTACTTTTGTCCTGTAGTTGAGAGAAGACGACGGTTCAACATCAATGATCGAATTAAGGAACTGGGAACTTTAATTCCAAAGTCAAATGACCCGTAAGTTACTCCTGTTAGCCGCGTCTTCCGGTCGCAAAGTATTCCAAGTCGACGTGCAGTGAGCTAATCATTCTATTCTTCTTGCTTCATGGAAGTCTGATACTTGTTTCCAGAAGAGTAGCGACAAATGTTCATGTGGTAAACACCAAAGTGGCCAAACATTGGTTGCGGCAGTCGTAGATATAATTTGAAATTTATTGATTATAGTTTCGAGGCAAAAATTATTGTCAATCAATTTTTATGGTTGACTTGGACATTTTTCTTTTTCCCAGTCCTTATTGATAACCTCACAGCAGTGTTCTGTATCTTGGCCTTTTACAACCCAGCAGGGCACCTGCAGTTCAATAAATGTTTTTTTTTTTAATTCTAAAATGGGACTCCGAGACTGTGACTGATTTGTAGTTTGAAGAGAATTTTGTAGTGCAGTGTAGCATTCGATTCTACACAATATATTATGTGTTGATAAATTTAGACGGTCCCTAAATTAGAAATCCTTGTAGTAGGAATTAGAACATCATTCCGTTCTTCAGTATTCCCGGGCAAATTTCAACAAAGCTCTCACATTTGGAAAGAAGTCAGTTGATTATTCTTTTTTTCACAACTGATGTGAAATAAGCGTCTTCTCATAAGGCCCGATGAACTGTGCTTGTTTTTCTTCAACACTGATAAGCCACTGGCTGGGGTAAAAACAGTGCCGAATTGATGTCTGCGCGGGTGAGTGGTGGAACCACAGAATGTCTGATTTTAGACACCGACCCTGTAATATTGTACGTCACAGCTGTTAGAGAAGACCAGAACGCTATAGCATCAAAGCCTCGGGGAACCGCCTGACTCGTCAGTGTCAAACAAGTAGGAGTTGTGGTGGCGCAACGTCTGGGCACTCGATGCCTCAATTTATGACACACCACATGAGCAATATTGTCTCAGTAATGTTACTTCCGTCTGATATGAAATGGTCCAACGAGCATGGCTAACTCAGTGCTGCTGCGTGCTTCTCAGAGACATGCGCTGGAACAAGGGCACCATCCTCAAGGCGTCAGTGGACTACATCCGGAAGCTGCAGCGTGAGCAACAACGGGCCAAAGAGCTGGAGAACTGTCAGAGGAAGCTTGAAAATGCCAATCGGCATCTTATGCTGAGGATACAGGTAGAGGAAGACATCAGCGCCATCCTATTTATTCAGACTTATTTCATGTTAGAATTTACAATTAGGTAGGTAGGACTGGTTTCATTGCGGCATACAAAGTGCTGTACTTGGACTAAAGATCAAGAACAGTGAAAACAGAAAGTTGAGAATGCAAATGAATACATAGTTTTATTAATTCATAAATATGAACCAATTCTTGAGTCTCTCAATTTCTGTGTATCCTCCCATCACTTGCCATCATATGCAGTACCTTTTAAATCATGTGAGCTCTATACAGCACCAGAGAAAACAAACAATTCAGTGTGAAATGTACAGACAAGTATCTACTGGCCTGTTAACTTGTCGTCCGTCAGTTGATTTCCACAAGAAGCAGACCGCGCCTGATTGGTCACATTGTTTACTGTCTAGCTTGAAGCAATTCTCTACGATACTTGAGCGTCTATTTAGATCCACATGAGCACTGTAGTTGTGGCTTTGTGTGTCTTGATCGCAACCCTGATTAAAAGCTTACGTTATTCAACTAAAAGACTTTTAAGGGTAATTTTGCTGAATATTTGCAATTCGCAATTTTTTTTCATGTGCAGATTTCATGAAACACATACGATAGCTACCATATAACTACCTCTTTTACTATGCCTAGGCAGACACAATTGAATGTACATCATGTCGCAAAATGAAAGGTTTATATATATATATAAATTTCCAAGAGCACAAATGGATACCAATTTTACAAAGTTTCCCAAATGCTCAGCTCCTGTGACAAGACAAAAATCCGTTAGTACGGATTTCAGTGAAATTTTGAGATCATTTGAGCAAGAATGTAATTAGGCTGAGAAATGATGTCAAGTTTTTTGGAACCCTTTGAACATTTAAGAGCAAAGTTATGAGTCTTATTAAATTAAAAGGCAACATTCTCCTCACTCTCGCAGGTCTGAGAAAAATAAGTCTTCCTTGGTGCAAGACCTATGTGTGCCGTCAGCCAGAACTTCAGACAGACTCACGCATTGTTTTAGTCATGGAATCATTCACCCACATTATGGGAAATAATTTTTCCTTTCCATGTTCTTCTTTACTCTGAATCATACGTGCGAGACGCACAGCCAGATACTGTCTGATGAATGACGTAATTAAGTCACCATTCACCGCTCTTTTGCTTGTGTGTGTGTACAGGAGTTAGAGATGCAGGCTCGAGCTCACGGCCTGGCCATCACGTCGTCGGCGCTGTGCTCCGCCGACCTCGTGGGCCGGAGGATCAAGCAGGAGCACGCTCTGGAGGACTGTCACCAGGACCTGTACACGCTCCACCCCCACACGCATCACCAGCAGCACCCCGCCTGCACGCCCGAGCCCCCCGGCACCCTGGAGCGAAACGAGGGTCACCCGAATTTCTCCGATGGGCACTACGGCATTCCCGGCAGGCCGGCCTCCAAACTCAACGACATCCTCATGGAAGACAACGTATCGCCGGTGCAAGGCGGGGACCCTTTGCTCTCGTCGGTCTCCCCAGATGCCTCAAAGGACAGCAGTCGCAAGAGCAGCGTAAGCATGGATGAGAATGAGCAGTGCTGTTAGCGCCCCCTTCTGGAAGACCCTCTCTTATGCCGTTACACTCTGGGCTGCTGGTCTTTTGTTTTGTTTTTTTCTGTCTGTGTTTACATGTTTTCAGTCTTTGGCTCTCTTTTTTTATTACTATTTGTGTCTTTCAAAGCCCTCAACCTTGATTTCAAGGGTCGATTTTAAAGTCTGTTTCAATCAAAACGTTGATGGCAATAGTTACACGTTTAGAATTTAATGTAAAAGAAAGCACATTTATCTTAGGGTAGATGCTAAAGTATGTCTATTTGTGGTGATTCCAAAGCATCTGAGGAAATGATAAATGACATGTTGTGATGAGAAAACACTGCTTTTTATTTTTAAATCACAATAGCAATAATAGAAAAAAATCTATTTATTACTGTAGTGCTTTACACGCCTTGTGTCTTAGAACTTGAACATGCCGATGCCTTATTTTGACATCAGTCGCTATGCACATGCTGTGGTTGTTGGTCTTCATCCAATGCAAAACTCTTTCTTGACAAATTAATCACTTGTAGATTAAAGCCAAATAATGCATCGAAGTAGTTTGTTCATACAGTCTCCCTCACACCATCATAATTTAACGTTCGCCGAATCCCATTCTTGCCCATGTTGTTTTTAAACGTTTTCGGAAAACAAGAAAAAGAACAAATTCAACAAGAACCGTTCGACTGACTTGATTCAACCGTCACCATTACTGGGGTGACACAGACTGCACAATCTCCACAGACATGCAGATTCAAACACCTTTCGTTAGTATTTTTAAATGATATTGTGACCGCATGTAAAAAAAAAATGACAAGGGCAATTATGCTAATGCTTCATGTTATATAGAAATGTCAAGAAGTGTCATTGATGAAGCCAATTCCGCCTATTTTAGCCACAAATTCAGGTGACAAATCAAAGAAAAAGACACGAGTGAGTAAATAGTAATGATGTCATCCTCTAGCAAGTGACATGAATTGATCGTTGGAGATGCGTGCCGAGACCGAGCAGAGGGGTCACCGTACTTCCTTTCATTTGGCCCCTGTCTGAATATCGCATCCCTCACTGACCAAATGGCTCGAACTAATACTTTCACTTGTCATATCTGCGGAGTGCAAAGTCACACAACAAACATGCATCAAAAAGCCTCTCACCAACCATTTATGTGAACATTTATTTTGTGAAGGACTACAAAGTGACTGAAAAAAGCACATGTAAAAAAAACGAAACACTGGAATGACAAATCAAATCAAAAGGTTTTTTTTTGTTTGTTTGTTTGTTTTTATTTTATTTTCTGTCTATGCATTGAGTCATGATTTTTTTGGGCTTCTCCTATTACGTACACAATATTGTATAAGACTGCTGATTCTTGACCATGTATGAAGATTGTGTATTTTTTTTTCCAGCACTTGTAGCACATTGCGTAAGCAAGGTTTTGTCATCTTCCCTGTTTCAACTCAAACTCCAGCCAGGCAACGGTTGACTTTGTGCCTGTCCATTCACGTTGTGACAACGTGATCATGTGATCTTTATAAATGATCAAAGTGCCTTGTGGTGTTTCCTGTTCCGCTACCGATCGAAGAGGAGCTGTAGATACGTGCACCAACGTTGTGTTTCTGATGTTTACTAGTGTTTAGGGAGAATGTCAAGCTGCTTTACGAACCTTTTGCGGTAAATAAAAAATAAAATAAATGAAAAGAGCCTTTCAGCTTAAGAAGCATCGATATATTAGTTTTGCCACGTGATTAAAAAAATAAAACCACAGAATTAAGTGATGTACACGAACACATTAGGAGAACAACCTTGAATTTATCTGTGATTAAACCTATCCTTGTTAAATGTATATTTTTTACACATTTTCTTTTTATATAGGTACGTGTTCTTTTTATTTTAAAAAGAAAACATTATTTTGTATAACTTTTTTCGAGTTTCTCTGCAATTCTCCCTGATGTCAAAGTAAGCTTTTCCAACAAACATAGCTAAACATCAATCGAGTGAGTAATCTTCTCTTGAATTATGGCAATTTATTTTATTCATAAATGCGGTTGGAGAAGAAGTGACTTGTTTGATTTTTATATTCTTGCTGAATAATCTAGGCTACATGGTACTTTATAATATTTGCAACGTGTTATTTATTTTGTGTTGAACACATAAAGGATTATAATATCCCCTAATTTGAATAGCGCATTGTAACTTCACACTGTAATTTCTGTTTGCCTGAATGTAATTCAAATCAATGACAGCCACAAATGTGCTGCCCGTGTGCCAAAGCTACTGGACGTACAATCGATATAATGTATTACGTCATCTCCCCTACTGAACAGTAGTTAGAAGTAGTCATAATAATCATATAGTGCGGCTTTGAAATAAACATGTTAAGGGTTGTTGACCAGAGGGAATGTAACAGAGAGGAACACTTAACTTTTCTGGCGCTTTGGCAATCTTTATTATGTGGTGCAAGTAACACTTTGGTTTGATTTGATTTCAAGTCTAGGCAAAGCGAAGGCCTCCCTTTAGACAAATGGTTACCTTTAATATCCATCTTTTGATGCAAAACTTCAGTTCTATGGAAGACGACGCTTTGGTGGCAATTTAGGACTTTGGGAAAAAAGCATAACCTACCACAATGTTGCATTTACGACCATGTGACCACCTGATAGTTTTTACAACTACGTAAACCCGGCTGAACCCGCGAATGTGATTCAGTTTTCAGTGATGCTCCATTCAAGGCGCTTGCTGTGATTTTGTGGCACATCAAGTTCAACCTGTGTACTTGTAGTCATGCCTGTGATTCAGTGTTAATGTGTTCTCTGCTTCTTGCTCCATTTTGTGGAGTTGTGGCAATAGTTACCATACACACTTGACTCTGTGAACTCAAATTACATGCGGAAAAAAAACATTAAAAGGTTTATTTAAGAGTTTGGAGGTTTTTTTTCTTTGTTTTCATGTGGAAAAATAAAAACTATGTTGATGAATGTCAACCACACTAAAAAAAATTAAAAATAGCGCCCACCCCACACATTTCATATAAATTTTGCTATTAGCGCTGTTTGCTTTAATTTCATGCTAAAGGTTTGACCAAAATATCCCGTTAAACACGTCTTATACTCTGTAAAATATGAATTGTGCGCAGTGGAAATTTGTGTTTGGCATGTTTGGCTCACAGTCAAACCTGGGGAATCTCTGAGGCTTGTGAATGTCTTGCATGAATTTTCGCCAAGGAATTCAAAACCATGCATCAGTTCAGTGAACAATTTCAACTGCCCATTAGTGAATGGTTATCTACAGGTGGTTGACCACCGACCATTCTAGGGTGTACACCTCTCAAGGTCTCCTCCAAGGTCAGTCATTCACTGTTTACTCATCACTGCCAATAAGCAGCATTTATTCAGTGAAATGCATTCGGTCTAAAATTAGTTACATGACAATTAGACAATTCTCAGGATGATGTAGTACAGTCGTACACCACTGCAAACTTCAACCTCTGTACAGTAATGAACTTATTGTTCACTTATTATCTGTCAGGAGTTAGCCTTAGCCGACACGTATTGTCTTTGATGCAGCTCTTGTTTTGGATGTGACAATATTGTGGCTGGTTTGTGTACAGCTCCTGTACATGCAGTGTTTACATCTCTCCACAAACATGACGTTGAAAACAAGTTTCGACCACTGATTACTCAACATATTGAACAGTGTTTCCCAACATTTATTGAGCCGAGGAAGGCACATATTTTACAAGAGACAAATCACAAAGCACACCACTCGAGACAAAAAAATAATAATTGGTTACACAGGTTAATTACTCTCTTCCATCTAATAGAAAAGCATTCATTTTATCTATACCTGCAACGTATCGTGACTAGCGAACCAATATAGAATATTTAAAGACTAATTTTCAGAACAATTAAATAAAATTAGTATTTTTGTCATTTTAAGTAAAAT
Source organism: Idiotropiscis lumnitzeri (assembly GCF_059441095.1). Classification (NCBI taxonomy): domain Eukaryota; kingdom Metazoa; phylum Chordata; class Actinopteri; order Syngnathiformes; family Syngnathidae; genus Idiotropiscis; species Idiotropiscis lumnitzeri. The sequence goes on along the minus strand of NC_142393.1, from coordinate 27,069,428 downwards.
GCAGCAATTAATATGAGGCAGGGGTGTCAAGCATATATATATATATATATATATATATATATATATATATATATATATATGCCCTGCAATTGGCCTACTGCCCGAAGATAGCTGGGATAGGCTCCAGCACCCCCCGCGAGCCTAGTGAGGAGAAGCGGTACAGAAGATGGATGGATGGATATCTATATATAGATATATATATATATATCCAAATGATGCCAGTCTCATGATAGGATGAAATGAACTAACTAACTAACTAACTATATATATATATATATATAGATATATATATATATGTATATATCTATATATATATATCTATATATATATATATATATGGGCCTTGCAAACCAACACTGCTGGAGTGAAAAATCCAACTGCCAGTCTCCACCATTTAGATCATATTCAAGAATCAAAGAACGCTATTAGAACAGTCTTTGAACTAAATATACTTCATATTTGGTGATTTTGCATCAATTCCAAGATATATTTCAAGTAAATATCTGTTACAAGCTTCGCAAAAAATAGTAGTTGATAAATGTGATTAATCGCAATTAATCATGGATATTTTTTTGGGTAATTAATTTGTTTAAAAAAATTAATCACTTGACAGCATTGTCAGCTTTGGTATCTGTGGATAATTATCGCATACAGCACCTTTCCGGTGAATAGTAAATCAAGTTTTCGTTCTAATTCTGATACATAAAGGGCAGCTTATTATTGCTCTCAGCACGTGTACTGGTTTATCAAAGCAGTGGTCACTCTAGTTCTCAAGGGCTTAATTTTCTGCAGCACACCTAATGATCTCTCACAGCACTTTGATTGGGGACCTCTTTATTAGAATGGCAGCTTTTCCATGCTACTTTTTGTATTTAAGCTTCCAAAGCGTTTTGCCGTTATGTTTACTTTGCTCTTCTCAGCGATAGCATACTTCTGATATTTCCATGGCCAGCTCGAGAAGTTCTGCTGAGTCCTGGCAGGAGTTGCAGATGTCCGAGTCCAGTCCCAGGTTGCAGGTCCAGCACTCCCATCCCTGGTGCCCCCCCTCACTGGACTCAGTGATATGATTCGCTGAAGGAAAACCATTGCCGACAGCCCTGCCGAAAGTGTCTCCCAGCAGCTGCATGAACTCATGGAAGCGACAATGCAGACAAGCCAGCAGAAGTCCTGCACAGTCCTCTGGGGGGGGGGAGACATATTTGAGTTTTGTTTCAAGCATGAACAGGTTTGATGTTCACGGAAATGTGCACTACCGTCAGTGACAGGATGGTGTGAGTCATCAGAGGAAATCACACTGCTGCTGCTGTCCGAACATGCTTCCAAGATTCGGTGAGCTTCCTGACCCAAACAGGTGGGGGAGCTTCCTACTGCTTCTCACAAACATCATTTTGTTGAATTAAATATTAACGTATTTTATTCTGCCGTCATTATTTGTCTCCTATAGTTGTTACGTGTCTATAAAAACTTTTACAAAATGATTGTAAATGTAAATCCACAACCCCACGCAGTATATCATCCGAATTCCAATCATTCAAAGTTCTTCAATTAAATCATAAACAAGATGATGTAAACCTACCATCACGCTGGATGTTGGCATTTTCCCCCATCTCCGTAAAATTCATCTCAGCAGCGGTTGAGGGAGAAGTTGTCATCTTCTGCAGAGCAAATAAAACTCTACTCGAGGAACTCGGGCAAATAATGGCTTTGCGTTTGTGTGGAAGCAATAAAAAGTCGTCAACAGCCTTTTCTAATCGGAGATGCCTTTATGTGTCCCCAAACGAATTTTTGACACTGCTTGAAACAAATGTCTTTACTGTTTTTCTTGCAGATCGTTTTTTTTATTTTTTAGATATTTTCATTTTGCTTTTAAATTGCGCAATACAGATTTTACCATGCATTGTAATTTAGACGTTTCGATTAAAAAAATCCACCTGTGGCAGAACCTACCACTTAATTAATGCATTTTACTATATTACATTTTTGCTATTATTACAATTTGATTATTTTTTTTCTCCCTTGGGATAAATTAGCTTGACCAATCCAAAAGTGGGCTGAGAAAATAATTTATACATACATTTTAGAATAGTTAATAAAATGCAGGAGGGGCTTAATTCGGGTTGCGCAGATTTTTGATGGGCCGATAGCGCACCCTAGCCACGGTGTAGATTCATCCCTGGTGCTAGAGAAATGAGAGCAGATTTGGAATCATCGCAAATAAAAAATATATAAATAAATAAAAGAAAGAAAAATCAAGAATTTTTTTACATTACTTAATAATCATGCTGATTTCTTACTCTTCAAAAGAGTTTAACATGATTTCAATTAAGTCAAGAAGAAATTTCACATACAAAGTAATAAAATGTCAAATAAAAAAAAAATCATATTACCTGTCTTTGGCGATAACTACTCCATCTGAGTGTGGATTAGGATATCTATGTGGTTGAGCTCATGTGTCCCATCTTGTTCCATTTCTACTCCTCCTCATCCATTATTGCCAATCAGAAAGCACGTATGAAAATGGGACGAAAGTAATCACCCCCCCCCCCCCAAAAAAAAAAAAAAACTTTTTCTCGAGCTCATAACTGTCAGACAGTTCTAACATGGAAGCAGTACTGTGAAAACAACAACCCTCTCTGGCCCCGTTGCTGTACATCTTATTTGATTTTTGAGGGATCTACCACGCCCGAGGAAATACAACCAATCAGAGACAGATTGACACGCAAGGTGTTAATCACTAGCCACTTGCAGGCCAGGCAATTTCACACACATAAAAAAAAAAACACGCAGCTTTGACAGTCATCATGATGAATTTATTCTTCATAGAGTTGGTCTACAGTAAAAGGTAAATCTATAGCATCTACTCTTACATGCTCAATTTGAGAAAATTCAGCAATGTTTGTGGTGGGGGTGAAAAATACCAACACGTATAAAGACATTCTGTTTTTGAATCACCTGATGATATCATTACATACAAATATATGCGATCATGGAGGCAGTGAATATATCAGGAATCATCTCTCTACAAATGCAAATATAATATGACTAAAATAAAAATCAACTAGTGTTTGTTTTTTGTTTTTTCTTTTATTTGTGAAGTGCTCCCTATCAGTGTTCCCTTTCCTTTGGCTTCTCTGTTCCTCATGCTTGTGTTTAAAAAATATCAACCATGAAAAGACAGTTTCACATGTGTGATCACACTTGACTGTACAGAATTAAAAACTAGATTAAAAGAACAAAAGAAAATACTGATAAATAATAAAAGAACAACAAGAGTGTGTTTGGTTATGCAGATGAAGCAGTTGCTTTTGGACTCTTTTGGAATATGTGGTCAGAGATCTTAGACCTCATGGTCAGAGAGAAGGCACGCGGTCCAGACGAAGCCTCTCCGGGCTGCCGTTGTTGTCGTCGCGGTTCGTCTCCGGGCTGTGCCCGTGCTCATCTGTGCTCTCGGGAGATTCGTACGGGTAATTTTCGCAGATTTCCTCGTCCTCTTGCTCCTCTTTGATGCTGATTGAACAAAAGCAGGAAGTGACAGCGTGGTGTGTTAAACGCAATTAATCATCTACCGTCCAATGATGCGAGTGATGCATACAAAGCTTGCAGGGGTGATTGTGTTGCGCTGCTGTCGCTTTGGTACCCGGACCCATTGGCGAGGGCGCCGTTCATCTGCTCTTGAAGGATGTGGGGCAGGGAATGCAAAGGGATGCTGCCCATCGCACTCGGGTTGTAGAAGGAGTTACAGTCTAAACTTCCAACCTGTAATAGAAAAAAATAAAAGTCCTAATTAATATTTATAGTGTGAAAGGATCCACTTTTCCATTTCCACGTGAAATGATGTACGAGCCATCCACACACCACGCGCCTACCTGGGGAGCCGACCCAGCTAAACTCTGTCGGTTTTTCAGGAAAGATCTGTAATGGGAAAAAAAAAAAAAAACACGAGTCAGGGCTCGGCGGGAAATGATTGCAAGACGTAGACGCCGAAGCTCCCAAAAACATTCAGGTGGAACGTCGGGTCTGAGATGCTGTGGCGTCAACAAGACATTAGCCAACTCACCCATTACCGGCTGCCTTCTGGGGCCTTCGTCTGTGGAACTCGATCTCGTCCACCGTCCACACGGCTCCCTTCACATTCTCCAGGCGCACAAAGCACTTATGGAGGCTCAGGTTGTGTCTGACAGCATTCTGGACATTTCCAGAAAATAATGTTACAATATGCACACACTTGACACAAACTGACATCTATACCTTCCATGTGGCTGCATTGCGTCGGAAATAGGCAAAGTTTCTTGTGAACCAGTTGTAGATTTCATTTAAAGTCAACTGATTGCGCGGTGACTCGTATATTGCCTGATGGAGATGAAGAAAATGTTCAGAGATTAACAGAAAATTCTTGCAAACATCCATCTTTGGATTTTCATACAACGCCGCCTTTACCTGTCGTATGAGAGATGCATATGTAAATGGCGGTCTAACTTCTGTGCTCAGGTAAAACTCCTTATTATCAACGATATCTGTTGAAAGACAAAAACGTTGCGCTTAAATTTCCAATTTCTATGCTTTCCAGATTAAAAATGTTTTTTTTCTCCTCCCCGCGACTTTTGTTTGCATGTCGGAAAACAGGAGGAGCTTACGCAAACAAAGCTGCACCACTGAGATACTCAGGTGGATTAAAGCTTGTGTGTCCACCTGCTGAGTGGACGTTTGACATTCACCTTGGCTGACAGAGCGGCTGTAGCGCCTGCGTACAGGGGTTCCGTTGAAGCCGCCACTGGGAGTGAGGACCGAGGGGGATTCGGACAGCGGCGTCAAGGGCGTGGACGGCGCCGTGGCGCTCTGGGACAAGCTCATATGGGGACCTTTGGGTGGCGTTGCCTGGGAGAAGGACATGTTAGGCACAAGGTTCACCTGCGGAGGAAAAACAAATTGCCACTTGAAAGAAAGAAAATGGTGTCTCTTGAACCATGCAGTGGATATCAAGTCTAACATCAAAGCGTTAATTGACAGAGACTCACGGGCTGAGCTGCAGCTTTGGGCTCAGATGACTTCAGATGAGCCATCATTGCTTGAAGTCGCTCTTTGTCTTTTTTTAGCTGTGTTCCAAACATATGAGAATAGAGAGGCGCTAAGTTCACTGTCTGCGATACATGACAAAAACTCACTGGGTAATTTTCTCGCACACACTAAAGATGCCACATCTGGTTGCAGACAAGTATAAACAACATGGCACTGCAGTAGCAGCCATTTTATATAAAGTTAGTGTGTAGCTAAGAAAAAAAAAAATCCAGATCGGTCAACACAAACCTGTAGTTCCAGCTGTTGAACCACTTGCATCTGCACGCGACACTGTGCGGTGCTCTTGTCGTCAAGTGTGTGTTCGCTGTTTAAATGTCTGCAGCAAAAGACAGAGAGCAGAAAACATTATGGATGGAAATTAAAGTGCTAATGATAAAAAAAAAGTAAAAATAATAATCTACGCTTTAACACAAATGTTTTCAAAAACCTGTTTTTGCTTCTTGACTTTTCATCCACACACTGCTTGAGTTTGGTTCCTGTCCTATTTTCTAGGAAAAGTTGGCCAGGGCAACATATTTTTTAAAACTCAACTCAAACAACATGCGTAGAAAAAAAACATTTTAGGGAGCTTTGCTTGACTAGTGTTGGACAAGTTACTTCCAAATTGTAATTTATCACATGTTACATGTTGCTTGCGCATGAAAGTAATTGTGTCTTTGTAGCGTAATGAGTAATAATTAAGTTACTTTTTTTTTTCCAATCATTTAATGTAAATATTTTTTAAAAATGAATGATCCCAGACTACATGGAGACAAAGGTTTAAGGTAACAAAATATGGAAATAATAAATGAGTGCATCAGACTTTAATTTAATGCCATGTAGTGTAGTTTGTCCATTGGAGGTGCCGTAGCCACCGCTGCACTTCCTTTCAAAATATTTGATTAAATTTGTGTAAAGGTCTCAAAGATTGTAAGGCATTACCAGACTCAGTAACTGTAATAATATTTTTTTTAAAAATTGAAAGTAACTCGTTATATTACTGAATGATTGCCACATTGTAATATATTATTGTACCGCATTACTAACCCCAACACAGATTATAAGTATGATATTCAGAAAGTCTCCAATAAATCCCCAGGCAGGATATCTCTTTTTTCACAATTTGCCAATATTGTTCTTGCGCCTTTTTCCTGACACGACAATCTCCAGGCCTCTGATTGGCTTGCAGTGCCACTTGTTCTCACGGCATGCGCAAGACATCTTGAAAATGCCTGGAGAGATTTTTTTGACTCCCAAAAGATATAGGTGAAAATAAAATTGGTAAAAATGTGCAGTAAAAAAATGTACGAAAGAAAATAATCTTCAACCGTGTTTTCTTTGAGATCCAAAATGCAGTAAATAAGCATCACCAATGTGTGTCCTAGTTGAGGGTCCAATCAGTGTTACAACAACAAGCAGATACTCACTTAAAAAATGCCTGAAAGTCTCCAAAGACCGTCTCACAGCCGGGCCATTTGCACATGCCGTTCCCGTAGAGAGCGTGGCTACTTGGTACGTTTTCATCCAGCGAGCCGCTGAAACAAGTCACAACATACAACCGGCCTCAGTGCTGCATCTCTGGATATGTTAAACCAGAAGAAAGTCCAGGCCCACAATAGAACAGGATGTATCAAAGGGTACAGTTTGCACAGGAAAGCACCTTTCCTTCCTTTTCAAGAGCGAGGGATGGCCGTTGGTCGCAGATTGGTGGTTGGACGACTCTCGAGAGTCACCGCCCGTGGATAACGCACCGCTGCCATTTTCACAGCCTAAGATAAACCAACAAGTTAGAGTCTGTCTGTCTGTCTGACCTTCATCTAGTGGCAAATAAAACATTGATCGCTGACGTACCGGCAACAGTGGTGGGGAGCACGGAGAGCAGGCCTTGCCTCTGCAGGTTGAGAAGATGCTGTTGCTGCACCTGAAGAAGTTGCTGCTGGATGGCGATCTGCTGTGCTGTAAGCTAGGACACAAACGGCTTGATTTATTAAAGGGCACAAATTACGATGCACTTGCAAACAGATACGGAAGCTGATCTACTGCCCGGGCATACCCAAGATTGCATCTGCCAAACGGGAAAGAAAGAAATAAATAAAACAGGCAATTAATTCAAATGAATGGTCAGCTCAAAATGCTGATTTTGTATTTTTAAATAAGGTGTCTAAAAAGCAGGCACAAACAAGCAGCGTAGTGCAATTTTGAAGCTTCTGATTGGGCTGACATGGAGCCAGTCACAAGAAGGAGTCAAGCCTTGCCTCTGACAAAATGCTTTTCAACTCTGTATTCCTTTGCATCTGGATCATTTCAGCCCACGATGATTTTTTTTTTCTTTTTCCAATTTAAATGCAACATTACGCATGATGGGCAAATACATCCAATTCTCATTGAAAACAAACAAAATGTGGCTTTTATGTGGTTGCTGGCTGCCTGAATAATTTATGGAGCAGCAGATTTCTTTTCTTTAACTCATGAATGTTTGTTTGCCTCTTTCACTAACACCACAAGTTTTCACCACTTCAAAATGCATTTTTGCCAAAATACCAACCACTCATTTAAATAGGCCATTTGCTTGTTATTTGAAACTTGAATTATAGGTAAACAGAGTCGCAACGTTGCAAATGTACCAAGCGATATCCAGCCGGTCATGTGCATCCATCGTACATCACATGACCAGCATATTTGGATAACGCGAGCAATCGATGTAGCAACTGCAGATTGAAGTATCCATTTGTCTCAGGTCAGATTTAGCGGTTGACAAGCGCTGACGGCATTTGTGGGAAGAGATGGTGGACTGGCTGAAGTTTAGTGACAACCATCAAACTATTTATTTCACTTTGGTTTTGCAGTGCTCCCGAAGGATCTACTAATGTGGTTAGGAACGTTCCCTTAATTGTCTGCATACGACAAGCACATTGAGAAAGAAAGAAAACATTTCCTGCATCCACACACCCACACCTGCTCTCAGCCAAGTGCCTCTTGAAACTGTGACATTCCGATAATTGCATGTTGACGTCACAAATGGCGGGCAGATTTTCTTCAGAAGGAGCCAAGTGTCAGCCAAATCAGTTTCCATTGCAAAATGGGAGCACATGATGGAACTTTGTTCTTCTGCGCCATTTATCAAACTCACCTTTTCATTTGTGTATTCTTCTGAAAAGATTATATTTCAATACTTTTTACTCCGAGAGTGCACTCAAGTACACACCATTTGAAGCAACAACATGCACATAGACAGCAAACCACTTAGTGGAAATATTTGTGGTTAATAAAAAAATCCATCCATCCGTTGATTAACGTTTGTCCACTTTAGTATCAAGGGTGAGCGGGTACTTATTTACCTACATGCTGGACGAGATGCCAGCCAATCACAGGACACATAGACAAGCAACCAGTCAAACCAGTTTTATTGAAACCTGGGACTGCGACTCTGAGCCAAATGTCCTAATCACGACCCTAACGTGCTGCCTTACTTTAACTTAGGATCTTCTTTTCGACTAATTCTCCAATTGTCCAAGGATCAATGCTAACGCTGAAAAATTCGGAGTTTCATCACCTCATAAACTCACAAAAATTACAGAAAGTTAGAACCTTTGAGAACTGTTATGCATGCAATCAGACGCTATGCTTATTTAGCTGGTCCAGATGACTTGCATCGTCATTCTCACCGTTTCTGGCACCAGCACCAAATTTTAAGGCCATTTCTTTGGCCAATAGAAGATGACAAGTTGCAAACAGAAGCAAGCGTGCAACCGCAACCGCAAGTTTGGAGGCTGTCCAATACGGTGCACACCTCAAGCCTTGAGCAAACTTGGATATGTAATTAAGTGCTTCCTCCAGATTGTACGCTAGCCTTGTACTTTGTGGCACATGTTGCTCGAGGCGTAATTTGCGTTGCATTTCGAGAAATGGACATATACTTTGACGCTTTTGATCCATGCTGTTTGTTGCAGATGTGATTGAACCGGGGGCTACTGAGTGATGTTTTTACGCTCTCGCGCGAGCACTGCGCGTTCAAGCTAACAATGGAAAATCCCCAACCCTTCCACTTCCGAACAGTCACAAGGATAGCCTTTGGTACAGAAACCTGCAATGGTATTGATTTGATGTGAAACTGAAAAAAAATGCTGACTTCAGTAGCAATTCCTACCAGGGTTATTTTAGTAAATGAAAAATAATAGCTAATAAAAAAGCGTCATCATATGACGTCGCTCCAAAGTGATGTGTTTGCTTGTTGACAGGGTCTCCTGAAAGGCAAGTGTTTTGCTTTTTTTGGTTCATACATGTGATGTGTGTTCACATCAGCTCCAAAAATGAAAACTGAGATATTCCGGAGGCATCATAAGCCAAAGTTTGCTTGTTTTATTGTTACTACTTGTGTGCGAGCGTGTTTTTTTTTTTTTTTTAAATTAAGGTCAAACTAACGCAAGGGAAATTGTCTAGGATAATTTGGGGTCACGAGATTTTATTTCCTTTTTGGTGTGGTTTGTGACAAGAAAGTTCTTTGATATTTTATCATGGATGTTGTATTTCAGATGCATTCGGCCACATTGAGAAAATTAATGATTTTATGGTTCGACAATTTTTTTTTTTTTACATTCCACATAATAGGGAGCACATCAACCCTTTATACATAGTGTCCAACATCACAAGGAAGGACAATCACAAACATTTATCCTTTCATCTTCAAGATGAACAGTGTTCATATTTGATTTGATTTTCATGCTACTTAAAAAAGATTAACGTGTGAATTTGCGGTGTTCGAACTGTCACACCTAAGCAAATTGCTCGTCACTGACCAAGTGACGTGTCAACATGCGTTGCATGAGAAGACATCAAGGGGTGATCAAAACAATACATTATCATTACAAGTTTACTTTATAATATACAATGCATTTCAATTAAAAACTGTTTTCATAAAATATGTAGCGTAATAGAAACGTTTTCCATTGCATGTATATGCGGACTCGTCACTTTCAACTGGTGGGAGGTGCCTCCTCGTGCTTGCATGTAAACGGAGGCGTGTTTAACACCGTCGTGATTTTGACATGACTTGTTGTGGTGCATCAGCATGAAAACATTAAATTCGGAGACCCTGGAACTGACAATTCATTTTGGATTACAAACATTTGCCACTGTCCAGAATCCATGACGACATTTTCTTCTGATGTGGTAAGGCTTCAACTACCGTCTTCCCTTTAATGAGGTGTTGGGCTCACATTATGGTGCATTTGGACTTTTATTGATTGCTATGTATTGTATTTATATAAATAATTAATGTAAGTGACATTAGAGGCGAAAAACTTCAGGTTAGTTTAAGGCAGCTAGGTTCCTGCGACACACTTGCTAGCATCGGCAAAACAAGCACTACAGTTCTTAGTTGCGACACACATTGTCTACTAATCACTTATTGTCATAAAGTTCCACAATGATTTCCGCCTTTTGGCAGCTGGGAAATGAAAATAAAGACCATAAGGAAGGTATTATGGGGAAAAAGAATTCTCAAATTTGACATTTTTGACCAAACGATGACTTTTTGTCAATAATTTAAAACTAATCTCTGCGACATACGCCCGATTTTGGAAAAACGCATCCCATAGCAACTAAATATATACAGTATATGAAAACTGGATTTAATACTATACTTTAATACTCTAGAGGAATTAAAGCCACAAATACAGTGAAGGGAACGGGTGCAAATGTGTAAACTCACCTCCTGACTAACGATCCCTGCATTCTTCTGTTGGAGCAGCTGCATATTTAGCTGCTCTTGCTGATTCTTGAAGACCTCTTGAATTTGTTGCTGCGGACATGTTGATAAAACAAGAGTTAAAACAAACACAAAGGTTGGGCCCCTACTTTGGATTTCTCGGCTTTGCTTCTGAATGTCGTCAACTGTTGTGTTTGTAAATGCTTTTGGCTGTTGTGTCCTTGCTTGTGTGAAGCACATCGAGTTGCCTCAAACGGCCTCCAACACGTTACCTGGTGCACCATGAGGGCCTTCTGCTGCTGGAACAGGGCTTGGATCTGCTGAGGGCTGAGCACCTGTTGCTGCGCCGCCTGCTGCTGTAGCTGCTGCGGAGCCTCGGCGGGTGGGGTCATCATGGATGACGAGGCCGGAACCTGTGACCACCACAACATTGGATCTGAATAAGTTGGCCTCTATAGGAGTCAATAACTCCGCACACAGTGGCCATCTACAACAGAATTTCTGCTTAATGAATGGCCCCCTTTACTGTGTGCGACCCAGATGAAAAAGACAGGCTTGTAAATCCCAGCTCGTGTCAACACCTCTGATACATAAGTTTACGGGGAATGCATGAATGATAACAGCAACACAAAAACGGGAGTATTTTGTAGATAGCAATAAAAGTGAACCCACATTTGTATGTAACTCTAGTAGCAACGTCCTCCTGAAAAGTGCCAACAAAACAATGTGCCGCAGAACAAATTAAACATCATAACGCTAAATCAAGAGCCGGTTGTTGCAAATTGTGCAGAGCGGGCTTGGTGCATGGGAATCGCCCGTTGCGACAAATACATGTTTCAAGTAGGTGTCTGTGAAATGCACCTTTGCTTTTCTTCTTCTATGCTCGTGTGTTGTCTCCTGACTGGGCCTTTTCCCCGATGCTAAGACACTTTTCAAATGCGTCTGTTTCTTTACTTAATTTGCGAGCTTACGGGCTTCATATTAGCATCATGGATGGACGTAACCAAGACAATCCTCTCCCAGTTCAAATTAAAATAATGTTTCAGCCTCGGATAATAAAGAAACTGCAAATGAATATTGAGTGAACGCTCTAAATTGTGCTGGTGATGGTTGTTTGTCTTTGTGTGCCCTGCGATTGGCAGGCAACCAGCTCAGGGTGTGCCCCGCTTACTACCTAAAGACAGCTAGAATACACTCCAGCACGATCACGATACTTGTGAGGAGAAGCAGCTCGGATGGATATGTTTTTATTATTCTTTATTATTCTGGCCCTGTGGTAGGGACCACTGACTTATATGAAATACTCCATACGGTCTCTTCCAAAAGTATTGGAACGGCAAAGTCAATTACTTTGTGTTTGTCATTCACCAACTTTTATTTCATGGTACATACATAAAGATGTGTTAAACAACTCACAACTGAGCACTTTTTGTTTGAAGAAAAGTGTTGGACCATGTGACTGATGGGTGTTTCTAGTTGCTCATGCGTCGCTTTTTAGGTTGATTAGTTCAACATTAGATAGTGCTTGTTTTTGGCATTGGGTTTCACCTGTGAAAACTGCATTTGTATGCATGAGTAAACAAAGACCAAAGAGCTGTCTATGGGAGAGAAGCAAACCATTTGGAAGTTGACAGAAGAGGAAAAATTGATCAGAGTGATTAAACAAACATTGGGCAGAGTCAAAACAACAATTTGCAATCTCCTGAAAGAGGAAACAACTGGTGGACTGAGCCACAGACATTGAACAGGTTTGAACCAGGATATGAATCGCAGTTGACAACAGATCTGTGTAGAAACAGCCGAACACAACAGTCAGTGACATCACTGACAAGCTTCACAGGGCGGGAGTGAAGGTATCACAATCCATTATTCAAAGAAGAATTTGAGAGAAGAAGGGCAGATTGGATTTTTAAGCCACTAAAGTTTTGGAACAAACTTTTATGGACTGATGAGCCCCTATTCCACTAGGAGGCTAACATTTGCACCTGTTGGCGAAGGATAGCAAATGTGTTTTCACGTCACGGTTCATCAGGGCTTGTACAAGGTCACAAACATTCGCAAAATGCTCGCTAAATGTTCACCAACATTGTGTTTTTACGTGTCGCAAGGAAATTTTAAAAGTTTAAAATTCCCATGAGACAAGAAAAGGACAATGGAACGTCTGCCGAACGTTTGCGACTTTGAACGAACCCTGGTGGCAAAGCAACATTTGCAAGTTTTGCCCCTCAGTGGGATAGTGGCGTAACACATCAAGAAATACCATGAACAAAAAAGCTGGACTTTCGAACTTTTGTCTTATTTTCTTCTTTTGATTTGAAATCCAAATGTCTTCAGTATGCAACAAGAACAAAAGAATTGACCTTGTCGTTCGATCCTTTTATATAAGAGGTGTGCAGCTCTCCAAGACATGACAATATGTATCATGACAGATGGGGTGCGATATGATTCAAGGACGGTTACATTTTTAAGTAGAACGATTCGATTTGGTTCAATCCAGTGGCATTATGAGCCGATTCGGTATGATGTAATGAGTTTCTGGTTGTCATTTTACATACATGTGAATTACTTGTCAGTAGGTTTCTGTAAATGTCACATTTCTTTCAAATATACCTAGCAAGATAGACTGTAACGTGGAATTGCTCTGTTTCGTTAGATTGGATGCACTTGAAAGTTGAATATGATGAATCAAACTTGATTTTCCGATTCAAAGCATTAGGTATATATATATATATATATATATATATATATATATATATATATATATATATATATATATATATATATATACATATATATATATATATATATGTATCTATATATATATATATATGTATATATATATGTGGATGGATGGATAGATAGATAGATAGCATCAGCAAACTCTGAAGAAGCCTGATAGGTATCCTGATCAGATGAAGGAAAACATGCAGGACACCGGCCTTCGAGGACTGGAGTTTGACACCCCTGATCTAAGGGCCTACATGGAGCCAGTCACAAGAAGTCATGCCGGACAGTATCAGTTATGACAAAACTCCTTTCAACTCGGCATTTCCTTGCATTTTGGGTCATTTGGGTCAGCACGCAGAGAAAATTGGTTGTGGCCTCACCCAGAACGTTTTTTTCAGGTGCGCTGTCCCAGGTTTTAAATGCAATATTTCACAGGATGGCACTCGGGACTCGGGACAAGTTGGATCCAAAAAAACATGGCTTTTTTGCAGTGGCCAGCTTCCTCAAAGTTATTTACATATTTCTTTTCCGTAACTCAATAATATTTGTTTGCCATTTCCACTAACACGTCAAATGAGATCACTTCAAACTTCATTTTTCGCTTGCAGTGCATCAGATTTTCCATGTTGAAACGATCTAAAGTGAAAACACTCCTTTAAAAGCAGCGGTCTTCACCACTTTTACTGTTGCCACCAGTGCGCACAATCTGACAGTCTGAGTAAACACGCAATTTAGCGGCCACTATTTGGGATCTTATCGAAAGATCACAATCTTAGAAGACCACGCACAAAACGCCCAGCAACAACATGTACAATTTGTTAGCGTGAACACACACCTTAGCGCCCACTACATTGGAGTTTACTAAATCACGGGCACTATTTGCAGTGATCCAGCCTCTCATACATACGCTTAATACTAGCAACACAGCGTGGGAGTTTTCAGAGGAAATGGAAGTTTTCACTCCTGGCCAATGGGTGTTTTTGTGAACTCTTTAACATACTCACACACAAAGCACAAAGGAAATCGGGTGTGGTGTCACTCACGGTGATGAAAACAGTGACAGAGAGAAAAACAAGATGAAACGGTTGAGTAAACATTGCAAATGCACTTGATAAGAATGCCCTTGTTGGTTGGGTGGTGAGGAGTCACACGTGTCTGATTTCGCTTTACAAACATGAGAAGGAACAACAAATAGAATGTATGCTTGGAAACTGATTTAAGTCAGAAGAATGGCATGTTATGAAGTCAATTTGTTTTGAAATAGAGCTTAAAAAAATATCACACATTTTAGTGGTTCCGTCGCAACATCGTAAGTATTACACAAATGTCGGCACTAACGATACGTTTGTTACAATTGTACAACTGTTGCAGTACGCTCAAATAAACAGAAATTGCCCATTTCAAGACATGATGGCTAGTTTGTTTTCCTTAGCCTCATACACAGTCTTTCTCTGACAACAAACGCACATCATTTCTTGACTCTGTTTGTGTGCACAAACAAATTGTGTTAGTTAAACGTGGATCGTGTTTAATATCAGTGAGGCCATACCATTTTGTGTCCTTGAAGAACAGACATGTATTTACTTTCACAACCATCAATAGTTTACATTGATGGATTGATTTTTGGACTTTTTCCTATTTGTAACATTGCCTCTCACTCTAGGTAATCTCATCGTATTCTAACCTCGTACCTCTTGGAATGGTGCAGCTGTGTAAAAATCACAAAATGAAATGTCGAGAAGCATTGAGGGATATGCTTCCCACTTTGGTTGGTAAAGCAACAAAGAAACCATTCTGAAAGAATCCTAATTTCCAGCATAAAGTACCGTTTGTGCTTGATTATATTTCCAACTCACCGTCTAGTTCAGACAGTTCTGTCAAACCGATTCAGCTCAAAATTAACCAAACAACAACAGATGGCTCAAGGGAATTAGACCGCCATCAAAACAACAACAACAACCAGTACCACAGAAACAACATCCTCTTCTGAACGGGCAGCAATTTACCAACCCCCACACCGCTCCCTGTCGAGCCTCACTGCTCTGGCAATGTTTGCAGTAAACATAAACAAAGTCATCAAAATTGCACAGAGACTAAATAATGAATAAAAAGCAGGCAGAGCCTGTTTACGAAAACAGAATGCAGGATTCATATTTTAATTAAGGCCTGAACCACAAACAAACATCTCTCTCTGAGGCAGAGTCTGTTTAGAGTCGGGCAAACAAACTGACGGAGAATTTCACAGAGGCTGTGGGCTAAACAATAACAGTCGACGGCCTCCTTGTTTGGCCTTTCTTATGAGATTCAATGCAGTCGAGGTGGCCACAAAAGCCATGAAAAAAACAGGTCTTCCCCACAGACAGACAGAGCTGGTCGGCCCTCTGTTTTTCTGTGGACACCATCAACACAACAACAGCCTTTGCCTAATCCCTGTTACCATGGCAGCCAGCAAGTCCAAACATCTTGTGTTGTTGTTATTGTTGAGAGTCATACCAGTGAGCAGCCGAGTGTAAACATAGATCTGTTCCTGCAAGACTGGTCTTGTGAACTCCCAGATGACTGACAGCAAAACAAAAAAAAGCACTAAAACCTAATACGAATACGTACCCTGCCAAGTACAAGCATCTGCAAAAACACCCACAATATTATATTACACAATCACAGGCATGTGATTTTTCCCGAGCAGACACACAACTGGGCACAAAAATGTAAATGTTGATTGAAAGTAGCATTACAATTAAACGGGGGAAAACTGATCTCCATTCCAAAGTCTACCTGGCAGCCAATAAATGAATAAAGAGCAACGCAATTTGCTGTCTGAGCCTTGTTAGTATCAGCGATGTGGGGAAAAAAAATAAGAGCAACAACAAAATCCCCCTCGCAACTCCCACCCTTCCTAAATCCCTACACCCCCCTCTGCGCTAACTTTCAACAAAAATATATAACACAGCAAGGGGTTCAAGGCTATACAGTACATTCACTTTCCAAACAGAAAACTCAAACAATTTTCCATTTTCTGCAGGATATTAAAAATATCTATCTATCTATCTATCCATCCATGAAGACGAGCACCTGCAAAATAAGAGGCAATAATTCACACACGTTACATCTTCAGCTTCAATGTGCGCAACACATTTGTAAAAAAAAAAAAACACACAAAAAGAAAAAACAAATGTGCTCCCAAAATGCAAGCATTGCTCCAATACTGAGGTAATGTTACCAAAGTGAACATCTAAACAATCAGTGTTTGTTTAATAAAGGGACACCAACAGGAATAAACTGACCCTGGGTGATTCTGGGGGAGGAGTATGGCCGCTCCTTAGTCGATTGTCATTCTCTGCATTTTTCCCGTTCTGTGTCCTAACAGCTGGAATGGCGTGGCTAGTTGGTTCTGACCCAGACTCGTGCATCTGGACTCCACTGACCTGAGAAACAAACAAAATGTGTAAATGGAAACAGCTGGGTGAAAAAAGTGTGGCATAATGGAAAATATGGAAAACAAATCACAATGGTGAGGTTATTTAAAATTTAAGTCATGGAGCATGATAAATAAATCCCTTCTACCATTTATACCCACACCAGGAACATCTTGGTGATATATGTGTAGCGCACGTGGGAGGGATTGACTTCATAGTTTTAATATTATCTATTGCAAGTAAGTATTTTAGAGTGTACTTATTGGCTACAGCAAAAACTATGGAGATAAATTAAGTTGACAACAGCAACCTGTTCGAGAGTGTTTGGGGTTCATAGTGATTAATAAATGCCAACAGAAGTGCTCTCTTGAATAGTCACGAGTTTCACTTTGCACCATTCAACATTTCAAGGCTGGTTCTAATTTGCTTCCCGAGTGATACCGTCCTTTTACAAAGCAAAGCCACGGAAAATGCTTCATCCTCACACTTTTTTTCACTTGTAAAAAATATTGACACTCGGGCTGCTAGCCTTTCAGACCAGATTAGCATCACACCCCAACATGGATGAAGAATTATAGCACAAGCAAGCGGGGGTTAAAAAGGCTTGTGGAGAGGCATCAAGTGTAAAAAGGAGTTATGTTGTCTAAAGGAGTTACACAACACTCAGAGATGGGGTTAGTGTAACCGCGAGAGGAGACTGGGAGAAGATTGTTATAATAATAATTGCAATAATAACAATAATATAGCGTTTTTTTCTGGACACTCACAATCGATTAATTATTCATGCACGTGGACATTCCCACTTTGGTGGCGGCAAACTACATCTGTCACCACAGCTGCCCTGAGGCAGACTGACTGGAGCGTGGCAGCCAGCGTGCACCTACGGCCCCGCCGACCACCATCAAACATTCACACCCCGCCGTACGCCAGTGTGAGTGGCACTGGAGGCAACGTGCATGATGTGTCTTGCCCAAGGACACAATGGCACATGACTCGGACAGAGCAGGATTCGAATAGCGGACGCTCTGGTTACTGGATGACCCACGGCAACTCATTTTACATTTAAGTAATAAAAGTTCACTTGGATATTTGTTCAAAGGCGTTTTACACTTACGGCAATATGCGTTTGAAACTGAAAAGGGACAATTCCATTCAGGGCCTTCAGAATTATTGCTTGATTTTAAGGCGTGGGCGCAAACAAATACGACAGGGTAACAACAGTGTCGTCTGGAACTAATCTACAAGAAGATCCCAAAAAGAAATTCAATTTAAAAAGAAACACATTACTTTTATTCACTGTTATCTGAAATCACCAACGTTGTTAACTTTCAACCAAGTTACAATGTAAAAAAAAAAAAAAAAAAACAGCTCAGGTACAAGTTGCAGACAGTCTCCTCTGAAACTGCAAGAGGAACATGCTTGGTCTATTTGTTGAATAACTGAGTGCTGCCATGGCTACTGTAAACACAGGGGCCCTGGGTCTGTGTTTATGTGCAAACATATCTTCCTTCTGGAACAATTTACCATTAACCAGGTGGTGCGATAAACGGCCGTGTCAGGTAGTACAATGCACAAGAAGGCTTTTATGTGTACAGCTTGGGAGTGCTTGAGTCGAAAGCTAAGCAGCATAAACAAAAGTAAATAAAGTAGGCAAACAGATAATGTGAGCAGATGGAAAAGCTCAGATGAAAAAGGCCGCATTGCCTCAAGGAGAACGTCATTAGTTTCAAGGTTCGCAAAGTTATAAATCAAACATACAAAGCAATGGTTAAATATACAGCAGACATTTGGCCTCACAAAGGAATCAACACCAAATTATAATTTTTGAGACTAATGTCCATGATACAGATTCAGTTTTACTCACTCGCTTCAGAGACAACAAGAAACGTGTATTTCCTGCATGAGATGTGTCAGAGTAGTATTATGAAATGAATGAAAGGCCTATTGCAAAGATGCTTAAAAAAAGTGAAGTGATTCCTGCAAATGAAAGCCAATCTCAACCATATCCGGCATTTTCAGGCAAAGTTTCCACTCTGTTTACTCATGCTTCCAGGAGCAGGCTTACTACAAAAGACAAAAAGCTGAGTTTCCTGTTGTCATGTCTGAAGGCAAGAGTCAACTTTGTGCATTAAAAAAAATCTATTCATGTATTACCATCAACACATTAGATAGTAAAAACAGTACTGTGGCAAATCTGTATCAAGGGAGGACTCATAATTAGCAATAATGTGTGTGAGATTTGGTAGTGTAAGGATATAGCATCAACTTTGTTATGCACTTTAAGGTGATTCGAATACCTAACATCGGCAACGTGTCTGCATCGCTTTCATCTTGGTTGGAGGGTCGATAGAATTGTTCTAATCAGTCTTGTTGTTCGTGCACAAATGTGTCCCAGAGAAGAATACTAACAGTATCTATTTGTGGAATACTTCACTTTGGGGACGGTCATGCAACTTATTTTTGGACATTCAAATACTATCAATCCGAATAAGCTTGAGCAGATGTCAAATAGTCGCTCACTATTAATAGCGGTGCTATATCATATGTTGGGCACAAAATGAATGGACTCGACAACCGCCGACAGCAGCCATTGCAGTATGAGATTTCTAGTGAGGACCCGAACATGAAGCGAGTGGTAACAAGGAGGACGAGGAACTGTGAGTTCGTATGTTCGACATGCGAACGAGCGCGTGTTATTCATAGGCTATATTTCCTCTTCTCTCCTCCGGAGAATATGAACGTGTTTTCAAGCCAACCGTAAGCTTCGTAGCGATGTGCAACAAAAGCTAGCCGCTAACCGAAAGGAATCATCTCCCTGTTTTGCCAACGGAGATATGGCAATGAATATGACATTCAGATCAACACTCGTATAAAGGCTCATCGGCGTGCGACTTCGTTAACTTTTACTCACCAGCTTGTGTTCGCGCAGACAAAGTTGGACTCGGTGTGGTGTCGGGAGAATGAACCTCGGAGTGGCTCGCTTGGCGGCGGGGCTAGCCACAAGTTGCTAACAGAGGGCGTGGCTTCGGTAAAAGTAAACAATGGTGACGTCATGTCCACACGCGGGGCCGTCAGCGCGCTTTGGGGGAAAAAGATCTCAAGGATGACATTCGCATTCGGACTCAGTAGATTTGTATTCACTCGCTTCGTTGTAATTGAAGATTTTAGTGCTAATAAATAACTGGTTGACAAAAGTCAAGTAACGAATGCATTCTCTAAGTTTTGAACAATGACTGAGTTATTCAGTTCCATTGAAGCGGTTGAGAGGTATGAATTTAGCAATGTGTTCAAACTGTATTTATTTTGTGTACTTTGCAGCGTGGTGTAGCACTGTATACGTCACACGAAGATTGAGGTAACTTTCATTACCACACTAATTTTGTTGTCAAACAAAGTTGACAGTAATTACTTTTGTATGAGCACAACATTAAATACAGTTCGTTTTGGGATTTGGATACATTGTGTAAATTGTCATAATACTGTGGCCAGTTATTGTATCTCGTTTTTTTTTTTTATAAATGTGCTGTAAAATATGTTTTTTAATAAACAACATATCTTGCAGGATAATTATTTTACGCACCGCTAACAGAATTCTCACAACTCAGAGAAAAGCCAATCGTTCAATGACTCGTAAACAACCACAAGATGGCGACATTTCCTTCTCTACACGTTCTGCAGTGTATTGGCTGTATTCAATTTAGACGTTAAATTCTGTTGAGGACAAAAAAACACATGAATCCAGGTGCTTTTTCATGTTTTATCGGGTTTATTTTTAAACAAAGTAAAACAAACACCCATGCAAAGCATATAAAATGCTAACATTCTTGTTTGCTGACAAACAAAAGGCACCGTCCAACATCAACTGATACAAAGGTCAAAATCTTGAAGTGAAAGGTCAACTGCCTATGTGCAGTTTCACTTTTGACACGTTCTTTTGATGGAATTACACGAGTAAAAACATGAAGGTAAGATAAACCTGACCAAGCGGAGCAGTTTTTATCCATAAAGAAATGTTTTTGCATTAAGTGGCGAACCCTCAAGAAAACCATCAACAATGTTAACCTTGGATTGGGTTGAGATTATGCTAATTTGCTTTCCTTCAAGATTTGACTCCACATTTATGCTGCAATGTATCCAAATACTCCTTGCAGACATGAGGTCATGCTGTTCTACATGTGAATGTCTATGTTCCTTCATGCGATATAACCATGACAAATTAATGAACAAATGGTACCCTGAGTTTGGTTAATAAAAATTCTGAAATTACACATTTAATGTTCAGTCATCATAAAGTCAATTAAATTGCAGGAAACAAGACAAACCGAAAACAGTGGTTCCCTTTGCTCAGCATTTTTTGCAAAAACATGTTATATTTCTAATCTACTTTTCACCCCCCAAAAAGGTTTGAAGACATGCAATTCTTCTGCTGAAGTTGTGTAAAACATAGTTTATCAGTTACCTCTAGTCAAGGGCAGTGATTCCCAAACAATTCAACTCAACTCTATCGCATCTTCACAACAGCTGCAGGGCACCCTTGTGTGGCATGAGATCATCAAGGTTGCCGTTGCAAATGACCTGGTTTCACTTAATTTGTCTGAAAATGATGTCATTCATCAATAAATGTTTATTCATGTAGCTATGCCAAACAAGTATAGTGAATGGCAGAACAATTAAACAATTGTCCTTCCATTAGATGGTAGATGCTACGATAAACCTGTTTATCCACCTGGTGCCACGCATAGAACATTGTAGGAGCCATAATATGCATATGGTGTTTGGTTGCTGTGGTGATGCGTGGGTGCTTGGGTCACATGACATAAGTGGTGAATGCCGGGTAGTACTTTAAATAGGCATGCTTACCACTAGTAAGGCGGAGAGACATATTTTCTGTTGACCGCTATATGCTATGATGCCCTACGCTGAATGTGCCATACAGTGTACACAAGTCCATTCAGTGTGTGTGTGTGTGTGTGTGTGCGTGTGTGTGTAGAAGTGAAAGCTATGCTGTTGTTTTTTTAAATAGTTCAAGCGCATTCAAAACTCAATTTTCTTCTATTTGTCAAATCGACATTACAACAAGCAGCACAACAGTCAGATGCAGGACCCAACCTTTTTCCTCAAAAGCGATATGGATTTTTTTGAGTCACTAAAGAGAATAGGTCATGGCTTCCAGATTTCAGTTTTCAGCAAATTTATGAGTAAATTGAGACACATTATTTCAATATTTTTGTTTGGTGTTGTTGTTTCTTACATAAAAAATAGTTGCATTGGCTCATTAAAAGTTTGGGAAACCATGTTCTAAGGAACTTTTAGAATTTTGGCCATTATGTTCAAAAAAGTGAAAAGATTTTAAGGATGTACTCAGTTAAAGACCTAGATTTGTTTGTGTTTCGAATAGAAACAAATACTATAATAGATAACATCCCACGACAGTTTCGACAGGTCTTAGTAAAAGTGCTTTGCAAAAACACATGTTAGTAATAATGAAAAACACAAGCAAAACTGATTCAGATATAGTATAAGAATCACTGTAGCTCCGAAAGGGTGAGGGATTTCCTTGCCATAATATAAAGGCTACACGTTGAGTTGATTATCAATCCATCCATTTTCAAAGCCGCTTCTCCTCACGAGGGTTGCGGGGGTGCTGGAGCCTATCCCAGTCTTCAGGCAGTAGGCGGTTCAGGGTATAGTCCCTGAACTCATTGCCTGCCAATCGCAGGGCACACAGACACACTCACACCTAGGGACAATATAGAGTGTTCAATCAACCTACTATGCATGTTTTTGGAATGTGGGAGGAATCCGGAGTACCCGGAGAAAACCCACGCAGCCACGGGTAGAACATGCAAACGCCACACAGGAAGGCCAGAGCCAGAATCGAACCCACGACCTCTGCACTGTGAGACCAAGATGCTAACCAGTCGCCCACCGCGCCGTCTGAGTTCATGATGATGAGGTTAAACAAATGGATTTCAACTCAACTGTTTTAAAATGTGCCAACATATTATGGTCGAGATGTGCTTTAAAGTGCAAAATGTGCTAATGTCGAGATCGACCTCCTTCGAAAGCGTAATGATCCTTATGGGCTGTAATCAAAGCAAATGTGAATATTATTTACATAACAATCCGTGACTTTTTTGCAGAAACACACAATGTGAAGAGATACTCACGTTTGTAAAACACTGCTTTAAATGGCGTCTGCGGAAGGAGCTCGTGGATCCTCCCCAAGATTTTAGACTCATCAGCGCAGGAAGCGTTTCCATTCCACACCTGAACAACATCTTCTCTGTCTCGTACACTCACGCTGACACCAACCACTTCATCTTCTGTAGGTGAAGTGAGTCACAGGCAATTGGATAAATATTGACTATAGATTATATGCCTTACAACCAAGTTACTGAAATGATAGCGTACCTGCGGCGCAATAATCACTGAACTGTTCCCCAATGGTGGCCAGTAGCAATTCCTTCCACACAACAGGCTGTAAAGACAAGGACAATTTTATTAACTCAAAACATGATTTTGAAAATCCGAGATATGTCATTCAATCCCATCACTGACTGTGTACTCTTTTGATATTTTCAATCTCCAAACACCTCCTTTAGCATTACTTTCTTCCTCCCTGTTTGGAAACAAGCAGACATGGTTTGACATTACAGCAGTTATACTTTATTTTGTTGATAAGTATACACAAGTATTCACGCCACATATTCATTGTTAATGAAACTCACCAGAGTGGTTTTCTTTCACCTCTCATCAGGTGATAGCTGCACCTCAGTGGCAAGTTTGCGACATTGGGTATGTTGTTATAAACTCGCCAGAAGTTCTACAGGAAACAAATATTTATTATAGTTTCCTGGGAGAGAAACTTTATACAGTCTCAGCCTGTTAATATTTTCATTTTACTGTATGCAAACTCCAGCCAGAGGATTTTATTGCCCTTATAACACTGCTGTTGTTAGGAATTCCGAACAGGCAATTTGACTTGTTTGAGACTGTGCCATAATGAGGAATTAGTTCCATGTTGAAAATTCTTTATTTATGTGGGATGAACCCTTTCAGATCTTGTTTGCGAGGGCATGTATTTATCATGCTGAAATTAATATGACTGAAATTATTTTAAGTAACCAATGAATAAAAATACATTTGAATTCTTGAATTTAGGACACAGAATACTTAAATTTGCATTTAAATGAGGAAGTTCTAGTCTCGTTATTTTGTAGCAAAATTATAAAAGACTGGAAATCTTGCCTGGACTGTCTCCACTGTGTAGATTTTCTTCAGGTTGGACTCACATTCAGCTGCTGTAGCTCCTGGTAGAGATCTGACAAAGGGGATACTTGTTAAAATAAATGTCTCTTCTTAAAAAAAAAAAAATCATCCATTTGACATATTCCAAGTGAAATTTCTGTCCAGCATGTGTCAAGGTGTGCTGACGATCAAACAGACGCATGGAGGTGGGAATCACATGACAAATCAGCAAGTAAACAACTCTGACCTCATTAGAATACAGCACCCTCTAACATGTACATGAGGTGGAGGATGACGCTTGTGTAACTCTTCTCGTGATTCAACATGAAATTCGATCTGAAATGACAAGTTCCTGTCTAAGTGGGGCCTTGTGAGGACTATGAGCCATGTGTTTTTCAAGTCAACCCAGGAAGGGGTCAATAGGTTTTTAACATTAAAACTTCGTAAACTAACATAAAAAGTGAGAAGTGAATTTTACCTTATATGAAATTACTTTGTATGTGTGATTTTTTTAAACTTATTCTAGGATCTTCACAAGCAGGTGTCATATCAATGCATAACAGGTCAGAAAGGGTACAGTAAAAACTTTTGTGAGGTGTTATTTGAACATGATTAATTTAGTTCAACAAGCCCAGCAACGACTCACCGTCACTAACTTTTCAATACATTACATGCGTCATTTCATTTCGTTGTTCTCTTGGAGTCAGACAGCTGAATAATTACTGTAATATTTCAAATGGAAAGCAGCGACTTACCTATCAAGCCAGAAGGTCCAGGAAGAATGTAAGGGCAGAGTGTCATTTTCTTTGTCGTGAAAGAAGCTTGCCAAATCTTGTCCTCGTATGTGAATGCTGGCTTCACACAGAGACACCGGGCTTGATGGAGAACTCAAATGTAACGTGGCAGCCATCGGTATATAGCAGTAGAAGCCTTAACGACTTTGCCTCCCCCCCAAAAAATAAAAAACGGGAGCCGTCCTGAGACGCTGTTTCCACCACAGCCTCCGTGTTACATGTGCACGTTTTCTAGGTGAAAGTAAACCTGATGACCAGATGATGACTCATCTGCCGCTTCAGTGTGCCTTCACAACAACAACAAAACAATGACGATTTCTGTATGGATTTTCAACCAGAGGATTCGACTTCTGACGTGCACGGGCAAACATACGTAGTATTTACCGTTGTAGTAGTTAAGTTAAATACCATTTAAACATTCCCGTCAATCCTTTCCTGACACCTTGTCAATAGAAGCTTGTCTTCCGTAAATGGATGACGTCAACACAGACATGCGCAGTCTTTGCCCGGACCAGCTTTGTTATGTTGCTGCCTGCTATTGCTAACTAGCAAGTATAATATTTCCTTCGGTTACGAGAGGCAACGATGGACACCGAGGCGTTAATGGAAGCATTTCAAGGCAAACTTTACAGTTACTAAAAAGAATGATGCCACATTCGTGCGGGTTTTTGACATTTCTTTGCACAGAGTGGAACCGCTAATGGTTGCTAACTACGTGATCGTAACGTAGCTTGCAGCCTAGCAAGTTTGCAAGCTGTGCAATTTCCATAACTTCTTCATTCATTTGAGAATCTATATCAAGTAATTGTGCAAAATCTGCACAGTAACTGAAAATTGTAATAAACGTGCTACTGCAACAACTTAAAATTGAACCGCTATTTTTTTGTAATTGACGTAAAAATGCGATTTTTATGGTGTTGCGTATACTGTACGTAGTTGTGTTTTTTTTTCCCCAAGTCCCACTGAAACACTACGAGTTGGCTAAAAAAAAAAAGTATTTTTTTAATTACTCGTTCCTTGTCACTAACCTTTTGAGTCTTCGAAATTGTGTTTTAATTTTGGTCATTCACTGAAAAAGTTATCAATGTTGTCATTTACAGATTTTGAGAAAAAAGTGAAAAGGGATACGAGTCCAGTATTGGAGCAATTCCTGTGTCATGTTGCCAAGACGGGAGAAGCAATGTAAGTTTCTCCAAATTTGCTCTCTATTACAGAACCTACACTCCATTGTCATCCTAGTCTGGGTGGTATTACAATTGTTTGTGATAATTCTTTTGCAGACTTGATGTGACCAAATATCTGATCTCTCTTAGGATCCCGTGGTCACAATTCAAATCCTACTTCATGTTTAAGTTGGAGAATGTCATTGAGGATTTTCACTCATCGACGCCTGAGCAGAGAGGCACGCACAATCCCAATGTAGAACACGTTCCTTTCGAGGAGATGAAGAAGAGGATATTACAAATAGTTGACAGCTATAATGGGTTAGTGGAAAAGAATGCTATAATATTCTCTGTCTTTCACAGTTTAGATTTATTCATAATGATTAACGTGCATCTTAATAGTTGAAATTAAATTGTAAAGTGGTGCTCGTGCACATCATGTAATTTAAGAATACATTTGAAATTCTCAATGTCAAATAATGATTGTCATGATATATATGTTGAATTGATTATGATGC
Source organism: Idiotropiscis lumnitzeri (assembly GCF_059441095.1). Classification (NCBI taxonomy): domain Eukaryota; kingdom Metazoa; phylum Chordata; class Actinopteri; order Syngnathiformes; family Syngnathidae; genus Idiotropiscis; species Idiotropiscis lumnitzeri. Next base: position 27,042,797 of record NC_142393.1, on the reverse strand, counting down.
GTGGCACACTCCCACATATTAATCTCCAAGATGAGGCTAAGGGATGTATTGTAATTTGTTACAACATAACACCTAAATTAGTGACTACTTTAGAACTGGAAGCAATTAAACTGACAAGGAGAGAAACATCTGCCACTCATCCCGCCGCCTTACCAGACTTGAATCAGTTTCTATAAGAGCATTAAAGCTTGTGTCAGGCTGAGATGAGTCCTGTGTGTTTTGGCCGGAATGTCTTTGCCAGCTTTGGCAATGTTTCAAGTTCCGTGTTGATGCTGGCGGTTGCCCGTGATTCCTTCTAAACATATCTCTTGGTAACGTTCCCAGAATCCCATTCACCATTCAACGTCTCTGTGAGCTGCTCACTGACCCCAAGCGAAACTATACAGGAACAGATAAGTTTCTCAGGGGCATTGAAAAGGTTGGCAGTGTACTGCTGATTCTGTATTGGTAATGAGTGATGTTTGAGATGTATTAAATATTCATCCTCCTGTGTATGCTTTACAGAATGTAATGGTGGTCAGCTGTGTGTACCCTGCATCTGAGTAAGTACAAAATCTGTCATGCTTTACATTTTGTGCTGATTTTTTGCTCCTTAACTCAATTTTTTTGCTTTTCTGTTTTTCAACAGGAAAAATGGGACTTCTAGTTCAAACAGAATGAATGGAGTGATGTTTCCCGGCACTTCTTCTGTACACTCAGACAGGTGGGAGCCACTTTTAAAAGTTCTACAGCTTTAAAATGTCATCAAATGGCACAGTTGGTTACTTTTAGGATGAATCTGTTTGGGCCTCTATGAGCAAGAAATAGACATGCTATTCTTTTGCAGTCGTAATGTAAACGGACCGGGTATGCCAAAACAGCTGAATAGGCCAAAGTTGTCATTGTCGCCTTCGCTTTCCACGAATGGCCTCCCTGAATGTGCAGTCAGCAAGGAGCCAGAGCCCACTGTAGAGGAGAGGGCGGAGCGTTGCATAAGGTAGGGTGCAGGGTCCGCTATAAAACCTTTTTTGGGTGACAGCGTCAGCGACACACAAAAAAATCTGCCGACTTTTCTTTCTGTTGTCACATGAAACAAATACTGAAGGCCAAAGTATTCTAAAACAGTCAAATGGTCTGCCTATAATTAATATTTTTATTGTTGTAGGCATTAATGTATAAATAAGTTGCATTAGCATGTATTTTTAAATTTGATTGACAAATTTATCTGTAATTTAGTTCTGCCAAATATCAGATTCGGCATTAGCCTCAAGAAGTCCTTATCTGTCATGCCCAATTAAACGTATAATTTTGCTTTATACGTATTGATACTTACAGAAAGGTCCACCCATTCATTTTCCGTTGCACCGATCCAGTTTCTATAGTGCTTGATCTCATTATGGTCACAGATGAGCTGTAGCCTATCCCAGCTGACACTGCTCAAGACAGGGTGCCATCTGGAGTGGTCATTAGCACATTTCTGGGCACGTTACAGAAACAGAAAAACATGCTGTTAATTTAGGACAGGTGTGGGATACACCATAGATGGGCACTTTAATCTATTTTGCCGCTCAGTCTTCCGTTCACGACCTGAGCCTCCGTCCTTTGTCATAAAATAATCGTCCTGCGTCCTCGTCCGCCGTCCTTGCATTTCACCAGTCTTTGTCTTTAATTATCTGAAGTGTTGTGGCGTTTGAAGTGCATTGCAGTGTTTGGTTTGGAGAAAGTCCTTACCAGCTATGTATGGGACCACAATACTCCATCGAGTGTAATTAGATTGGGCACCAGGTGAAATGTGAATGATCTTTTCACAGTCATCGCTCGATATTCATGTTAAAAGTATATAGGTGGACTGCAGAGATTCAGATTATATTAAAAAGGAAGAGCGGTCATGAAGTCTGATATTGAGCAGTGACGGTCTAGATGTTTGGATCCAGTTTTATGAGTATTTTACCTTGAGATATACATCGGAAATGACATCACAGTCAGTATTTCTTTCCACCTCAAGTGTAGACACAATTTGCTTTTCTTGTACAAATAATTACTTTTAATTAATGCCTATTTCTATTTTTCCAGCACTGACCCTTCACTATTGGGAGGTGAAATCACCCTGAGCCGGACAAAGAATAAACACACTGATGAGGAGGAGGAAGAGGAGGATTCTGATGCTGACAAGCACGACAGCAAGAGGCTAAAGGTCAACGAAAAGCTGGAAGATGACATAGCAAGTGACAATAAGGAATCCTTGTGTATAGGCCCAGAAAGATCATCATCCAAGGGTGAATCTTTAGAAGACTCTTGCGATCGAGAAAACAAACGTGAACCCTCGTGTCAAACACAATCCATTATAGACGTTCCTGGTAGGTGTACATGAACTCTGCCTACTGTGAGTCATTCAGAATTTTAAATTTAAGTGGAACCTCTATGGTCAAGCACAGTGAGTCATTCAGAATTTTAAATTTAAGTGGAACCTCTATGGTCAAGCACAGTCTATTCTGGAGTGCCAGGCATCCTCCAATTTGTTTGTATTCCAAAACGTCCAACACCCCGCCGGCGTTCAATAAGGGGATTCCGACGGTGGCCTGAAGTGCCGCAATAGCTAAATTTAGCCATAAAAAACAAATATGTACATAAATTGGCCGGTTCACTTTATTAGGCGTGGGTCTCCATTGTTACACATGGAATATTTGCAAGCACGGTCACACAGATGGCGTTAATCAAACATTCAAATATGTTAAAAACTATTAAATGCTTTTTGAAAAACAATGCCAAATGCAGCTAATCGCAGAGTAGCCTCCCAGAAAAGTGATTATAGTCGCAAAGCACTCTTTTCTTCTGGGTCGGAACAGAACAGTAACAATAGTCACTTCATTAATAATAATAGTAATAGTTGCAATACAACTCCTTTGTTGCACAATTTTTGCGTCACTGTCATCCCACAAGGGCAACTTTCGAAGCCTGTTGGACACTGCGGCACACTGTCAGGATCAACTGGCGAACGTCCGCAATACTTGCTCTTGTAAAGTGAATGATCGCATGTGCTGACGTATGGAATCACATTGGAGGATACAAGGGAGTATTCACTGAAAGTTGTATGGCATAAACGGCGCCAGCAAGTTCGCGTCATAATAGTTACAAGTTCCTGAGTGTAGTGAAAGTGATTACAAATGCCAGGGAACAAATCCTACCCCTGTCAACAATGTAGCATGATGCAAAGAGGGCATTTAGCAACACAGCTGGATGGACTAAAAATCTTTTGAAGGGAACATGTTGGCTCCGTTTATTCCACACAATTCACGGTAAAGACTCTTGAACACTCCTTTGTAACCTTGTCGAGACTAGTCCCTACATCATCGCTGTGAGCCCACCCACCTAAAGACTTCACATGCTGTCAGTTTTGGTCAAATATTTTATCATTCCGGCCTCACGCTTAATTACGCAAATGACTGATTAATATTCAGTATGAGCGCAGACGTGTGACATGTTCGATAATTTCGTTCATCAGATGTGACCGATGAGACTATCGGTCAATCTCTTGGCGTCATGAAGCTCATTAGGAAATCAATGAATGAACCACGTCATGTTGAAAGCTGCAGGTGACTTATAGTCCAGAAATGTTTTACACTTCAAGGTGACCGTAGATTCCACTGTAATTTACCTCAACCAAAAGTAGTGGAAAGCCATTTGACAATCAAACTGTTTGACAACATTGTCTTCCTCCTCAAGAGCCCAGAAGCCCACAGACAGAGCCATGTGAAAAGGGGGCAGCTGAGGAGAAGGCCCACGGTGACATCACCATTCATCAATCGGAGCGACCACTGAAGGAGAATACACTCACTGAGCACAAGACTAGGGACAGCAACAGCAGTGATGGAGACTGCCTGCCAAGTGTTAAACTGGTCCTCTCCTCCTCCGGTAATTCACCCAACTTGTCAACAGGGGGTGATGCAGACAGTTCAAACTGCACAAAGATTGAAATCACGCCTGGGGAAAGTGAATAAATGCGCCAGTTGACCATAACTGACTCTTGACACTGTATGATGCCACACCAAGTGTCGACTGCGGAACTGTTGGCCGCCGGATCCTGAGTGACGTGGACCTGGAGGTTCCTCACGTTTTGTCCACTTCAGTTTGAGCTGGTTGGTCAAATATCAACTAGCTTAAGGACTAAGATGGAAAACATGGAGATTTTTCACTGTGGACTGTTTTTTTTTTTCTACGCCCCCACCCACTATGTTACTATCTGACCCTTATCTTGTACACCTCATATGAGCTGAGTTTAATAACATTGGTAAGCGTTTCCAGAATATGCTTTGGTAGTTTGAGTTGTTCTCACCTAAGTATATAGTTTGGACATGGAAAATGTCTCCCTCCAGATGAACAAAAATCTGGCTCCCCATAATGACATTTATATGAAGATTTTTTTTTTTGTTTTAAATTAGCATTGCACTTATTAGCACTAGTTCATTGATGGATAGTGACAATTAAATTGACTTCAGTAAAGTAATTTCAGCAACTCTTTGTCTTCAGAGTCCTTTACAGTTCTTCCCTCCAATAAGTTTGACCTATTCCTTGTTTTTTAATAACTCAAGATTTTTTTTACAGAAATGGACATGCCTGCAAATCAATTTTATGCATTTGTCATGTGTGTTCATGGCACAAATTAAAAATAGATGGAATGCGAATGCTTCTTTCATAATATTCATGAAACTTATAGATCCTGTCCTGGTAATAATGAAGATAATTTGGTTTTCACACCATACTTGCAGAACAATTAGCTTTTGAGGAAGGAAGTTAAATAAGTTGAAATAGTTGTGATGTTAATATCAGTGTGTGTAATATAATTGATATGAATTACATGGATAACTCTACATCAAATAAGCTAAAATATTTCTAACTTTTTTGTATTGGCAAAATCAAGATTGCATGTTATGTGTTGGCCAATCGACAAAAATACAACAACAAAAAAGACTGAGCCACAGTCTTACCAAACATTAGAATTTGTTTCCCAATGCAAATATTTCTCGCCATCTTTACTAAATGGGCTCATACAAGTGTTTACTGTGACCTTCCCCGGACATTCCAGTTTTTACAGGTAGTTATAGTTAATGTCATTGTACCATATTACAAAGTTGATCTACAAAATCCAGGAAAAAAAATCACAGGAAAAGACCAATGTACAACACAGTAAAGTTGCAGGAATGTGTCGCTCTAAAAACCTTAATGCATTTGAATCTGAGATTATGTCCTAAATTCGTCTAATTCCCACTATTTTGTTTTCCAATGTTGATATTACCGCTGTGGTGAATGTTTTTATATGTACATTAATACCTCAAACCATTTGCACAGTATAGCCAGATAGGCTGTCTTTTAAGGCGCTGATTCACACTATTCACTACGACTGGCTTGCATCCAGTTCGGGGTGTACCCCGTCTACATCCCAAACAGCTCCGATAGCCTCCACCACACCTGCGACCCGCATCAGTGAGGAAAAAGCGGGTCAGGTAATGAAAGTCTAGATAGTTAAAATGCCTGAAGGTATGATTCACTCTCGGAGTGGAATCCATGATGGCCTTGACACTGCTCAGCTAAGATTAACACAATCGCTGTTGTAAGCAGATCTGGATGGATGGGATGGTATTGGACATGGCAAGTTTTCAACTCCAAGTGATGGCGTATACATATTGCATGATCAGTGTAATATTGTGACATTTCCTATAGTTCATGTGATTTTAGAAGGATTAGAAAAGATCTACAGATTCCGTCAGAGTCCTGCACAGACGTGTAGAGCTCCAGTGAAATAACCAGACGCATGAAGGTCAGAGCTAATGGTGAACCTCATCCGACTCAAGAGCCCTCCATCTTGGGATAGATTACCGAAGAAAAGAGAAGAGAAGCTTCATTAACAGATTTTCAAATGTATGACTGCATTTTTGGGGGGAGGGGAAGGATAGGACAAATTTAGAAAATGATTTCATTACGTTGCCCAGCACTGACATAGACTTCTCCCACAGGTTTGATAAGTGGCCTTTGACATAAAAGTCAAGTTTGCGATAAACTTAATGAGAACCCAGAGAAATGAACTAATGTATATAATATAGTCTCAACAATGTGTGGCCGCCTGTGGGTATGAAGCCGTGCTAAATGACAATCCTCTCATGATGTGTCTGTGGACCGATTGATTGTGACAAGTGAACATTTGTAATCCCCTCATGAGAGCCATAACAATCTTTGTCTCATCCAGTCATTCAAATGGGATTCTACCACTAGATGAAGTTTCATCAACGCAGCTGTCATGTCATTTCACATTTAATTTGACTACTTTAAAAACATCAATGTATTAATAGCGGGGTCGACGTGTATTATCTAATGTAGTTTTGGCGGTTTTCGGGGTGCTGCGATTTTTTTTTTTTGTTTTGTTTTTATTTTCCCCCTGCAATGGGTCAGCGCCTAAGCGAGGACGGTGACCCAGACAAAGAAATAGATGTGGCAGAATTGCAGGAATGGTACAAAAAGTTTGTGGTGGAATGTCCAAGTGGAACTCTGTTTATGCACGAGTTCAAAAGTTTTTTTGGGGTCGCAGACAACAAGGAGGCTTCAGATTACATTGAAAGCATGTTTCGGGCCTTCGACAGGAATGGAGTAAGTACCGACCTTTGTTGCATTGCAAATTAGCGAATACATCCATTATATGTTTTTTAACACTCTATCTCTCCTGTACACAGGACAACACCATTGACTTTCTCGAGTATGTTGCAGCTTTGAACTTGGTCCTAAGGGGTAAATTGGAGCATAAATTGAAATGGACGTTCAAAATGTATGATAAAGATGGAAGCGGGTGCATTGATAAAACAGAGCTTCTTGAAATTGTGGAGGTAATTCATAGTTTCAGTTGTGTTATTGATAATGAAAAAAATGTTCTGTTAATATTGGAAAAATGTGCTGAATAAGAATGTATTTCACTTGCCACTTATCCAAACATCCTGTCCTACCACTTCAAAGTCTATTTATCGACTGAAGAAAGCCTGTCATGGAGAGCTGGATGAAGAGTGCAATCTTTTGACCCCAGACCAAGTAGTGGATCGGATATTTGAGCTGGTTGATGAAAATGGAGATGGTGAGTATTTGTAACATTTTCCTGACATCTTAAAACGCAGTGTGGGTGATTTAAGAGCTCAGTGTTAGCTTTGATTCCTTTAAGGAGTGAGCATTAATGGAAAGGCACACTGCTCATTATGTCTTGTGTACACACTGGATGCTAATGCGCCTGTTGCACTACTTAGGCGAACTCTCCTTGGACGAGTTCATCGATGGAGCGCGGAGGGACAAGTGGGTGATGAAGATGCTGCAAATGGACGTCAACCCCGGGGACTGGATCAATGAACGAAGACGCAGTGTGAACTTCTAAAGGCTGCAGCATGAACTGTCAGTCTGTCACATGCACAAAGCTTTAGTGTGACATGACACCAATGCTGAATTATCTCATTGAGTTTACATGAATGTAAATACTGTCCAACATTTTAGTTTAACGCGTGTGTGTGCGTGTGTGTGTGTCTGTGGGGGGTGTGCGTGTGTGTATACATAAAGTATATGATGTTATAAATAAAAATATCTGAACAAATTAGGATTTAATTTGTTTTGGTTCAGATTTAGGTATGCGATTGACCAGTTATACCAGGAGATACAATTGTGATGCCTGCAGGGAACAGGATCAAATGAGAACCCTGTGGGCCTGTTCTAAATAGCTCACTAGTGATGGGTCATAATTTTCCAGGAACGTTGTAGATGTGATTGTTTGAAAATGTAAACACTGGCAAAATTTTATAGAAATAAAATGTTGCATGTGATATTTATGTTTCCTAATTATTGTGAGACATCATTAACATGATATATGTCTTAACATTGATGAAAATCAACTCTTCATATTAATCAGGAACTTAGAAGTTGCTCACTGTTTCAAAACGGTAGGTGACTCATGGCCGGGATTATACAATGCCATAACAGTAACGTGCTTCCAAATGCTGTTTAGTGCTCTTTTATTTAAACGAAAGGTGCAGTCCCCTTTCCATTCTGTGGTCTAAATGTGAACAGATACCCAGAAGGGAACATCTCACTTCTTCTTCAACCATGTTGGCTTGTTTTGTTTGATAAAGAAATTTGCATTGGCTTTAACACCTACAGTAGCGAATATGCCATCTGTTTTGCTCAAACCAGTTTATCACTCTTTTCACCTAGTTAATAAGATGTTACATTTACACAAAGCATTGATAAATAATATTTTAATACAATTTCATACTAGTACGTGGTTTGTAATTTTTTTTTTAACCAGGGATAAATTTTTACACCCATTTCCTCGGACCGAGTAAGAGGGCATTTAGGGATTGGGGCGGGGCGAGTGTCCTCTGTAAACCTCCACGTCCTCTGCTGCTGATGCGCTGAATCTGTCATTTAAATTGGACCCCCCCCCAAAAAAAAAAAAATCTTACTTAAATTATGAGTTTGTGACCGTTCTGTTGTCACACAATTAATTAGTTGGCCCGTTCCGCCTTTCCAGTCAAAAGCGTCGTGTTTGGGTTATTGCTACCCTGATGCAACAACAAGGACGGGAGGGCGGAAGTGGTTGTTTTTCCAAAATAAGAAACACGGAAGACTGAGAGTAAAATACAATGATTTTAAACAAAGTTATTTAGGTACCAAGTGACCATCCGGCCATTGCGCGTTCTCGCACCGGGTTTGGGGAATCCCGGAGCTAAACTGCTTTATCAAATGGGTTTATTTTTTTCCATGGTGAGTTTAACATTATAAATCTCGCGAGGCATGGCGACATAAAACGAGACTATGGAGATCGAATCAAAACATCGTGTAAAATGTCTTGTAATTTGAGGTGGCAAACAAACACTGCTTGTTTGCGAACTGAAAAATCCACTGAAAGTGACACTCGGCTGAAGGGCGACACTATTGTGCTATTGTGGCGAGTGGCCGCACCACAAATCAGTAATTTTGGGGCACGCGCTACCTTCGTGTGTTTCAAGCGCTTCGTCGTTTCACGGCAAAATCATGTCCTCTCAACCGAGCTTGTCAGACACAACACAGGTAAATATTTACGCTGAAACATATTTTAAGTCGCGTCATTTTGGAGCATTAATATCCATTATTTTATTTTTTTTTACAATTGTAACTGAAATGTCACCCTCCTCTGGTTAGCAGGCGAACGATAAATGGAGGCTAAATCACGTCACGGGTGATTTGTTCTCGTGTCCCACGGACGAGGCTCTGGCCCACTGCATCAGTGAGGACTGCCGCATGGGGGCAGGCATCGCAGTCATGTTCAAGCACAAGTTCAAAGGGGTCGAGGAGCTCAAGGGACAGAGTGAGTCAAGCCTCGTATTTATATAAGAACCTGTCATACTCTTGTGGGGAATTTGGGAAGGATTTGTCTCATTGCTTTTGTCTTTTTGTATTGAGTTTCAAACTACAAAAAACACCCCCATCCCTAACAATATATTTCCTTTATCCAACCAGAGAAGCTGGTGGGACAGTGTGCGATTCTGAAGCGAGGCAAACGTTTTGTGTACTATCTGGTAACCATGAACTAGTTGAAAGGAGAAGTATATGTTTGCACATTTGAAAATCAAAAAGACTGTGGCTGTTCTATTTTTCTGCTGGCAATTTTTAGATCACCAAGAAGAAGTTTAGCCAGAAGCCCACCTATGACAACCTGAGACAGAGCTTGGAGGACATGAAAGCGCACTGTCTACAAAATGGAGTCACCCAAATTTCCATGCCACGGTTTGAATATTTTTTTTCCCCCAAATGTAAGATTACCTGTAAAATCTCTCCAAAGTAAGAGGCACTGTATGATAGGTTCACTGAGTACAATGCACACAACAGCCAGAGAAGATACACTTTATTTGTCCTCCAATGGGGAACTTTGCAGTATGTAACAATTCCTCTCAAACATCTTAAAGTTTGGCATCAGCAGTATGTTTGTCTCTCCCACAGTATTGGCTGTGGCCTGGATCGACTGAAGTGGGAAAGAGTTTCAGAGATGCTGGAAGAGATCTTTGAGCCCGCAAATATCTCAGTCACAGTCTACAGCCTCCCTGTCAGAGCTGAGACCTTGGTGATGACGGAGAGCACAAACAGATGATTCTTGCAAATGTTTTGGTGTACTTATTTTGAGTTTCTACAATAGTTGACCTTGATATTAAAGGATAAATTGCCTTTTTTGCACTATTAGATGACTTGAGCATCTGTTAGCGAGCTATCTTACAGTGGGAGGAAAGAGTATTTGAACCCTTTGGGATTTCTTAACTTTCTTGTATAAAGTGGTTATAAATTGTAATCTGATCATTTCAAATACAAGAATAAACAAAGTCTGTTTTTAAACTAATACCTCAGAAATTATATATTTTTTTATGGAGCATAACATGTATACATTGGCAGATCAAATTTAATTAAAAAAAAAAAAAAACTACCAGAAAATTGATTCATTGTTGATAGAGTTAAAGTGCTCCCATTGTAAAACTGTATTAGTGTGCTAGAGAGTGCTTAACGTGAAATCATGTTTTGGGCGCAATTGAGTCTTAATAAGTCTTGATTGGACCTCCAGTGTTATTTTTATTTTAAGGACTTTTTTAAAAATTGAATTAAGAATTGTAGGACCACTGCCATGTTTGACTTTTGATCTTTCACTGAAAACATGTTTCTGTTTAACGCATGTGTGTGCCCCAGTGGCGGCCTGTGCATTTCATACCAAGTCCTTCAGTGAAGTCCTACTTAGTCCAACTTGAATGAATACCCCCATAATAGCATCATTTATGACACCAAGGCTGGACAGATATGCAAACACATACTTATGCACGACTGGGTGTCTGTCTTCAAAATGGCCTTGCAGTTATGTTATATCTGCAATCAAATCCACACTTTTACCTCCTTCGGTCGTTGGGGGTTAAAAAAAGCAAGAATTCCTCACGGTCGTCAGGTAAGACGTGTGGATTTGTTGAATCCGCATAACGCTGACTTCTCACGAGTGAGTATTGAATCACAGGATGCGTTCACACCTTCAATGTGAGGCCTGCTAAAGGCCTTACTGTCTCCAACTTGTGATCAGATTGGCTATTGTAACTATCAACTCAAAGAGACTGTACCCTTGCCCCTTTACCCAGCACTGACGCTGTTGACTCTGAAGGCGTGTGACACAACAAAAGATAGCTGAAATCTGATTGGATAGAAACTATCCATCCATCCATCCATCCATCGTCTGTACCGCTTCTCCTCACTAGGGTCGCGGGGGGTGCTGGAGCCTATCCCAGCTATCTTCGGGCAGTAGGCGGGGACACCCTCAACTGGTTGCCAGCCAATTGCAGGGCACACAGAGACGAACAATGGATAGAAACTAATCATCTAAAAATACAACTCTGGGATATAACATGAATGTGAATATATATATAGCTATATATATATATATATATTGTTGCAGTTGAGTCACAATGGAAATGAGAAGTAGTTAGTAAATCAACCTTTAAATGCCAAACTTACTCCAATGCGTGTTCGTTTTTTGTGCTCAAGAAGAAAAGGGTCAAATAAAGACTCAACAACTGATTAGAGTTCCGATATTTAGTTTCTTCAATTTCTGGAGTTCAGGAAATAGTACAAAGACAGATATCTGGGCAGCTTTTTCTTAATCTCACGAGAAAACTGCACTCGGGCGAGCACAGTCGAAAAATGTGCACCATCTTTCAGCCCAGCTTCAATTTTTATAGGAGTTTTTTTATGTCAAGGGTAATGTAGGTTGAATCGGTTCAATCGGTCGTCCTCGCTCCCTCCCTCGGCACGGGTCCATGTCCAAGGGAAGGTCTTCCCCAGGTTAGTCATCGTCTGGATAGTTGATTCCCGTCTGGTCCCCAAGACTGGCACGCCAAGGGTGGCCTTCTCCGGCGGGCGGGCAGTCTCTCCGTCTCTCTCCCCGCTGGCATTCCTCTGGAATCTGGTCCGTGTGCATGTGTGCGTGTGTATTTGCACGTGTATGTATCCGTGTCTGTGTGCACGCGCGTGTATGTGCAGGTGTATGTATATGTCTGTGTGTGTGTATGCGTATGTGCATGTGCTCCGATCTCCAATTGTTATGTCTTTCGGAATGTGTTTTTCTTTTGATAGCGTCTGTGTGAGTCCTCCAGTGCCCAATTTGGTATGTTTGCATCCCTACAGACAATGTGGAGAATGTGCTTTGTCATATTTGTCCATGAAGTGCTGTGAATGTGAGGGCAGCTCATGGACATGCAATGTGCGCCAATCTATTCTCACTACTGAGAATTTCAGTAAAGTTCACACATTTCAACTAAGTCCTATAAATTTAGCATATGAGAATAATATAATAAATCAGTAAACATCAGGACTACAATCCCAGTCATTCTTGTGACCCGTGCTTCTAGTTTCATTTGATAAATGCTTCTTGTTTCATCAATCTTTAAAATATTTAGTAAATATGAACCTGCTAACTTTAATTATCGACATTCTGTCCCGCATGTGTTTCCAATAATGCCAGTAATCGTAATAGAATCCTTCAATATATATAGCTATATATATATATATATATATATATATATATATATATATATATATGTATATATATATATATATATATATATATATATATATATATATAGCTGGAATTTGTCACCAAGCAAATGTGAATTACAAGGGAATAAACCCTTAAATAACAAAATAATAAATGCATGTTTGTTTTTATCTTCAAGAAGGAAAATGTTCAAATAAAGACTTCAACAACCGCCGATCAAATTTTGTTCCGATAGACTCTTCAATTTTCTGGTGTTCAGGAAATAGTACAAGTCAGATATCTGGGCTACTTCTCTTATCCTTGCGAGGACCCGCACCCATGATGAATGCATCCAAGATAAGAGCGCTCGTAAAATGTAGCCCTCACAATATATAGGGTCCCTCACATATGTCATGGCGGTTGAAATTTTTCCTTTTCCGGCTCATGGGTCCAAGTTTCCCATCTGGCCCCAAAGCTTATCCCAGGGCTTGGTGTCTTTCAGCATCCTGCAATCTTGTTTTTGGTGTGGCCGTTTATGGGTGTCTAGATCTCAAATTGTTGTGTCTTTACGTGTGGGTGCCATGACTGGGCCCTCATGAGCCGCCATCAGGCTAAATAAATGTTTTTGAAAATAAAATAGGTATATCAGATTATAAATCATACAATATTAAATGTGTATTACTGATATGCAACTAGAAAATAAAAGAAAAAAAGAAAAACTCACCAGCACCCTCAAGATCCACGTTCATGGTAATTGTTTTCGTTTGGGTGTGGAAGTTTGTAGAATGTGATAGGTTTTCCCAAATGAATGAAAGTGAAAGCGTGCTAGCTTATTCATAACATGAATGCATGTGACTTTATACAAAAAAATGCCATCAATTCAGAAGCGAGGTGAGCGGGCTGGGGCTGACGGAGGTTATGGCCGTTATCCTCTTTCACCCCTTATCACAGCATCCCAATGTGTACACGTGTGTGGGTATGGGTCTATATTTCCATTTCGGAGCAAGCATAGCAATCACATAGCCTAGAAACAGTTACACAGCTACTGCCTGTTATGTGTTGTACGGAGGAGGAATTTTGAAAATGAAAACGTGCGTCTTCATTCTGATTAGTTGGTGGCTGAGAACATATGACAGGAAATGACCATGAATGAAATATTCAAATGACATTGTAGGAGGAGATTCCTTCAAGACACTGTGTTCTTCCTATAAATAATGCATTCAGTGTTATCTTATTTAATAGAAAACATTTCAAATTTCAGTATTGGTAGCCATGGTAACAGGAATTTGGTAACAGAATTACGTTATTTCATTATAAATGTTATTTCTCAACAACCTCTGGAGGAATTTGAAACTTTTTATCCATCTGCTTAGAAAGACCCCGACGCACCTGAAAACTCGGTAAACAGAAAGTAGTCTGATGGGCAAGAACAATGGCTTAGTTCAGCATCTTTGTGAATTTGGTAGACATGCTACACCTCACTGGGCGTTTCTTCCTTGCCCCCCAGCGCATCTGAAAAGTCAGTTCCAGACTCGCAAAAAGCACTAATTTGAAACGCAGGCGGTTTCATGCGGTTTTGATGGATGTGAGTGGTGGTTGTCATGTATTTCATTCATAAATATGACACCAGTGTGTGAAAAGCATTCCAAATCCAAATAATCATTATGATCTTGAAGAAAATATTTTAAAAGCACTATTGCATGTGTGTGCGTGCGTGTGTGGGGGGGGGGGGGGCAACACACATGATTCCCTCGGTGGACATTATGTAATGCATTGGGTCGATCTACTTGGTGTATGTTGATCAGCTGATCAATAAAAAGATTAATGTGCATGTTAAAGAGGCATTTCCCTGGGATAGATGTGGCGTATACTTTGAGAAAGGTCCCGAATATGAAAAAGTATAACAGGAGCCAGCCTGTCATTCCTCCCATTGTGGTGAAAAGGCAATTTAAGCAGCCAGCAGCCGTGAGCTTCAGCTCAGCAGTTAGCTCTCTGTGTTTCCACCCTTGGGACTCATGTACAATCCCCAAGTTGCATATTCTGTTTTTTTGGTTTCCGCAATGCCAGGCACGCCATTCTCGTGTTTGTGTCTCGACCGATGCAAATGAGAGATTGGAAATGTCTACTTCCATCCCACAACAGCACACAAAGGCGCAAACACCATGTTATGCCCAAGTCCACTCCTGCAAATTTTATTAAAATATCAAGAGAGAGAAAACTCCACCAACACGCACAGTAGCCTTGCGCCCAACATGAAAATAGTGCCCTGACTGTAGCTTAGCTTATGTTCGTTCATGCTCACGCTTGCGCGTCACCATGAGTTTCAATTAATAAACTAAAGCTGCCCAGAATACCCAGTCACTCTCCTGCCTTGCGTGCGGGCAGCGTGGAATCGGTTCCCACTCAGTGACGGTGTCTGTGCGAGCCTGGAGGCTGGCTGGTGACCAGTTCCAGGCGTGGTGTCCCTTTCACCAGCTGGGATTGACTCCAGCGACCCAGTATAGCATAAGTGGTGTGGATCAGTGCGAGATTGATTGTTTCCCAATCTAACAGTAGTGGGTTTGATCCCCAGCAGTTTTGACCATGTCAAAGTAAGAGCAAGATACTGAACCCCCAGTTGCTCCTGATCGGATGTCCTCGGTCGGTAGGTCAGGGAATAGTGTGAAGCGCTTTGAGTACCGATGGTAGATAAGCGCTATACAAGTGACAACCCATTTACTTGTGCTGTCATTATGCAGTCATCTTTACAGGACAGCCACTCTTTGGAAGAGATGCATCTGTGCTCAATTTACCTTTTCCTCCCATTGTTCCCTTTTTCTCCTAGCTACAGTGACGGGCTTCACCACAATCTAATCATATCCTGCACGAGTTGCATGATTACTCTGCCGTTGCAAAGACATAATGATGCTAAATTTAGTGTGACTGTCAGATAGTTCTTATTGTTATTGGAGTTTGTAATGGTGTAGAACTGCACTGTTATAATTTGGATTTGTGCCACAGGAGAGGGACAAATATTAGAAACAGATGTAAGCATGGTAGTGCAGTTACACACTAATACAAACTCATAATAAATGTGATAGTACGAATCAAAACTGAATTAATTTTGTAAAGGGAAGACTTTTGAAGCAGCTCTCATATTGAATATTGGCGGTTTTGATGGTGTACCTTCTGATGGTCATTAAATGTACAAATTATATCCGCAGTAGCTGCTTTGTGCTTCGGCTTTGCATTGTTTTTCCACAATCCCACTCTGGGCCCAAAGATCAGGTTTCTCTTTATTTCCACATTTATTGACCAGGCTGTTCCCTTTGTCCACTGAACAAACATCACATCCCCATGACTGTGTGGGCATCATTTAAGTGCTCATTGTCACTGCTGCAGATGGTTGAAGTATGATCCATTATTGATCTCCCTGAGCATTGTACTTTCATGCTGCTGGGACACAATGGCGGTACCAGATGTGAGTCAAGAAAAAGGGGTGGGGACTCAGGATGAACGCTCTGAACATTTATTTCAACCCCATTGTGCAACTGGAGGCACACTACGCATTCAGTGTGACTGCTAACAATTTTAGTAGGTCAAGTCAAGAGGGTCCAATGAATAATTTGACTCTTCTGTACATCTTGGATAATTATTTAAAAACCATGTGATTGTGAGAAACAATCCGGATACTTTGCAAGCTGCGACACGCCCACTGTGCTGTGGGGTACCCTCAATAATTCATAGGAAGATGGCATTAACCGCTGGACACACTGGCTCCCCATCTCAACCCGCCGTACACAGCCAGGCTCGCTGGATGACTATTTCGGCATTACTGCAGCCGACCTCCCCCACCCCTACCCCCCTCCCATCCCCCCTCAGTGCCTGGCAATCAGGCTGCACACTGCAGCAGAGTTTATGGCTGCACTGAGCGCTGGGAAATCTCCCTCCACACGCTGCGGCTGGTGCCGTTCGACATCCAACTCTGCCCTTTCTTTGTCCCCCACGCTGCATTTGGCTTGTCCCGCTGTAGCACACTCATTCAGTCTCCATCCCGCCACCTCACCACTCCTGAAAGTCCCACGGCTTAGCCTCTCCCAGTCGTCCAGCCCCCACCCCGCTTGTCCTCCATTCCTTTTTTTCTTTGCTCTATGCGCATAAAATTGCAGAGCTCAGCATTCTTCTCTACATGCTCTAAGGGAAATGGGTGGGGGGGGCTGATCTGGGCGGGAGGTGCCCCCTTCCAACTAATGAACAGAGCTTATGTTATTGAAGAGCAGCTTGTCCAATCAGGACGCAGTGCAGGCAAAGACAGCAGGGGGAAAAAAGCAGCAGAGCGAGTGGGCAAGAGGAAGAGAAAAAAACTGCAGTGTGTGAGTGTGTGTAGTTTGTATCCCTCCCCTGAGCAGATCTTTATCAATTTGGGTGCTCCGGTCTCGGGGTGCACTCTGTGTGTTTGTAGTTAACAGCAGGGCAGAACAAAGGTGTGTCTATTGGGCTGTGTTAAGACTCATTCTGTCAAAGTGGAAATAAGAGAAAGTAAGCGGACATTGATTGTTTTTCTCTCTATCTCAAAGTGTCTTGCTGTCTGTGGAGAAGAGCTTTGTGTCCGGTGGAAAGCAAACAACATTAAAAGGTAAGCGGCTGCTTTGCTTTTTCTTAATGACAGCATTGTCTTACACTTTTAAAACTTCTTTATTGTTTGATTTTTCTGCTATATGGATGGGCGTTTTAAAAACAACACTTGACATTTTCAGAATTAAAGGAAAAATTGAGGCAGGCTTGTGTGCGTGTGTGTATGAATCAGGCGGTGGGGCGGGGGGTGTTCAGGGGGAGTTAGTGTGGGACTCCCTGATGCTTCTAGGCAAGTTTCTGTGCACACGGTTCTCTGGTGCTGCAGTATCCTCCTTCAATCCTGAACGGAGCTGCTTCATCATTGCCAGTGTGAGGTGTAACGACTTAAAGCAGCTATTGCCTTCAAAAAGTACATTTTATTTAATTTTCTTTTTTTTAAGATTGCTTGCGAATGCAGTAAAGTTCAATATTATACTGGAGATAAAGGACAGGCTGCATGCTGTCATCCTGGATGTTCTCCTAGCAAATAAGTGGGGTTGCGTCCATTGCAGATTTTTAAAAAATGTTTTTAGTATTAGTGCCACAAAAACATTTAAAACTACAACATGCGAATGTACAGTTTTCTGC
This sequence comes from Idiotropiscis lumnitzeri, assembly GCF_059441095.1. Taxonomy (NCBI): domain Eukaryota; kingdom Metazoa; phylum Chordata; class Actinopteri; order Syngnathiformes; family Syngnathidae; genus Idiotropiscis; species Idiotropiscis lumnitzeri. The sequence goes on along the minus strand of NC_142393.1, from coordinate 27,025,081 downwards.
ATACAGTGAATTACTTTAACACAAGTTTAGGGCCATTCTTGGTGTGGGTATTGCATCTGCATATTTTTTTCTTTTTTTCTGCGAGGGTGGGGGGGGGTGATCTGACCTTCATTGCTTGTCATGAACATTTCATGTTGAAGATTTGACACTATCCAGCAGTGGGCACTGTGTGATTTCTCATACACAATCTCTACAGATGTCCTATACTGCAGATCTGGAAGGAGAAATAAATGGATAAACTTTCTGTGTATTGTAGCTTTATCTTAAATAGTACATTGTTTACTTGATGATATTAGGGATGGACTCTTTCAGAGTCAGATCTATCATATATGCAGGATCTTATGACGTTTTAATGATTTAGGTGTGATTTATCTGCAGGGTAGAGAGAGAGAGAGAGTTTTTCCAATTTCAGCACCATGGACAGCTCATATAGTAATGAGCACTTGCTCATCTTTGAAGGCAATGCTGTCTTGAATAGCTTTTAGCATTGAAGTCAAAAGAACCAGTTTGGCTTTCTGCATCATCTTGGCATTTTTCTTTTAGTTTGAAACGTTGATTTAGCACATCCATCTTTCACGTGGACAAAACATTTAATTATTCATGCACCTTTCTTTCTTTTTTTTTTTTTTTTTTTTGATCACACAGCATGTACCCGCATGTCTTGCGTTGGTGCAGTCAGCTTGAAACCCCCTGGACTGTTTTTCCCTGCATTATTTATATCTGAATGTTCCAGAACCTTTTCACACTTATCCTTTAACAATCGAAAATGTCCAGCTCACTCACATAAAATGTAGATTTATCGGCACGATATGCATATGTGTTTTGTGGTTTGTGTTTGAGCACTAAGCAGTTTTATGCAAACTCTTGAAAAAATGTGTCCCACACATAATGACTGCAGCTCTCACTGAATTGACAACTGCAGCGGCAAGCTTTAGTTAATGTCATGGTTGAGAAGAAGTGGAGACATGTCTGCAGGACGCAGCTAGCACACATCATATGATCATAAAACTCAGCACACTAATGACAAATGGCAAAGATAGCCCTCACTGATCCCATGAATTCGCATATCCTTTGTAAAGACACTATCTGAGTGCCTCCAACGAGAAGGTTTAAACATGCGTCTCCTGGGATTTACTGCAATGCAAGGCATTTGGTTCCAAAATTTCAGGCGAAAGTGAAAGTTGTACTTGGGAAGAGACGAAATATAAGCTAAAATTGTAATTGTAAACGACGTTAAGTTTGTCAGAGCAACATGAGTTGTTGTGCGCATACAAAAATGGGAGTCTGCGTTTGAAACATTCTGCCCTAGACAGTGTAAAAGTGCTAGTGATCCTGGCGAATGATAGTGAGGTCAGCATAAAGTCAGCGGGATGTGCTATAGTTGCAAACCAAACCTTTTACATGGAGGTAAAAGAGCAAAGGTGGAAGGGGGGGGGGGCAAAGCATTTGGAATAGTATAGCATCTGAGCGGATCTGAACATTACTTACTATTTTAGGTTGGTCACAAGAGAAATACACACTTTAAGAAGAGATGTCATTCCAAAATGAAGACCTTGAAGTAGTGTACTCACACATCCATGAATAAATATTGTTATTTGTGCACGAATGGGACAGTTATCAAGAATGCTTGTCGGCAGAATTCAAAACATGCAGATTTTTCAAGTCTTCAAAAAAAAATAGAAAACTGCAAATAAGCAACACGAGAGAGGTTAAAACAGAAAGGCACATTATGGGAAAGCGAATGTATGCGAGAGGTACAGCGAGAGAGATGGAGACATGTTCAAAGGCAGAGCAGAGAGTGGGTGTGCATAGCGGAGCTCAGAGCACTGCAGCACATTGCGGTGCCCAGCCCCCGCTGCGTTCTCTGCTCGCCATCCGGTTCCGTGCACTGAAGAGACCCCTGCAGCAGCAGAGATGCACAGCGTCGCGGGCTTCCTGCTGCAGGAATCTCACGAAGAGCTTCAGTGCTTCTTTTTCTTTTCTTAAAAAAATAAATAAATAAGGAAAAGCCCGTTAGCGCATTGTCACGTAAGAGGGAGTAATGCACGCTCCCCCCTGGATTATGTAAGCATGTAACACTTTCACCCAATACCAGCTGAATGATCCCACCTTCGCTGGCCATGTTTTTCTCATTAGCAACATCTGCCTCACAGTTTGCTTTTGTTCCAGAGGTGACATCTTTGCAAACACACACAGGCAATTTATCGAACGCGCTCCAAAAGCCTTGCAAACAACCTTAACTCTTTAAGAGCTGGTGTTTGTATGTCACCGGTTTTGACATTTGGAAGGCGAAACCCCGCGTGGCAAATTAGAAGTAACGATCCACCGCGACCCCCACCTCATGTGGGCTTGTAAGAAATAAGAAAAAAGAGCAATTGATATCGTTTCAAGTAAGGCTGTATCCCTGGTTGGCTCCCGCATAAATGCATCATACTGAAGTTCGGTTGGATTAATTGTACACTTTTTGCCAGGGCAAAGAACACGTTCTTCCTAACACATACATGCAGGAGCACAAACCAATGCATGCCAATGTGAAATGAATCATAATCATGTCAAAGCTCGAGGAAACGGCGAAGAAGCTTGTTTCCGCTTCCATAATCAGCTGCCACGTTTGCGTCCAACTGCCTGCCCGGGGGCGGGACGGTCGTGCGCAGCGTGAGAGCTTCCCTCATTATATCTCCTCTCTGGTTTCCTTCTATTTGCTGATGTGACTGGCTCGCTTTGCCTATTGTGGACTTTCTCTGCTCAAGGTCCATTCGCGTGTGCTGCCCTTAGAAGTTGCCAAATCCAATGCAAATGGACGGAGAGATGTTGTTAAGCGATATTAAGTACAAGACGTGATGTTTGTTCGCCACGGATTTGCGCTAAAACAGCAGCAGCATGCTAGGACAAAAGGCAAAAATAGGTGCAGAGTTAATCACACCAGAAGGAGGATATGGTTTAATTGCCAGTAGGATTATGTTAAATTTATCAGGCTGGGTGAAATGAGAAGGGGCGGAGCATGAACTACCAGAAACAATTTCAGGAAATAATTTTATAAAAACATCTTTAGATTTTTGTCACAAATCATTTTTTTCTGTGCATAGAAATGTGTAAGTTGCACATTTAAAGTTCAGATCTGCCATTGCAGAAAATTCAAATGCATGTTGGAATTGAGGATGTTCATAATATATGGAGAGAGAGGGAGGCATCAGTTAAGGATAGTAGTGTGGGAGAGCTGCAGCAGGGATTCGGAGTGCTGCATTGAGCTGCATAATTAATGTTTAGGGGCGGAGCTACTGGCGGTGATAACTTGCCATGTAGAGCAAGCCGCTGCAATACTGCTGGAGCAGAACGAGTTTGTTGTTTCGTGCCGAAGCAGTGTGAGTGCACACAGAGAAATATTGATGCCAGACCAGGGCTGCACCATCCGTCCTTTCAATCTCTGTGTCTCCGTCCCATCTGCTTCCTCGGCCCTTCGAGCCAGTCACTCCAGTGAGCCCGGTATCGTGGCCAAATACTTCAATGCTTCCACAGCTCTGTTAATCATCTGATTTGTAGCAAAGCAACTTCCTATATGACACATCTGGTGCAACTCAACCAGATGAGGTGGACCGTCAGCTCGGAGGGGGTGTGGTTTGCCTCTGCAGCATAGTGTTATATTTAGTCTTTTTCTTTTACGGAATCTAGGTTGTTCTGCGCTGTTTACAAGAGTGTCTGGTTTGAGGAGGATACCCATTCGCGCAGGGAAAGATGGTCTCACTAATGTGCTCAGGTGTGCATGTGCATGCATGTGACAAGAAGTCCTTCGGGGTTTGTGAAGATTACTCTTGAATCTGAATAACTATCCAATTGTGGATGTATAAAATGTTCTGGGATTTTCATATGTATGAGCGTGTTCCCTGTCAGCGCTGTCAGAGCTCAGAAATGGCTTCCCCACAGCAATATTACTTTGCTGGCCACCTTTACATTGTGATGCATCACTTTCACCTCTGTCACCAAATCTCATCATCACTGCAGATCAAGGCTTGACTTCTTCTATCTCTCTACTGGCGCATCAACCTTGGCCTCCACTTCTTCAGTGCTTTAAGACATCCAGTGAAGCTTTGCAATAATTGAAAGGGTGTGCTTTCAGCGGGCTCAGTGTTTGGATCCTATGGAATGTTCCATTCCTATGGAATGTTTCATTTTCTACACAGTTTTTCTGTCCCCTAAAAAATGATAATCCCGACCTGGGATATATGGTCTCAGTCATGCAGAAAAAAATGTAATTGACATCAATTTCATTATATTTTCAGTGCTTATGCTACCAAGAAATTGTCATTTCTTTTTCACAAATATGGCAATAGTCAAAAATATTTAAAAAAATGCATAATTTTATGTAAAACCATTAATGACAGGCTTGGTGGGGGGGGCGTGAGATTTCTTTTCATGGGGCCCAAAATCCCTGGCAGCGCCCCTGCTGCCAAGACTAAGCTTCTAAAGTGGTCCCTGTTATGTCTTACAGCCTTTTTACACACAACAAGAAAGGCTGTCTAATGTTGGCGCTTTCAGTTTTTCAAGAGAAACAATTAAATTAACAAATTGTCACCGTTACGCATGCATAGAAATGAAGACAACTGAATGTTGATGGTGGTCCAAAATAGGTTGTTACATAACACTACAAAATATTTAAAAACAAAAGACTTAAATATCTCAACTTTGGGTTGTCATTTTCTTTATGAGTGAACACTTGAACTTCAAATTATAGTGAAGTCGAGATCGTTATTAAAGAGCATGCTTGTATAAACGCTCTTCTCAGCTGACTTTGGGCAGGAGGCAGGATGCATTATGGACTCGTTGCAAGCCAATCCCAAGTTCAAATAAAATGTATGTGAGTGTGAGTGTCATCTTCAACACCGCTTTTCCAGAACAGGGTCGACACTATAAAATGTCCTTTCATTAATCGCAATGCCAAGAGTTTTGAAAGAGCAAACAGCAGAGTTGTTGCCTGTGAATAGAATGCAGAAAACGGGCATGGTTGATGACAGTGTTGTAATCAGAGTGGCCCAAGAGTTGTGAGATCATGGCATGTGAATTCATTAACTCGAGCAGCTTTCCTACATTTATTGAGCAATAGCATCCGACGCCACCAAACAAAAACGTCACAAAAAGTAAAAAAATTGAAGTAATGATAGTCTCGTCTCAATTTACGTACAAATCTGGGCTTGTTTGATTGAACACAAAGCAGTTGTATTTGACAGGAGCCATTACTTATTCTGTTGTATAAATGGAATCAGGTACATTCTGGTTTATTTTACCGTCTGTCATGTAATGGAGGCACATTTAATTGTTCGACCTGTCACGATACGTTGCTGGCATATAGTAGAGTCTACAGTGTAGACAGATGAACCAGGAGATAATATGAGATAAAATGTCCTTAATCAAGTCCACAATGGGAAAATGTTTTGGATTGTTTTAGCAGGATCCAGAAAATAAATAAAAAAATAAAAAGTATTCTGGTGGATGTATGCACTTTTAAACCCTTCTTGTTGTTGTGGAAATCGAAAGTTACTATCATTACTTCCCTTATGGTGCCGGCTGTTTCTTCTTCTCTCTTCACTCTGCTTTTCAACCCATAAAGAAGAAGGACTGTATTCGGAAGTAATGATGGATTAATTTTCACTTTGCAAGATAACATCAACAAGGAAATTTGGATCAAATGCAACAAAGGGTTCTAATAAAAGGGAAGCTGTTTTAAGACGAATTTTAACAATTACCATTTTATTTGCCGATATTTTGTCATCCATGTGCCGAGTGAGGCGTGTTTGCTGGGTGAGGTGGCCATGATGTACAGCCAATAAGCTCACGGGATAAATCCACTCGTACGCTCATTGGTCATTTTTGCGGCTGGGAACCAATCACCTGCCTTTTATGCGTGCCCATGCCTCCAAGTCAATTGCTCTCTGAAACAACGTGTCAGGAAACAAATGTTACCCTGAAAGCTATTTTAAGCAGCTGTTCAAGTACAAATGATAAGAATCCAACGATTCCTTTGGCAAAAATGCAATGAAAAGGCCTCGAAAAAGGTTGCAGATAACCTGATATTTTTGTGAGCCTGGAAGGCTCATTAGTCACCTGGCTAATTTGACACGGTGCGTGAGTGTCTTCATTGGCCCAACCGGGTGCACACATTGTATCTATGTACAGGACATTATTACAATCCGATTGTGTTATACTGCCATCTAGTTTAGAGTGACAGGTAGTGATGAGAGAGGAGTGAGGTTTGAACATTTTAATTCGAAAGTACAGTATACTGTGCTTGTTGGCAGGAATATTTTTTTATGAAGTAGTGTGTTATATATACATGCATATTGCTTGGATGTATCCATTATCCGATCCGCTTCTCCTCACAAGGGGGGTGCTGAAGCCTATACAAACTGTCTATGGGCAGTAGGTGGAGCACACCTTGAACGGGTTCCCAGCCAATTGCAGGGTGCACGAAGACAAACAACCTTTCGCGCTCAAACTCACACCTCGGGCCAATTTAGATTGTTCAATTAACCTACCATGCATGTTTTTGATGTGTGGGTGCAAACCAGTGTAACATGAGAAAACCCACACAGACACGGGGAGAACATGCAAACTCCACACAGAAATCCGAGGCCTGGATTCAAGCCCACGACACTTGTATGTAATGAAATGTTTTGATCGCTCCTTCCAAAGGATGATTGTTTGTGATTGTCCTTCCAAAGCTTGTAAACACCGTATTTTTACGGCCATAAGACGCGCAGTATCAAAGGGCGCAACACCAGTTGAGGGTGCTATTTCCATATTTGATGCATATATAAGGCGCACTACAAGGTGCAAGCACAGCTAGCACTAGCTCAGCTCACACTAGCTAGCGCTGGCTCAGCTCAGCTCACGGTAGCGCAGCTCACGCTAGTTCATCTTACTAGCTGATGCCAGCTCACCAGGACTCTATCTCTTATAGGAACGCTGCCAGAGGTATCACCCCAAGTCAATGACAGATGTCCTGGAAATATTAGGACTCACTGCCAATAATACTGACTCTAACCAATAAGAGGTGTCACAACAATTGGTCTGCTAGACAACGTCAGGGGAGGGTCTTGACTGGTCACCACACTCCTTAGAGTCACGGTTTCAAATCAAAACCAAAAAAACTCAGCATACAAGCAAACAATGAAACAAAGAAATAAGATTAACACAAAACATGTATCTCTCATGCCATCTATATACCCAAAAGAAATAAAAATAACATAAAAAGATTATAGCAATGGCTTCTTGGGAGCCACTCAGCCTTAGCCAATTACAGCAATGGCTTCTTGGGAGCCACTCAGACTCAGCCAATCATATGGCTGTTTAGAGAGATGTGCTGTTGTGCTTTGGGCTTTTTGCAGTCTGTTGCCTAAACCTGGGACGTTTCTTGCTTGCAATAACATAAATGATAAGACAGACTACAACATTGTGGACAGCTGCCCTTTTGTCCAGCTTTCTCCTACACCATCACCCAAACACCATAGTCACATAATCTATTAGTCACAGTCAATTCGAAGCATAGATGACTCAGACTTTGACCAGCAGGGTGTGCTAACATGCGCTCCGAACAGCCCAATGAATAAAAGGATTAATAGTCAAGAGTGATGCTCCGTCCATATATATATAATGGGCGCGTCGCTTTACAAGGCGCCTCGTTTGTTTTGGGGAAGATTTGGGACTTTAAAGTGCGCCCTATGGTCCGGAAAATACGGTACATCCAAAACTTACTTGTTCATAATGGACAGTATGTGTTAAGAGTGACATGTTCCTTATCTATTAAATTGAATGCAAAAAAAAAATGTGATGAACCATCAGATCGATTGTATTTTCTTTATGAGGCCAATTGGATTTGAGATATAATATGCATGATAAAATATCAATAAACTTTCTTGACAGAGTCCACACCTAATGACAAATAATCTTCACAAAATTCTTCAATCAAATTTCCTATTGTAATAAATGATAAAAGTTGTTTTAAGGGTTGAGGCTAAATCATTTTTGCCCTCTTTCATCTGTTAGGATGTTAAACGTCCTCAGATTTTAAAAGGTTACAATCTCACTTCATGTCCTTGGTTACTGTTGGAATTTACTTCAGAGTGATCTTTCAACATTTCCTGAAGGTTTGGGGTCAATATCTTTTTTCTAAGGCATTGGTTGCTATGGACCTTTGAACGTTGTATGTGCCAACATTTTAAACATGTTTTTCTCAAAATGAGTAGGTTCAACCTGCCAACATTAAAATCGCTGCAACATTGTCCATATTTGAGGTACATTCATGTATTATACATCATTTTAAAGGGAATTAAGTTTAGAATTAGAATACATGATAATGAGAAGGATAAGAAAAAAAATATAAAACATAAGTGATATTGAATAATTTCCCGCTGTCTCCTTGATGATCTGTTACGGGACACTGGTGTGCCATGGCACCCTGATTGGGAATCATTGTGCTAGGCAGCAAACAACGAATGCATCTAATGATGGCGTCACTTTAAAAGTAATTGGGATTGAGTTCCGCAGTGAGACTTTCACGATCATGGTAATTCAAGTCTTGGCTGGCTCAACGGGGCTCTGGTCCTGGGCATCCACCTAGGAGGGGCATCCAGTCAACCTAAATGGTGCACCTTGACTGGCCATATGCTTTGAGAAAGTTTGGTGCACGCATCCAAATAAATATTTCAGTTGGGTTATGAACAATGGATGCCAGTTCATTTTGCATACCTTCTAATAAGGTTATAAAGTGAATGTGCGGCCCCGACCTTTAGCTCAGATGCTGCCAATCGTAAATTAAATTAGAAAGAAAAATCTACTTACGAAAGAAATACATTTTTACACTCGACACCCATGCCCGCCTGGCAGTCCCGCAAAAATTAGCCTCCGGGCATCTACACCTCTGGCTACACGTTGCTAGGATCTGCATTGAATCTGAGTATTCATAGAAGCGCCATTGGCTTTCAATTAAGCTAAAACAGCAGCACCAGTGCGGTTGTCACACTGCGCACTGACAGGTTGCCTGTCCCTGTTTTATATTTCCCTTTATTCAACTAGAATTCAGTGCTTGGTAAATATATAATATTTTACCACAACAGCATTTCACACGCAGTCCTGAACTTTACTTTATGCTGCAGTGTGCGCTTGACCTCCAGATGCCGGAGCTATTTTGTAATGTTCTTTGCTGAGAACCCGCAAGCAGCTGTGAGCTATGTTGCTTTTATGTGATCTCAAGTCAAATGTCTGCACGGTCTGTTTTTCATTAGCGAACCTACATGAATGCTGCCATCAGTCAGTGATTAGAAAAAGAGGAGAGAGCATTATTGAGCAGGTGCTCAGCATGAATACTGCTTCTTTTCCATTTGAATATTTAGATGCCACATTGCAGGCGAAGGTCACATCAAACAGAAAGTATGTATTGGTGCTCGTGCAGTAATGCGCCGACATCTTTTGTGCGAGGGCTGAGAGATATGAAAGAGTAAAACACAGTCCATCATGAGTTGATAAATTGATGTGACATGTATTTCAATTGAGCAACATCAATTCAGTAGTTCATTTACCTTCATGTGGATCAAATGTTTTCCTTTTTGCTTTTGGTCTTCCCACTTGAGAATATGTATCTTAGAAAAATGTGTTCTTTCATGTGCCATATTAAAACGTGGTTAAAACTGTCCAAAGGCTATGGAATCTTTTATTTTTATTCATTATGCCCGGGATATCAAACTTTAACTTCATACAGATTGTGACCTCTCAGGTTTCATTTTGATGTTTTAGCATGTGAAATAATTGTCATACTACTAATTTTTATCTAGAATAATGCATTTGACTTGGCTGACAGAAGACAGGGCTGATCAGACTGTAAATAAAAGTGCAAAATTAAGGTATGGACTCAGGAACCATGTCCACTTTTGTTCAAGGCGACATAACTTGCTTTGTCGCCCCATTTCAAACAGTTTTCATTTGCCTTAATGGCACCAACACACAGAAATACCCACTGTTTTCGGCTGTTTTATGAAAATGAGCCACTGATCACCCGTCCCTGCCTACGGTGGAATCGATGATGAGTACAGCTTCCGTTATCATGACTGCTATGGGTGGAGTATTTGTTGACTGTGTGAATTGCAAAGAACACGCAAGTTCGCACAAAGGCAGCATCGATTGTATTTTCATTCATGGAGTCGGCAGGGTCCATGCATGCAACGGACACATCAGCAAAGATAAATAGCCCAAATTACAACTTCACCGGTCCGAGCTGCTTATCACAAGTTTAAATCGTGTTCCCTTTAACATCACTGCATGTGGTTCAAACAGCATACCACTACTTTGGGGACAGATACACTTGTTAAGAAGATACAGTGGGGTCAGATTTTCAAGCTTTTCCTCACAGACAGATCTTTTGGAAATGGCAGATAAGCATCATGAACAAGGACTGTGCATGCCCGCACACAAGTCGGGTGAGTGTACCACCGCACCATCAATGACTGCTACTACTTATAGTATGTTGTTCTACAAAATATCCGCTGTCTTGAGGAAGATTCAAAGCTCAATCCTCAAATTCTCCTTGTGCTTGTTTGGCTTTTATTTGGGTACATTGATTTGCTCCCGCATGATAAGGTTAACTCAAAACTTTAAAATGTCCTCAGGTGTGAATGTGAGTATCAATATTTGTCTCTAGTTTTGGAAGGGGTACTTTTAAAATGTATTCCGATAATGTTGCTATAAATACCTACATGTTAAAAATTTACTTAGTAATCTAATTTTAAAAGTATTTTTTTAAAGTACGTTCAAACGTATTTTGGGATGTGTGCAAGTGGTTTGCAGATACGCTTCACAGTGATGTTTGGGATTCTAATCTTATGTTCTTGTATAATGGCGCACAAGAATGAAAGTGTTTTTTTTTGTTTTTAAAGCAATTCAGGATTTGCATCTCCCTCTAAGTGTAATCACACAAAGTGCTTATTCGGATGTTTCTCCTCACTTACTCTGTCAGCAGCCTTGTGCAATCTTTGTAGTCCAATTGTCACTCTCGACACTTAAACAAAAAGAAAATAAACCCAGCACATAATTAGCCTGCTTAATGCTCGCCAACTGAACAATACAAGACAACCTAACTGAAAACAGAAAGGTAACAATGACTTCTTATTTGCTGACATATCAGCAATTTCAATAGTAGTCCTGGGCAGGTGCAAACATCCAGAGGGCAAATAATGAAGGGCCAGCTATTAGGCCTTAGTCAGACACAGATCATTAGTCACGTTAGATTAAATCTTCTCAAGGTACCATAGAGATTTGAGCTAACTGATGTTCTGTTATACAAGTGAAACACCGTGAAAGCTGAATCCATTGCTCTGACAACGATTAGTAGAATGTCAGACAGCCCTTCGCCTAAGAAGGCGTTGCATTATTTAATACAGGACATTTGGTCTCAAGAGAAGATTCAGCTTCGAACACCACTGCATTTATGACTAAAAGACAAAAAGGGATAATCATCTGACCGTCCCGTCGTGTGCGTTCTTAATTTTAATCATTAATCATTGTACTTCAAAATGCTGACTTAGCATTGATATTCATATATATATGTATATATATATATATATATATATATATATATATATATATATTTATATATATATATATGGTTTGTGCGTGCGTGCGTGTGTGCATGTATTTTTGTGTAGGCACTTTTTTAACGTCATTGACTTGGCTGGCACCGGCGTCTGTAGGTGGCTAGGTAGAAGGTGACACGACACAGCAGCATAATGTCGAACCTTGCAAGCTCATGCACATTTTCCTCACCAACATTTCAACTGCACTCGAGCTCTGATTCACATCGAGACTCAAGCCAGGCTTAAAGATCAATGTTCCAATGTTCCGACACGCAGCAGATGGTGCTCGATCCAGTGATTTACTGCCGCATTGCCAGAGGTGCACTTCTCTTTGGCAGCCCTTCTCTTGCTGAATAACTGAGAATCCTTGACATCGTGTCACAAGTGTGAAAAGAGTCCTGTTCGGTCAAGGCTGCGTGCTTTTTAATTGTTAAGGCATTGGCGTTCATTGGCTGTGGTTCACTAAAGAAGAAGGAATGAGGAGTGTGTTGGTGTAAGCCGATTGGAAAATAAGTGTTTGATGGCTGATAAAAACTGAATTGTTAAAAATGATGAGAAAAGATGATATTGAACTTGTTTCTTTGTTTGATGCTGCCAAATGAAAAACTTAACGTTTGGTTAGAACAAATAGAGCATTGGGTAGTTCTGTTTCTCAGTTTGTGAAGCCTTTTGCAAAAATTCATATATATTTTTTTACGGATTGATTGTGTGGACATTTGGTTGGGTTTCGCCTGCGAGCTCAAAATTAATTACTATATTTTAACATTTGTTAGCTGTGTTGTGTCATTGTTCAGCTTTGGGAACGGATCTAATTACTTCTCTGATTGCCAGTCAATTAAGTAGCCATTAGCTTATGGTAGAATACTCAGTTGGGATGGAAAACACACAGTTGAAAACCACTGACACAGTGAATGATTATGCTGAAAATAATACAAATTATTATCATTAAAATGTCTCTTAAAGGACAGTTTTGTTTTAAATGTGCTTGATGATTGACAGTGAACTTTTATGACCCGTGTTGAATGGGTGGCATTCATTCGAATGGTTTGTGTGAACCATTTTTATGAAAATGCAGAATGAACTTTGATAATAAACTGATTAGAGCTGTTCTTATACTAATATATTTTATTCACAGTTTGAAAACAAATTGTTTTATTATGAACCTATCAAGATGTCTTGCTCGGGGGGTCAGCAACTCCGGTCCTCGAGGGCCAAGATCATTATCGTTGTTCTTCAGAACTTGTTGATGAATTGATCATTTGAATCAGGTGTGTGGGAGGAGTGAAACATTTAAATCACGCCGAATAGAAGCCTTCGAGGACCAGAGTTGCTCAGCCCCGGTCTAGCTACTGTAAATGATTTTGGGTGGTGTCAGTTACGATAAGCCTGTTAATTTTAAATGTACACCTTTGTCACAAAGAGAAGTTATAATTTCATTCTGGGGTAGAACTGTTGATCATGATAATCAAATCTCACTTTTCAGCCTGGGGCTAAACAAGATTTAGTGCGTGTCATTAATTAAAGGACAGCAGTATTTTGCTGTGTTGTATTTTGTGCAGAAACACTGCTGTGTTTCCAAAAAGCATTGATTGCCCTTGTCTTCTCTTTGCTCCGCTTCATTGATCCGCGATGCCGCGCTCAGATTCCGAGGCTACGGGAGGGCAGGTGATTACACACTCGGGTTTGGGACTGTGGGTGTAGCAGCATCCTGAAAGCACAGTCTGCCATTTTTCACAAAAATAGTGCCCAATTCCTTGCACACTGCATTAATTCAGTAGCAGCGGGCGTGTCGCACGCTAGAAATATATGCTCCACAGTGTCATATTTTAAGGGGAACTGAAACACTTTTGCTGAGACAGTAAATCACTGGATATCAACACCAGCGTGCTTGAGTTTGAATTTAATTCAGGGAGCAATTTGTGCATTAAAATGCATTGGGTTACCTTTCTGTCCTCATCCCTGTGCTGATATGCTTCAGAGGCCATTGCCTAATTTAGGATTTAATGAGTGCTTAATTGAAAACGCATCTCTGTCTACTGTACAGATGATATGAGTTAAATATTGCAACGCGGTAGGTCAGATCTCTCAGCTACAGATAACTCTCTTTATTCCTAAGGTACTGGCATTTTTGTTTCCAAACGTAACCACTCCTTTATGTATCAGAATAACTACAGTTGTCATCTTCAAAGCATATGAGCATCATGGTGGAAATTAAACAACCTATTAAAACCACAAGTATTTGTAATTAAATCCAGCATGTTGCGGCTCATGCAGTGTGAGAGACGGAAAGCCATTAATGCACTGAGACTGACATCATTATGCAGCAACAAGAGTCACTTTTAATGTGGCGCAAGTATATCTCATCATAAAGGGTGAGCCGTCTCCCTCAATTTGCGTTGGACCGGTGGCGCCGTGATTTTCCAAGTTTGGGCCTTGTGATGGATTTCTCTGACAATGTGAAGGTTGAACGACACCCACGAGTAGACACTGCTCGTCACTTGCGGCTTGTCTGTCGTTTGGCCTACATTACCGTTGACTGTGTTACGCAGAGCCAAGAGAGCGTCCCTCTCGCTCCTCCTGAGTGTACTTCTTTGGTCTCATGACAAGATGGAATCCTGTTTTCTATTTTGAAGACTTGCATCTCAGCGTGGGTTCTGTTCCCACTCAGTGCGCATCTGATTGTGGTAGTCTGTCTCAATGTGATCTGCGACTGACTGATGACCAGTTCAGAGTGCAGTCTGCCTTTTGCCCCAAGTCAGCTGGGACTTATAAGGTCCAGCACGCCGTGACCCTGAACAGGATAAGCGGTGTTGGAAATGGCATATCACGACACAAACAGCAACAGTGGTTCTTATGTTATCTTCGCTAGATCATAACCTGCGCCAAGGAGTTTGTTGAATAAAACAGCTTCTTTTTTAAATCCTTTTGGGAAAACTCTAGAGAAACAAAGGCAAGATTGACACTCATTGGGTATTGGGATTGGGTAAACGAGCACAGGTGGACACAATAAGCTAACGAGACAGACAAAGGAACTAGGACTATGAAACTAAATTCTAAGTCAATAAGCAAACTCAACAATGACAGAACATGACACGAACAACCGTATAGATACTTGGAAGAGATCATGTTGTGTGTCTTTTCTGACAACAAGACTACGGAAGCTTATGTAATTGATTATGTTGAGCAAGCCACTCTGAAAGAAAACACATAGGTACATAGATTATGCTCCATGGTATGATTCGCAAAATCTACCTTTTACAGTTACTTTTAGTGTACTTACCAAAGTATTTCCCTTTTCTATGCCATAATGGCATTTTTCATTCTTTAAGCTTTAAGCAGGTTTACTTTCTTCTGGCGCATCCTAACTATTTCTGGTGCTTTTGCTGTTTGCTCAAAGCATTAGAAGGACTGCCAGTATGGGCACCATTTTTGGGTCTTAAAGAAAGCGTTGAGGAATATATTGCAAACTGAAAATACTCGAACGATGCTTGAATTACCTACTTGTAGGAGATTAAAATTTTTGCAAGGCTACGGAAAACCACAAATTTGCCAATATGCAGTAATTTTTATTTGTGCACACAAACAGAGGAGGTAGCTGAAGAAAGTGTCACTACTGACCCGAGTTGATGAAAATGGCAAAAATCATCTACAGCATGTTCAAATATTCCATTTGTTGTGCCCTCATTTCTATAACATTCCAACATAAAATGGATTTTATAAAACGGTTTTGCTTTGGAGAGTGTCAATTGACAAGCACAATTTGAAAGCCATCCACCGCAATTGTGGGGGTGATTTTAAGTAATGATTCTGAAAGGGGCGGCACGGTGGTGACAGGTTAGCACGATGGCCTCACAGTGCAGAGGTCGTGCGTTCGATCCCGGCTCCGGCCTTCCTGTGTGGAGTTTGCATGTTCTCCCGTACCTGTGTGGGATTCCTTCGGGTACTCCACTTTCCTCCCACATTCCAAAAACATGCATGCCAGGTTGATTGGACTCTCTAAACTGCCCATAGGTATAAATGGGAAACAAAATACTTTTTGGCCTGATGTGGGATGCTCCCAAATTTCCAGAATGTAAAACAATCTCTTAAAATAGATTTTCTTGCAGGCCATCATCATAACAGCATGTAGGTGGTGAATAAAACAGTGGTGGGCGCAGCCTGTCAGCACGGGGGGAAGTGACAGACGCTATTCATGCTTTTCACAACTGCGATAAATGTGATTCATCAATGGCAGCCATGAAGAATGCACAGATGTTTTAAATGAACAAATATGTCAAACAATGTCATTTGATGCAGAGTAAACTCCAAAACTGATGAGTAGGGATAAAAAAAAAAATCTCAATGGGCAGGGAATGAAAAAACATATATGATATCATTGATGCTATGCTTGGGATAGTTTTGTGTGACATGGACAAAATATTTCTATCCTATTTTGGTTGATTGCTCTGGACCATTCTGGGTGTTTCTTTTGACGCCAATTTGGTGGTTCAAAGTAGACTAAACGCAGCGTTGGAAAACTATTGCTCGAACCCGAAAAGATAAATCTTCCCTGAAGTGTTATGTATTTTGTCTTATTTGGGCAATAGTGTCTCTGATGGCTCACCTGTTTTCTGAGTTTCTTCTCATGATTGTCCTAAGGTGAGTCCATGGGAATTGTGACATCATTTTCAATCGACAGAAAGTGGCAATTTTCTAAAACAAATATAATTCATTTTCAACCCCGAGTTGCATGCTGTATAAAAGCAGCATAATAAATGAGGTTATAGGCAAACATTATTTGTGCAGCCCTCCATCATATTTTAACATAACATTACGTAAAATTTTCTCTCTATTGTTTTCTTCGCCATGAAGTCATGATTCATATGAAACATAATAAAAACCAGAGAATCCTTTCTCAGATGTCAGAATATGTCATCTTAAAAAGAGTTACATTTTAAATATATGATGTACAGTGAGGGTTTAAATCAAATGGGAGCCATTTTGAGTCATTATTGATTTCAGCAAGTCATTATAAATTTGAATGATTACCCCTGTCCTGTAATGTTTGGGGGTGTCATATTTAACTCCTGTGTTGCAATGACTGCTACGCTACATGAACTTTTCATGCAACTGTATTCTACAAAATATACTGTGCAGAGCACGCAGAATCTTGGTGAAGCCATAATCAATTGAATGCATCAATCAAATATGTCTTTTGTCAAAATGGAGGCAGCTGTGGGTCAACTCAAATGCGACTAACCAGCTAATATTAGCACACAGTGTGCGTTTACTATAAGCGAGTGTTCTCATCTGGGGCAAAGGGCACTTTGCCTGAAAAGGTGGATATGATCCTTTTCCTCAACAAGAAATGTTTTTGAGTTCATATTGTTGCCTACATGCTGCTAAGATGTCCTGTTTTTTTTTCCAAATGTATACTCGTTTGCGCTCGTATAAATGCAAATGTATTTTCATGATTTATTTATTTTTTTTAAATAAATTACACTTTGTTGCCAAGTTCAGACCATTTCATTGAAAAATAAATGGTAAGCATTTAAGCCATGGGTGCCCAAACATTTTCTTCCAAGGGACTCCGACAGAGAAATAGGAGTGGGTAAGGACCATAATGTTTATTGTTCAATATATATACACACACTGTGTTGTAAAAAAATGAAAAACACAACAACTGGGTGATACAGGGTTGGCTATGTGTCCCTAAACGTCTTTTTGATGGAGATTTAAAAATTGTCTTTACTTTTTGTAGCATTTTTTTTTTACCCATAACGTTATTATTATTATCATGAAAACCTGATGTGCTCGGAAAAAAACAACCTTGGGCATATGTGGAATTTGTGCAAAAAAATACTCAAGAAAAGACTATTTACATCTCTGACTAAAAAAAAAAAGAAAAAAGGAAAAATGTGTTGACCAGTGTACCGATGATGTGCGATTGGTTGAGAAGAAAGTGAGAGATGAGAACAAACTTCTTTTTCTCTTGACCTTTGTTGCCATCCAGTGTAGAAAGTCAGTACTGTAGTACAATTCAGGGTCTTGTCAAATAGTCATTTTAGTCTATGCTACCGGGCCGCTAAAAAATGGATTGCCGTAGTTTGGAGGTCTTTAATTTTAGCCATGCAAACTTTTTGCAACATGCCCTTGACAATAATTGGAATTGAGATTCGTTTGGAAATGGATCAAAATGAGGAACCGGAACCAGAAACATTTCCAACAGTTGGTACCCTGTCTAATGTGCTGCACAAAAAAAGCGCACATTATGTGCATGACATGATGCTTTACTGTACTGTGTAATAACCAGTGGCAGGCCATGCATTTCACACCTAGGCCTGCAGTGAAGTCCTGCTTAGTCCGACTTGATTAAATAGCCCTCATAATACCGTCATTTATGACACCACAACTGGACAAACAATATACACACACGCACTTACGCATTACTGAGTGTTGGACGACCTCGGTTCATGAGAGCTTGCTTCTCCTGAAAGGTCCGTCTTGAAAATGGCCTTGCAAGTATATCTGCAATCAAATCCACACTCGCCCCACCGCCCCCCCCACCCCCCCTTCGGTCATTGTTGGGTAAAAAATCAAGAATATATTTTAGATTTTTTTAACTGTTGCCGGCCGGCGTCTTGTGTGGGTTTGTTGATGCCAAATAGCGCTGCCCTCTCACAAGTGAGTATTGAATCACAAGACGCGTTCGTCACCTTCAATGTGAGGCCTTCTAGAAGGAACTTACTGTCACCAACTCGTATAAAAAAACTATAAAACTTTTAGCATGAATATGATCAGGATTTCTTGATTTTTGGTTATGTTAGGCCATCAGTTATTTTTATGTGAACTTGAGAATGTATCTGCATTTAATTGGCAATGTACCGTTTTTCTTTATAATTATTCTCTAATCGTCGTCGAATGAATCATTTGCGCCCAAATAGAAAGGTGACTGATGTAGTCTCACAGTCTTGCTTGATGCAGTAGCTCTCTCTCTCTCTCTCTCTCTCTCTCTCTCTCTCTCTCTCTCTATATATATATATATATATATATATATATATATATATATATATATATATATATATATATATATATATATATGTGTGTGTGTGTGTGTAACAACTGCACTTACCAGTTTTCAAAAGGAAAGTTTTCATTTATATCTCAACAGTTCAGTTTGCAATTGTAGGAACTACAGTATTCCGATTATTGTTATTGTGATCACCTCGTTGTCGATATATCTGTACTTTATATACTCTAATAATGTTGCTCCGTGGTGAATGTCGAATGGACTTGGCAATGAAGCATACACGGACTAGTATTGGAAGTAGGAGTTAACATTCACACTAAGTTCTGCATCGTTTTAAGTGGATTGGGATAGTTCTATAATAAGAAGACTGCACTAAACCATGGAAATGTAAGCAGAATAAGAACTAGATGGGCTACTGCTCTCCACATAACCATCGCCACTGTACTATGTGTGCAAAAGTCAGACAACTGCTCTTTAAGGCTGTTTATCTCTTGTGTCAGTACTGTGTGTATCAGCGTGTTAAAGAGGTGTCATCAATTGCCGGTTTGTGCTGACTGTAAAAGACTCCCACAGTCAACAATCTGTCATGTTGGCAACTACTCTTATGCTCTTTAGCTCATGCACGACACTCTGGGAGACTGTACAGGCTAACAATACAATTAGTTGTTTGCTTAATATTCCTCAATTCCATGCCTTTGTTTTCAGTTTTTCATCTTAAATGTCTCTAAAGGTGCTGGAAGGTTCGATTAGGCTGCAAATCTCCAGCCTGCCTTTTGTTCATGACTTCGCACGAGTTATTTTCAGCAGCCATCGCAGAACCAATGTTTTTTTTTCATTGGTGCATATACCTGTTCATCTTTAAGTTTGTCTGTAAAATGTGTGTTTACAGAGGGCTCCTTCTTAAATGTGTTCGCCTGCCTGCCGGCTCTATGTTAAACCCCTGCATTGCAGCACTGCCGGTGGGATTTCAGCAGGCGCGTTCCTTTTTCCCCCCCCCCTCTGACCCATCATCGTCACAATAGAGAGATTAAATTTGGGCCACATCCCTCCCATTTGGAAAGCACCCACTCTCACACGTGCTCATTTCCCAGTGCGCATATGTTATGCTGCAGAGGATACACAGCATCCGACTCAACTCAACACGCCCCACTAGTCTTCTGTGGTCTCTCCTCTTTATAACCACAAATCCCTTTCCCTGCCTGAGTGGGAGAAACTGTCACGGAGAGCCACGTGTCGTGGAGACAGACGCAGACAGAACCGGAGAAAGAGAAAAAGACAACACAAGGTCCCGAGGGGCTCGAGTAATTCAAGTGCTGGCTCAGAAGCTGAACAGTAATCTTGGTGAAGAATGGAGAGGCCCTGTCATTTGGAGCATGGTGACTGCAAAGTTTCATTTAAGAAGCGTCACGCATTGGCAATATAAAAGTAAATGCAGGCAATCCAAATGTTTATTTTTCAGATGAAAGCGTTCCCTGACCCAATAAAAAGTTTATGAATTTGTTGCCTCACATGAACGATCAATATGGAAGGCATTTTACAGTGGCTATAACGAAAAGAATCCAGTCTGCAAAGGATTCTATTTTTAACCAGTTTTTTTCATGGGATATTTTTTTAGCTGCTGCCAGGACAGTAATTGGCCTGAAGTGATTGGAGGAGAGCAGGATCTTCAGGTAATGAAGTAAACAGATTTAGGACTAATGATACAAGGGCCTCTTTGTGCTATACCGTACCAGCATTTCGGTCAACCTTTGAATGAACCAAAAAGTCAATTATTCTAAATTCAGAAATAATTTTTGTGCCTCTGACTAATCACATTGTTTTTGCTAGGACAATAAACGTCAGCTGCATCAGTGAAATAGTTGGTAGGAACATTAGAAACACTGTACAGTAACGAAAACCATGACATTTGTGCCAAGCCAATCCATCGGTACCAGCAAACATAGAAACAAATAAAAACAACAAGCACAACTTTGACTTTTTTTTTCATGTTACACGACTGAGACGAGCGGTTTGACTCTGATGATTGATAAAATATTTTTTTGCAGTCTGGTACTTAATGTCTCACGGAGTGGTACCAATCCACACCTAGGTGGTTGTAGCAGTTGATTTTGGGTTGCCATGGCAATGACTGAGTTGTTCTCTCTAAAATCTGAAATGATGAGGTGTGTGCATAATGTAATCTAAGAAATGCTCTCAGGTGATCCAGTTCCATTTATCATCAATTGAACTACAAAGCACATAAGATTTTGGAGCTGATGTTGTGACGCATTATTAGAAAATTACATGATATCTTTTCATCCAGACACACTTTGATTATTAATCAACAAGGATTTTCTGCGCGGATGAATTGTTTTACACCTACTTGCCATGACCTTGCGCTTTAGATCAGCAGTGTTCATTTGGAGTGATTCACACAAGGACTAGTAATGGCTATCAAGAGCCTTCATTACATTTCATTTGGTTTCGCCAGTAAATTGCTCAGTCCTTTGGCATCACAAATAGGTAGGGGAACGATCCAATTATGTTAACCAAGCAATTCCATTTGACCTGATTGTATCTGAGAATCAGCAATTCAGAGCCTGTCGCCCCTGCCATGAAGCCAATTTACAATCTTCCAAGGCATGTTTTTTTGACCTTATATTTTTCTTCATCAGGTGATGTGAGAACTGCGGGCTAGATGAGTCTTTTTCATCTTGTAAAGGACGTTTATTAGCATACTAGTCTCCGTGACAAATAGAACAACTGTCATGATAATTATTTTTGTTCATGGCAGCCATTTATTAAAAAACTATATTGTTTGCAAATCCCTGTTTTTGGTTTGACATTTTGATTAAAAAAAACTCACTCGTCACTCATTCTCATCTTGTCAGTGTTGCAGTGGACTGCGGGTATTTCACATTCAGGAGCCCCACCTGTCTAAACTCTGTATGCTGATGTTATTAACACTAACCTCTCTTAAAAAGAATAAATATACTAAAACTGTGTTTATTATTTTTAAACATATTGATTTTAGCCTCAACAGGATCCCCTGAGGATCATCAGCTTATGTTTCTACAGACATTTTATCTATTCACAGACTATGACTAGTAATGACCACTATCAGAAAAGATGCCGCAATATCAAACGACAATGTCCCCGACTGCTTCTCTCTATCTCACTGATGCTCTATAAATAGATTGTTGTGTAGTTTTCCTTCCACAACCTCCGGTGATCACAGTGAAGTTATCATGCAGCTGCAATTCTTCCGGAAGCTCATTTGCCTCCATCTTACGTTGTTCTGTCTCTCATGCTAATAATGTCCATTTCCGATTTCCTTTTACAGTAGTTAGGTGTGTCTTCATGATGTTATAATTCATTTCACCTGATTTGGTCCGCCCCATCGTCTTTTTATCTGTGATAGCCACAGTATACACTGTAGGCCTAAACATACGTCAATGCTTTCCTGGAGTTGGTCATTTTCTTCATTTTTTTGGACCACAGCATTTGTACTTGTCTGTGATGCACTTCGGGATCAGACAAAGAAACACAACAGATGTAAGAGATGAACATTCTTCAGGCAGTTGATAGTTTTCAATAGTGCGAACTGATTCCTTGTCTTGGCATGCACAAATTGAACTTACTTATCTACCCCCTTGGATGTATTTCAAGTGAGAATTACAATGAAGCAATTAAGCTCAGTGAGTCATGAAATTGATGGCTTACCGACGCAAAAAATAGGGCCAAGGTTCTGCAGCGGAACAGTTGCGTTGGGCTCATCATAATACATTATTTCCCCTCCTGGAACCAAACAGTTACTAAGCAATCACGTTTAAGAACATTGTAGATAGCCTCTGAACACTTAACATTATGTTGTTGACATTTTAAAAGATATGGCACGTAATATAGTGCCCGGGTGAGCTATGGTGGAAAGAATATGAACAGAATTCATGCTCAATCAGTGAAAATCATGTATCAAACACACAGTACATATCAGTCCTCTGGTGTTGAAGTATCATTAATGTTAAAATTTTCTATGCATCATTTTGGGAATATTCTTCCAGGTAATCCTGAAGGTTGAGAGGATATAGTCAAAGCAAAACCAACAAACAAAAAAAAAAAATTAAATATAATAATAATAATCAATCTATCCATCCATGCCAATGAGAAGCATCTCAGTTAATCATCCTTCCATCCATTATCCAATCTGTTTCTCCTCACAAGGGTCGCGGGCATGCTGAAGCCTATTCCTGCTGTCATCGGGCAGTAGGCAGCATACACCCTGAAGTGGTCGCCAGTCAGTCGCAGGGCTCAAATCGACAAACAACCATCTGCACTCACGCTCAGACCTAGGGACAATTTGGAGTGCTCAATCAAGCTACTATGCACGTTTTTGGAATGTGGGAGGAAACCAGAGTACCCGGAGAAAACCCATGTCGGCACGGGGAGAACATGCAAAGTCCACACAGGAAGGCCAGCGCCAAACCCATGACCTATGGACTGTGAGGCGGACATAATAAACGGTCATCCGCTATTATGATGAAAATAATAATTGACGATGATGATGACAGCTCAAGATCCATAATTTACCATTTTGAGCCTAAAGACTTTTCCTTGATATATGGAAATAAAAGCAATAAAGTTTCAATTGAATTGAATGAGGTGAGCTATTTGCAAGGGAGTGGGGGCAGAACCCTGCTGCAAATAGTGATTTCTGTGACTAATTCAGGCTCCCTCAATAGTGACTGTAATTTCCGATATTTCAAAGGCTTCCAAACATCTTCAAACATTCAGATCCACTCGAGAATACTGTTGGCCTATATCAAACAGCTTGTGGATAAGCACTCACATGGAATGTACAGAATCTGTACGTACACGTCAACCGCTCTGATAATGATGAGGCAGATTTACTGTAGCATTGCAGTCTTCTGTAAAAAATGAATATTTTGATGCAGTGTAAAGCAAAAGAGTAACATTGATCGTGCGGATGCTACAAAGTCCTACCGATGTAGCAGTCGGAGGTTGAGTAAAATGGTTGGCACTGTAAAGCAGCGCACGCTGACCCAAAACCGCTGCGATCACGCAGTGACACCACAAACTTGCAGTTGTACAGTTACAGATTCAACTGATTTTGATGCCATGTTTAGTCCTAGTTTGGCCAAGCTAAAGTTCTGCAAGCCAAAGCAAGTGCAGCACACATGGATTCGCAGCGTGTCCATCACAAATCTAACTCTTGCTGTTTGATTTGCGATTGGATTTGTGAGTTGGGGGCTGAGCACTGAGTAGAACTACTTTGTGTGTGTATAAGTATGCGTGTGTGTGGGGGTGTGTGTGTGTGTGAGTATGTTCTATAGGTGGAAGGCAGGTTCAGTCAACAATTAGTTTGATGTTTTTTGGCGTGTTTATAGTCTGCAGTAACAATTTGTTGTGTCAATTTAAGAGGCTGCTGATCGAGCGCAGCTTATCCACTTTTTATTGTCCAATAAAATGCTACAATAAAATAAATTTGCATACTGGTGACAATACTTGGCCATGAAAAAAATTAGTAATTTTCAGACTTGATTTTGCTATGGAAAATTCCAAATAGACAGGTTTTCCGGCAACTAAATATTGATATGTTATAGAAAATTGTGTGAATAAGGTGAGCTTCCACTGCAGTCATTAAGATTGCATTAACATGAAATTAATTGACTTAACTGATTAGAAGCTCTTTAATTAATAGCAGTCAGGACTAACTCACTCGCCCTTATAGCTTCATGATTCATGGCTTTATTTTTTTACGGACACAGTCATCAATATTTAACTCCAGGTGCTAATGATTTTTGCTGTACGGCGGTTCTGCTGATTTTTTTCCCAATTATTGTTTGACTTGAATTCAGTAAAGCATCAGATAAAGTTAGTGTCAGCATTGTTTAATTCAGCGGGTTTCCATCTCTGTAAATTGAGCTTTGTGTCATTATGTAAGAATGAGCAGGTAGACTAAAACTGCTGAAGCTCGGGACAAGACCGATAATTTTAATGTCATTATAAAGGAAGTAGCAAATTAAATGTGTGGGTCTTTATTTAATATTTATGAGATTTTAATGACTTTTTCAATGAAATTTCAGGATATTTGTGATTTCTATGCATGCACAAAAGTGCTTTTTAAGATAAAACCACTTTTATGAGTTGACACCGTCTTTCTTTTGCAGGATATCAGACTGGCTGCTTTTTCACTGTGAATACCTCCAGCCGCTCCTTGAAGATTCAACATTTGGCTGTAAGTGTCCCACTAGCACAGATCCTCTCCATGCATGACTGATGAAACCTCTGTGTGGCACTCTTTTTGGCAACACTGTGCAGCATGCGAACCTAAAGGACGCGAGAGAAGTCGTGTGAGGGAGGGTTGAAGGGGTTATTCTTCACTTCATAGCAGTCCAGTGTCATTGCTGTGCCGTCCTCTTTATGAGGTCACACATCACTGCACATTGTTACAAGCCTCCATCCTCTGTGGAAAGAATATCATCCATCTTGGTCACTGCATAGACCTGGCCCGCCTTTCTGGCCTTACTGAGTGTCAACTAAAAGCATGGCCGGGGTGACTAACTCACCACGGTTGTGTGTCAGTGTGCATTTTTTTCTTTTGACAATCATATCAATATAATGCACTTCAATGAAAAGTGATTCTGTTGACTTTTTTCATCTCAACACTTTCTTTTCTTGTTTAGTATCTATTTATACATCCAACAGATTCATTTGTGATGCCCTTGAGTGCACAGAGCTGACTCACAGACGGAAGTGAGCAGTGGTCTCCCATGACAGCATTTGACCCTCTTCCCATATGCCGCCTTCTAATTTCCTAATTTGCTGTGGTCATATACAGTACGCCACAGGGAAACTGTGGCCCAAACAGAATTAGAAGATATTTTTGCCACTTTCATTTATATATATTGCTGAGGACAATCCATAATTACCCAAATTAAATCTGAAGCGTACTACATTGTACTTTTTTGTGATTCTCTAAATCCTTTGTAATGATTTGATAGCAATAACAGAATAAAAATGAATAATATTTTGGGATGCGAAAAGGTTCCATGAGGCATAAACAAAACAGCAGCAGTCATGGTTGGACATGTCATCGAGCACAGCGGGCAAATGATCGGCATATATTTAGGCTGAAGCCACGCTATTGAATTTCTTTTCTCCCTTTTCCACCCAAGAGACTGGCCCACAATTTAGAGGGACTGGCCCATTAATACATTTATAAAACTGAGCCATCAAGCGCAGGACAGAGTGAGCGGGAAAATAGTTAAAGACGTTTCAAAAAGCAATCATAAATGATCGTCTAAAGCTTTGCAATTTAAACATGCTTTAAGTAAGCGTCAAAACCAGTGTAAAAGTACAACACCACATGACTGCAGGAATATTAAGATGATAATGGTAATAATTTTTTCAATGGCTTGATTTCTACAATAATTTCGATGGATTGTCCCGAGCTTTACGAATATTTGGCAACATTAAAAATTTGGGATTGTTTCTATACTGCAGGGGTGTGTAATTCCACCCCATCTGCAGGTTGGGATGAGCCACCGTGTCAGAATTGAAATAAAATGGAAAAACTGTAGCAGTCTTGTATTGTCAACCGCATATTACCCCTGGACAGTTTGTACCTTGACTTACAAGTGCCCCAACCTGTGAGTTTTTGAAGTTATGAGCCGTTGCTTGGTTGATTTATTTATTTATTTTGCTTAGCCAGCTTCAGATAAACTACAAAGTGTAGGTCGTGGGCGTGCTGGAGCCAATCCCAGACATCTTCGGGCAATAGGTGGGGTACACACCGGACTTGTTGCTGGCCAATCACGTCGCAAAATAATGTCCAGAAAATGTTATGCATGATATTAAATAATAGAGAGAGACATTTCAGGCATTTGAGGATAAATAACATTATTACTAAAGCAAGAAACGCCGTTCTCTTTATTTTCCAACACCAAACCTCCAAACAACTCCCAACCAGTTAAGTACAATATATCATTTCACAATCTATTTTTATCTGATAGCATGACAAAATGGAACCAATCCAAATAAAAAAAAAAAACCATCATACTCACCAGAGATATTGATGCAGAGACTTCCTTTTTTTTTTTTGCTCCAGCCTGGCTGTGTAAAATAGCTATAACACTCATACAGTACGTGATGTTCTCAAAGGTGCAAAAAAAAAAAAAATCCTTGTCCAGGTTGAAACAAGTCAGTCAAAAATGGTGTCAGCCGACCTATCCTTACAAGGTTTCCAGTTTTTCTTGAAAAGTGAGCCTTGAAATGTAAATACATTTTTGGTGGGCATATTTATTTGAATCAATCAGAGGAGGAAGCATAGCAGATTATTTAGCTGAAACAATCAGAGAACAGAAAAATTGAGATGTCAAAGTGTTGAATTTAAATCTGATGGATTTAAATAGGAAACAGCCATTTCTGCTGTGTGTGTGCGTATGTGTGTGGGGGTGCGTGTGTGTGTGCTTGACATCGGCACTCTGGATTCTGAAGGCCTTGGGCAAATGTATTTACATCGCAACAGAGCAGCTGAAATTCTATTGAACAAAAAAAAAATGTACCCAGAAATGAATGGAGGCGACGCAACCAAGACAACATGTGTTGAATGAAGACAAAAGAACGTTGGAAATAAATTAGTACAATTTCACCTCAGCTGTAAATGTCTGATCGTGTTTGGGCCAACAGAGAAGACCTTGAAGGCCTTGACTGCATGCCATTGCTGTAGAGCGTCCAAAGTTGAGTCACCGCAGTAGAGGCTGATTAGTTTGGTCATTTTTGGACGGGCCACAACTTTAGCCCTTTTTCACTGCGCCTTTATTTTCTGTTTAAGTCGGATGAGTATGGAGGAAGACAAGTGCAATAATGAATATCATTCAAAAATCTCTGGGTAGATTTCAGTTTCCATATTAAGCATAGCTGCCGTGATGAAGTACATTCTTTGTAACCAAATTCCATAGCAGAGAGGTTTTCCATTCGCTATGCCGGATAAAAAAAATAGGCCATCAAAACCAAACAAAGTGCTGCATTGTTGCACCTTCTCATATCTTTAGCACCAGCACATGCAGAGAGCCACATCTAATCCACTATTGATATCTGGCTCACATAGTATTCACAAAAGATTTCCGGCAGCAACAATGCTCCACTGCTTCATATTTGGAGAATCAATCTTGAGAGTTGAGTCGATAAGAGTAGATTTGCTCGTCTGTCTGGGCATGTCTGCTCTGTATATTTTATCACAGCACAAATAATCTATTTTCTCTGCCATTCCACCGACTCTATTCTATTTTCAATTTATGTTTTGAGGGTTTAAGCGACATAAGCACCCTCTCATGCTGTTAAAACGCATCACAGGAGAAGTATATGATATTGTAATATTTTGTACACCGGCAAATGTCACGGCATTACTGCGGCTTCTGTTTGATGTGAGCGCCACGTGATTAGTCTTCACAACATATATGGCATATGAAATATGGATTCCAGCTTGCTCTGAACCACTGGAGGCTTGGCCTGCTTAGTTCAACGGGAGTTTTTCTTACTGCTCATACCATGAAATTACATACATGATTATAAGTGATACAGATCTATAGTGGGAACCTTCATACCAGTCATAACATGCAGTATCACTATGAATCTGTGAGTTAGGGTTATGTCTCCTGGGAAATACGTCACTGTGGATCTGGCTTGGGTTTACCCAGCATGCAGCTGGATGTTGCTTGGATCAATATACCGTAATCTTTCCCGGACAGACCTACCTGCTTTTGTTCAGGCTACAAGAGGGTAAATTGTTTTGCTCTGTGGAGGCAACTGCACAAACTCATATAACTGATTTACTAGCTTTCATACACTGAACAAAAATATATAGGCAGCACCTCTGTTTTTGCTTCCATTTTTCTCAAGCTGAATTCAGATACTTTTTCTCCGTACACAAAAGTAAAAATATTGCTCAAAAAGCAGTCTAAATCTATAAGTGAGCTCACCTCCTTTGCCAAGATAAAGCATCCATCTTTACAGGTGTTGCCACATCAAGGCGCTGATTTGTGATTGTGACCAATGGAATGTTGGTCCTGGTTGTGTAAAGATATATATTGGCAGGAAATAGAAGTTTCTCTCATGTACATGGATTCAGAGTATCCCAATCATGCTCTGAGTGTTAAGGTATACTTTGCAGCGACCACTGGAAAGTAGTAGCGGGACTCTTCAAACGCAGACACAGAAAGATATAATTTAACAAAGGTATTTATTATTACAAATGAAAAACAAAGTTACTTATATAGCTATATCAATTATTAAATGCAACACTGACAAAGACCAAACGAAGACCGCCGGTGGACGAACACACACCAGGAAAAGAAAACTGACGACGGAATAAAAAGCGCTTGCAAAAGGCAAGGAATACAGCGAACATAAATTGCTTACCGCAGAAGGGCAAGAGAAACCAATTAGAGCGAACGAGAACAAAAACGAGCAGAACCTTGCTGAAAACGGGGAAACACAAAAATACAAAATGCAAAAAGCAGGGCGAGGAGTCTATACAATTCAATACTTGGGATCATGAACGTGAGCGATGCAGGAGAATATTCCGACGCTGAGTAGTCAGCGTAGGAGGCTTATGTAGTGGCATAATCAATGGGTTGACGAGAGTCAGGTGTGCGCGTCTCTCCAGCCATGACGACATGAACCAGGAACGGGTGCTGGAGGGAACGCCCCCACTCAGCTGAGAAAACAAAACAAATAACATGGCATGACAGAACGGATCATGACACTTAGGCTAACATATCCGGTGAGTATGCTTGCCATGCAAGAACTGGGGTGTTTGAAGCTTCCAGGAATTTGTACAGATCCTTACAAAATGGAGGCGTGCATTATCACGCTGCAACTTGAGGTGGTGGTCGCAAATGACTTGAACCTATGGTTGTTGTCCATAACACTAAGCCTGCCCATACCAGAACCCCAACCTGGACCCCTTTGAGGACAAGCTCTGGTGGACATTACTGCCGTTAGCATGTAAATGACATGCTCCCTCTGAATTTGTGACATCTGTGGCATTGTGCTCTGTGATAAAAATGGAGTTTGGATTTTAGAGTAGCCTTTTTTTTTTGTGGGCAGAAAAAAATGATACCTATGATTTTATTTTATTTTTTTTTAACACTGGGTCATGGGGATTCAAATCCCAGTCTCAGGACTCTTCGTGCTATATGCCAATACCTTGGATGAGTGATACAAATAATGATAGAGCCATACCAGCTTGGTCATCGCCCGAGTCAACAAGGTCCGCGTCAGCTGTTGGGGAACCAGGCCACTCGGGTGAGAAATGGGCTACTGAAACTGGAGCAAGCAATTCCTACTAGATGATATTAACACAGCACTCCTAAGTATCCATACCAACAACATCATTGAGCCTAATCGACTCATTTATGAAGCAGAATCAGATATCCCACAGATACTTAGCTAGGAGAGGAACAATGGGAAGGGGCATGGGAGAACTGGAAGAGAGGGAAAGAGGCAAATGTCCAGGTGATCCAGACAGAAGGTAGCACCCTAACAGAGGAAAGAAAACTTGTGAAACTTAAGAGAGAACTGACCAAGAAATACAGCAAGATGGCCACAGATGAGGCACTTGAGACTGCCAATCAGACTCACAGCCTTAGCTGCTCACCTGAAGAGGTACATGAGAGTGGTAGAAAGGCCAGAAAAATAAACATGAGAATCTCCACCAACCCATCCCAGGTCTACTCTCAATGGCATGGTCGCAAGGCGCACGCAAGGCTGAGACAGAGCAATGCTAGAAGAGTGTCTGGATGAAAGAAGTGGCAATTGCCCAAGACTGTAAACCAACAAGCACCAACCTGTGCACTGCTTGGAATGACTGAGGAACCCTGCTCACACATGGATACTTGAGCGCTTGCAACTGTATAACATCAACAAGAGCCTAAGAATCTTCATCAGTACCTCAATGAAGCTGTGGAACAAAACTCTGGTGCCAACTCAAAGCCACTTGTGCACCATTGAATATCAAATGTGGCATGTTCAGGGAGATGCTCTATCCCTGCTGTTGTTCTGCACAGACATGAACCGACTCAGTCAGATCACAACCAAAAGTGACTTTGATTATTGGTTCAGGAGGAAACAATTATCAGCCACCCCCCTCGACATGGAAGACATCAAGCTGTATGCCCAGAACGAGCGTGACAATGACTCCCTGATTGACCTCACAAAGGACATACAGCAACGACATCGGAATAGCAAATGATGGGAAGATAATTTGTGATCACAACCAAAGGGATTGAAGGTTGCATAAAATATGTGCAGGAAAGCTACAAATACCGTGGGATAGCACAGGTAAATAAAAACCATGAGGAGGCAGCTCAGAGGGCGGCCACACCCCCAAATACCTGAGGAGAGTGAGGCAGATCCCGAACAATCAGCTGAAAGGCAAGAAAAAGATTCAGGCCATTAACACTTATGCACTGGCATAGTAGACCCCTACCATGGAAAATCACATTTGTACTCGGTGTGCAGCCCAGGTGCAGCCTCAGGGCAGGCAGGTGATTGAGATTGAGGTCGAGAGGCAAAATTGGGGGATTGAAACAAAGAAGAGATTGTGTGTAAAACGACAAGCACGATGGCTATCAAATCTTTGTGACCACTTTACATCATCTCAACATACAAGGATATGCTCTGATCACTTTATATTAGGTACTGTTTTCTTTTCCAGGTGCAGCGGGTCATAAAATTAAACTTTGATTTCAAATTCCTGGCAGATGTGATGCTTAGCTGTTTACATCTCCATTTTAGTTTTAGTTTCCATTGCCATTCAACATTAATCTGTTAAATATGTCGGAATACAAATGTAATACATTGATGCAATGTCCAGAAGAGATTATGCCAGTCTTGCACACATTAAAACTTGATAATCGCATTTTAATTGTGCGATAACTAACTTTGGGGAACAAACTGGCTTCATTTGACCAGTCCGATTTTTAAAATTTATACGAGGAGTCTGCATTTTCTGCCCTTTTCACAGAACTAGACATAAGTGGGCCGATGATCAATAATGCTAACAATGGATAGGGCTTCTCTTCATGTTTTTTTTTTTTTTTTTTGCGTTTGTGCCCTCAAATATGGGAAACTAAGCATTGTGGGTGAACTGACGTCTACAGTAATAGATGAATAGATGAAAGGCACTGATATCAGGACAAGAAAGCTCCTGAGGTTGTAGACAGATCGGCTAGTGGCCTACTGAGTGCCCAGGCCACTATCCAGGAGGAAACAACACACCTCCAATAATACATCAAGATGATGGCCCCCAGGGACAACCTGCTTAGTGAATGCCTAAGGCAACAGAATCCCAGTAAGGAGAAGAAGACAGATGGACTGTCATGGAAAGACATGCCCTGCATGGCATGTGCACCAACAAATTGAAGTGGCTGACTGTAAAAGCCTGGACTTAGAGACCGCACAGAGGCACGGTAGCCCAAGAATAGGCCCTAAACACAATCCCAGAAGAGGTCTACCACATCAGGACCCACCAGGACCCATGTTTAGGGTGTGCAAAAAAGCCCCAGAGACGGTGCAGTGTATCACAACAGGGTATAAGATGCTCGCAGGCAAGGCATACATGGAGCAACATAACCAGGTAGCAGGAATAGTGCAGTGGCACATCTGTACCAAATTTAGACGAGGGCACCCAGAATCAAGATGGCGGACACCTCCAAAGTGGTTGAAAACAACAAGGTCAAGGTCTTCCAGATGTCGACTGAAAAACTGGTGATAGCCAACCGGCCTGACATAGTAGTGGTGGATAAACCTCGGAGGACAGCAGCATATGGATGAAGGAATCCAAAATGAAAAAGAAACACCAAATGCTCGAAAAAGAATACCAGAGACTGAATGAAAAAATAGAGAAAACATGGAGAGTAAAAGAAACAGTGGCGCCAGTAGTGATCGAGAAATTGGGGGCAGTAACCCCTAAGTTGAGTGGATCGCCCTTGCAGATACCAGGAACAACATCGGACATCGCCCTGCAGAACAGTGCAATACTGGGAACAGATAAGATCCTGCACAGAACCCTCAAGCTCCCGGGCCTCTGGTAACGGACCTGAGATGGAAGGAGATATCACCCACAGACAAACAATTGGACTTTAGTTTTTATGTATTAATGTATAGCTTCAGACAACTTTTTTCTCTCTTCTCTCCATCAAACATAAATATCTCATTGATACCTGCCTCCTGCTCTTAGACATGCAATATAACATTTGGACCAGATACAAATTAGGTTCTTCGGTTTCCAGTAATATGTTAGGAAATTACAAAAAGCGTCCTCACTGTGTCTCACTGCCTTTTCATTCTAAATGATTGTGATTTTATTGATTTCTGGTCCAAGTGCCCATTTCTGGCCAATGAGCAAGATGAATCACTTAAGGAACAATGATAATTCTTGGAGACACACTGTTCCACCCAAAGGGCTCCAAAGTGTCTGGCTCAGTGTTGGTGTTAAGCTAATGAGTGTGTCACATCTTGTCATTAAGCCAGCAGATTTTTAGTAACATGTCCTGTCCACTGTAATGGGAAATAAGACAAGTGGGTTTTAGAAGCTTTTTGGTAATTGTGCATTGCTATTTTAGATTTTAATGCTAAAAAGACTCATAAGCCTTTTCCTTTTTCATAAGCAAAAGAGAAAATTACTGTAATGCGAGCTTGTCGTTTGAATACCTCCATATAAAAATGGTTTTTATATGCACCATTTACCCTGTTTATATTTGTACTGTGTTTGTGAGCTCAAACTCTGAAACTCTGATGACAGTGGGAGTGGTGCGTGTCCAAACAAACACATAATACAGATAAATGTATAAAGACAGCATGCAGCCAATGGATTCTGTGGGAAGCAGTCAACAAATGTCTTCTTGTCTTCATATTATTATCGCCAGGTCTCATTTTCAGTATGTGGTTTGTTTGAACTTCTTTGGATCCGCTCGTTTGTTGATGCTGGTGCAAGCCCATCAGCATTGAGAGCAGTGATGACGTTAAAGCAAGTAACACTCCGTCCGTGGTGCATGTGGATGCATTTGGATTGCCCGCACACATTGGACAGGGACACAGAGTGCTGCATAAAGCACCTTGTGAGCAGCATCGCAAATCAGCTGAGTACCGAGCACTCGAGTGGAGGGAGGGATGGAAAGAGAGTGCGGGGAAGGGAGGCGGGAGGAGTTGGAGTGGAGGGTTGGGGGTGGGGGATCCATGAAAGAGATAGAAAGAGGAGGAGGGGACTGAAAGAAACAGAGGTGGGGGTAGTCAGAAGATTGTGTGGGTGGGGGGGGACATGTAGTGGTGCAGTGGAAACAGTGCGAAGACGACTGCAGTTGCTGGTACTGATGGGAGAGCGGTCTGGGGACATTTATAAGGCATTTTATCATTAACCCTAAGTGCCTCTTTGGTGAATGGGATAGCCTGCTGTGGGGAACAGCAATACGGAATCACAGCATTGCTGGTAAGGGTGTGTTTTAACTCGCTTCTCAGCATATGCTTGAACACTTTCCTGCTCGTTGGGGGATGATAGGCTTTATCTTTGCATTTCCTACTTCATTCTACTCGTTTCTTGCCTATGCATGTGATGTAAACTTTACTCAAGGAGAGGGGATGGGGTCTCAATCGGGTTTAGCACACTTGATGGCCGACACGCCTCTTTCCCCAAGAGTGTCCTGCTGAGAGATGCTTCGCTTGACACAAAGAGAATTATAGCATCTCACAAAATCGCCTTGATGAGTGCGAAACAACACAAGTGCACCCAAAACTCACAATTCATCCCCACTGTATTTTGCCATTTGTAAGCAAAACACACAGCAGGGAATGTGCTACGACTCTTGTAAGTAGTCAGGAGGCTGACAGTTGTGCTGAAGAGGGGAGAACGAGAGGTAGGATTTTATAAAGTGCTGCAGGATGCTCTTTTTCCCCCACTGTCTCATGGGACATATAACACTGGCAGCACCGAGGTGACAGTACCAAGGACAAAGCCTATCTTGGGCTGCTTGTAATTCCACATTAGGCCCTTCATTAGAAGAGATTTTAGTGAATTTAATCCAAATTCAATGCAACATTAATCTCAAGTGCTATAAATAACTATGTAGTGTTATTGAGAGCCTGGAGGGTTGGAATGTGTGCGGTTGTGAAGCAAATATGGGTTCATTTCCACTGCCCCTTTAAAGATAATACTGTAACTTGACGTAAGATCTTTAAATGCTGTATAAACTACCGTGCGTTTGGTCTGTCCCCAGGGTGTCTTGTGCGCAAATGATGGGAGTCAGTCAATGGCCGGTATCTGGAGTGGTCACATGATCACTCACTTTCTGAAACATAGTAAAGAATCACGCAGAGGATCATATTTTGAGTTTATACAGCATATGTTTACCTCTGCAGTAGCATGGAGCAGAGGATCGTTTGACGCTGAGCTCTCTGGCTGTAAAACATTCAGGCAGGCTCATTAAGTGTGAACCGCAGGCTGCAGCATCCTGTGGCTCTCACACAGACAAATACTCTCCGAGTCTCTCATGCAAACCCAGAAAAATGAGGAGGCTTTGAAGTTCACCAATCTTATTTCTGTTTTCAATTGAATCCCGCCGAGAGGACAGCTGGAGCCCAAATGCTTAGCCTGCTCCATGAGTAAGAAAGAAAAGAAGCACAAGCTAAAATGATTCTATATACTCTATATTGTTTGGGTGTTTGAACCCTCATGGAAGCACTTGTCCAGATGTCGCTTGCTGATTTTTCCCCGACCTCTGTGATTGTTTGTTAGTCGCAATGCCAAATCACTTACGAGCCATTCAAAAATCAAAGTTTGACTTCCATGTGACAATTGGAGAGTTATTTTTCCAGATTCATGAGGAAGAAATTATCAGGCACTGCATAACACTAACCAGACCGGCCTGACGACTTGTCTCATGAAAGACATTCGTGGAAGCCAATTTGGGAACGGGATGACTATTTAACTGTTTAGGTTAGGCCAAACATTTCCAAATAATAATACACTGTGTAGGAACACGATGGCCACATTGAAGATTAGATTAAGTGTATGTGCGTGTGTTCATTACACTTGCATGGTTTTATGGAAAAGATGAAAATTCATGACATTATTTAGACCAGGGGTGGGCAAATTTTTTGATTGGCGGGCCACAATGGGTTTTAAAATTTGACACAGGGGCGGTACCAGGAGCAGATGGATGGAGTGTTTTGGTGACCTCACCTCATCTGAGAAAAATCATGACAACAATATATATGTCTTTGAAAAACCACAGTATTTAGAAAATAAAACATTAACAAGGTTTATTCATTTGATTTTTTTCGAGTTCGGCGGGCCGGATTAAAACGTTTAACGGGCCGCATGTGGCCCCCAGGCTGTAGTTTGCTCACGCCTGATAGACGTTCACCAGGACCTATTGTGAGGAAGGTGCACTGTACTGTGATAGACCTCCTACTCTGACTCTCTTTCTTCATCACCCCAATAACGGAATTTTCACTGCTTACCAAGAATCTTGACAGCCTCACCAGTGGATTTAGCCTGAAATGGGTCAGGCGAGGAACAACTAAAAATATAAACACAAACATGTCTAACCCGATGTTGTGTGTTGCTGTTGTGGGTGTGTGTGTATTAAAGTGGGTTTCCCATAGCAAGAAATATTTTCTAAAGTAAGTCTTATTCGCCTTGTAGCCGGACTTAGAACACTTTGTCACCTTTCGGAGGCACTTGACGCATATTCGGTATGTATTTGTTTTTCATGATTGTGACATTATGCAAAGCGGTCACGGCTTGAGCATAAAGATGAAGACTAGGGATGCGTACGGGAATACGCTCAAAGCATTGGCGAGGTTGACGTTCCCATTGCATTTGATGTGGAATTTAAGTAGTAATTTGTTCATTTATCAACCAATTTCTCTAAACGTCAAAGCATGTGCTACCATTACATAATATTTTTGGGGAAAAAAGTTGTTTTTCTTGCCGCCCACGCACATCAAATGCAATGTTTCTTTATAACATGTTCAATCTCTTTGGTTTGTCTGTACAAAAACTTCAAAAAACACTTTTTGTATCGTCTTGTCATCTGTACTGGTTGCCTGGCAACTGCTCAAGGCCAGAAATAGTAGCTCCCCCAAACTTTATACAGTATTATGAAAAAGGGAGATATATATTTTTTTTTGAATTGTGAGCTTGATAAGTTTTACATCATCTTCACTCACTTAAAGTCTGGCAACGATGTGTTTTCTTTTTAATGAATGGATTATTCATAGTAGTCTGGGACTTCCATTGCACGGTCACTCTTTCCATATCGTTGTTCTTCACGTGGCCCATCTGCAGTGCTGCAGTGTCCCTGTCCTTGCTCACATTTTTACATGCAGATTGGTTCACTATATCAGTGACAGAATAATTAATCGACCTATCAGGGGACAGAGAGAGGGGTTGCGCTGAGG
Source organism: Idiotropiscis lumnitzeri (assembly GCF_059441095.1). NCBI lineage: Eukaryota > Metazoa > Chordata > Actinopteri > Syngnathiformes > Syngnathidae > Idiotropiscis > Idiotropiscis lumnitzeri. The sequence goes on along the minus strand of NC_142393.1, from coordinate 26,987,995 downwards.
GCCAGGGGGAGGATGTATGGCAACTGGTTGTAAATGATCCCAACATCTCCTCATTCAGCATTCAAGCCCCGGCACCTCCCATACCCATTTTCAAGAATCCCTCTTGACAATAGCTGAGTCACATTGAGCTGCAGGTGAGTGTAAGCGTTGTTTTATCTGCACTCGCACGTTGGTAAATAAGCCTCTCCGGACCACCCTTTGGGTCAGCACACAGCAAGATATACGAGGCGAGGTGTTCCTCTAACGCTCTCCAGTGAGGTGATATGCAAGACACCTTTGTGACATCCTTATCTCGACTGCTGCCCTCAAATCAGTGCTGGCACTGGCAGGGTTTCCTGAACTAATTGCATTATGTTGACACAGCTGCCACACTGAATCATGCTCACAATCTTTTCTTGTGGATTGTTGTTCTTTTTTTGTTCTCTGTGCCTGCATCTTGAACGGACAGTGTTTCTGCAACCCTGAGGGAATTATGGGGGCGTGATGCCCAAGTAGATTCCTCACCCCGAATGGTTGCATAAGCAACTCTGCTGACTCTGTTGCCGAGAACCAAAGAGCACAGTCATGAACAAAATCAGCATGTTCATTCTGGATAAGCTGCCACCAGAAAGTGAGATAAATTACATTGCTGCAAGACTAAAAGCAACACAAATCCCAAAATATTTTGACTTGAATTCTACCGGGGTCTCTAACAAGCCACAATATAGTTGACATCTTTTTATTTATTTTTACAGCACAACATATTGCAGAGAGGATAAAATGAGATGGCCACACACGTTTCTATGTAGATTAGAATAAGAATAAAATAAATTGTGTTGTGAATGCAGGTAAACTATTCAGTATGCCACAGTTGAACAGTCAGTTCTGCAGGGCTGGTGGAGTTTCAGGTTGTTTAGTTTCAAAACGATTTTCCTCAGTACATGTATTATGGAGTTAATTAATAATGCTCACAAATTCCATTATAAAACTTGTATTAATTGGAACAGAAAATGTTTTAAGTAACACTGTGTTGTCATGTACGTAATGTGAAATTGAGCACTGAATAATAACACGACACTAAAATAGAGAGATAATAGTCATGTAATGCACTGTAGAGGGAATAGAAATGTTTGCAGTGATCCCGTGTAACTGTCATTAGTAAAAATAAATGTGAAAATGTAATTAAAATTCAATTAATTTCCTTGCTCATACTTCCCCAAGCCTCCAGATGTGGTCCCAGGTTGCCATATTTCTTATTATTTATATTAGTCCCGATTAATTTACCTCTGCAAATTCATTTACACTCTTAAGCGGTGGGCTCGCAAAATGAAAGAAAGAATGATTGATTGAAAGCTAAACACATGTTTGGAGTTAATCATTTTGGATGCAGTCCTTGTATATCATGAAATGTGGTGACATCACACATGACGACGTGTAACCCCCGATTACTTAAAGATAGTGTTAGTTTGATATTTAATAAATTGGACCAGACTCTAGATTCTCGAAGGCTACAATAGTGATAATTGATAGGTGTGTGAATGAAATAGCTGGAGGCAGAAATGAGCAACAACAATAACTGTATTAACATGGAAAACAAAACAACTATTTACAAATTCACAGCCGGCATCATATACATAAAATAAATCACAAATCCCAAAAATTAGAAATAATAATCCCAAAGTCCTACTGAGCTCAGTAATATTTTGTTTAAGTCAGTCAATGTTCTTTCCGGTAGTCTTGGGGAAAAAAGTCTTGTCGTGGTGGTAATTAGGTGTGTTACCACGTGATGTTCACAAAGAAGTTGGTGAAGACTGTGGTTCCTTTATCGCAGATGTGGTTCTGGGCTCAGGCTCGCCATCTCCATCAAAGGAGAATCCATTCAGTTTCGGATCTTGGTTTAATGCCAAGACAAAAAACCCAGCCAAGACGACGTTCAAGTACGAACACGGTCGATTTGTCACAGACCCTCAGTTCTCACTGGTATCCACACGAACGGCACATTAGCATTAGATATCGTCACGCAACCTTTCAGTTGGGCATCCAAGCGGAAAAGAACGATATACACAGCTAATCTCGAGATAGCATCTCGAGAAGGCGGGACAACTTGACTTTGACGAATCAGAAAGTCATAATCAGATGAATGACACTCCAAACAGGAAATCAAGTAGACGAGAGATGTACACTTCCTCTTAACAAAATAATGTTTTTTCAAAATAAAATGGCGTTTTCTCTACTGGGTTACACCCTCCCCTGTAAAATACCATGCATGTCCCGATGCATGTTTTGCAAATGTTGTTCATTTGGATTATTTAGGGCGTCGGTGAAAGCAGAAGTTAAACCGTGAAATAAAGACTTTACAACTGTCACTAGGGGATTCCCTAAATTAGGATAGTCTAATCTCATTGGCGGTCTTCTATCTCTCTCTGATCGCCTCAATGGTTGAGTGGTCACAGGACCATCATAGTCCAGTTTCTTGGATAAGTCAATAGTTTGTTCCTCAACTGAATCCTCAGGAGTACTTGCAGGTGATTTGGATTCCTCAGGTATGTCAGGAGTCAGAGGGGAATTTCCACTTTCAACTTCACTGTTGATAGCATCTGGAACATTTTCCAAAGTTTCATCCCCATCTCCATTTCCGTTATCCAGGTTCTCAGTTCCAATGTTTTCAGGAAAGTTTCTGTCCAATGTTGGTGTTGTATCCAAGGATTTTGTTGCATCTGGGGTTGTCGTATAGTCACGCACAGTGGTAAATCTGGCAATCTCCTGGCATTGGGAATCATCAATCCATGGAATCATAACATCGTTGTCAGGTTGATCAGATTCATCAGCATCAGGAATTTCTGTTGCAGTCGTTAGGCGGGTTTTTGGACGACTAACGGGTGTCGGTTCAGGTCGGTCTGCTGTGGCAACAGGAAGAAAACTGCACGGAAGCAAAAGGTCTCTGTGTAGGGTTCGTAAAGGACCTTGCTTCGACTCTGGTTTGACTGTGTAAACCGGTAAGTTCCCTGCTCGTTTCACAACAACATGAATGTCAGTTTCCCATTTATCTGCAAGCTTATGCTTGCCACGCAGTCGCACGTTTCTCACCAAAACCCTGTCCCCGATTTCAAGTTCAGAGACAGAGATTTTACGATCAAATCTGGCCTTGTTTTTATCTGCTACTTTTTGTGCATTTCTTGAAGCTATCTTGTAACTTTCTTCCAGTCGTGTTTTGAGACTTTGAATGTATTGTGAATGGGATATCTTCTGATCTTTGGTCAAGGGTAGTCCAAATGCAAGATCGACTGGCAATCTGGGTTTCCTACCAAACATCAATTCATATGGACTATATCCTGTCACATCATTGCGCGTGCAATTGTATGCGTGCACCAAGGGCATAACATACTCTTTCCAATGGGATTTTTGTTTGTCTTCAAGAGTTCCCAGCATACTGAGTAACGTTCGATTAAATCTTTCAACGGGATTACCCCGTGGGTGGTACGGAGTAGTCCGTATCTTCTTTATGCCAGAAATTTCACACAATTCTTTGATAAGTTTTGCCTCAAAATCAGGACCCTGATCACTATGAAGACGTTCAGGTATGCCATAGTGAACAATAAACTGGTCCCACAAGCACTTGGCGACGGTTTTGGACTTTTGATTTGGTGTTGGCACGGCAAGGGCAAATTTAGTAAAATGATCGGTCATCACAAGAATGTTACTTGTGTTACTGCTGTCCGGCTCTAGACTGAGGAAGTCCATGCAAACCAACTCTAACGGTCGCATGGTGGCGATGTTGACCAAAGGAGCTGCTCTTTCAGGAGGACTTTTTCTACGGATACAGCGATCACATGTTTTTATTTTGTGCTCAACATCTGTTGCCATCCGAGGCCAATAGAATCGGCTTCTGATCAGATCAAGGGTTCTGTCAATACCCAAGTGGCCCATATCATTGTGTAAACTCTGAAGTGCAGATGATCTGAGTTCTTCAGGAAGAACAAGTTGATAAGTCACTTGGTCTCCATCTCGTCGTTTTCTGTATAACACGTCGTCATGCAATTCCAATTTATTTAGTTCTCTGAGTAAGAGAGGAAGATCCGGTAATTCCCTCCGGGAGGTTGGAGGGGGTGTTTGACCAAATTCGATCTGCGCAATCACTTGACTGATCGTTGAGTCAGCTCTTTGTCGGTCTTTAATTTCAGAGGTGGACAAAGCAGGAAGTGTTGGCAGACCATGTAATTCTTCAGAACTGTAGGCGTCAGGGATTGCACTTGCTGAGATGGTAAATGTCTCCACAAGTGTGACATCACCGTAGTTATTGGGGTTCTTGGCTTTAATGAGATGGTTCTGACAAATTGCTTGCATAACTTCTGTATCAACAAGCTCTGACATGTCGTTGTCGGCTAAATGACGTTCGACAAACTGGCTCACTCGTTCTTGCTCTTTCCTTGACTGTGCATCATTGACAAGATCTCCATGAGGACGTCGGGAAAGTCCATCAGCATCACAATTCTGTTTGCCTGCTCTATACTGCAGTTTAAAGTTGTAGTTTGACAAAGCAGCAAGCCATCTGTATCCCGTTGCATCTAATTTAGCAGCGGTTAATATATATGTGAGTGGATTACTATCCGTCACCACAGTAAAGTTACCACCATACAAATAATCGTGAAACTTTTCTGTCACTGACCACTTGAGCGCTAAAAACTCTAACTTATGAGCTGGATAGCGTGCTTCACTTCTGGACAACCCTCGACTGGCAAATGCTATGGCCCGAAGCCGACCTTCCTGCTCTTGATAGAGTGCTGCTCCTAAGCCTGTCGTACTGGCGTCGGTATGAAGCAAATAAGGTAGCTTTGGGTCTGCAAAACCTAAGATCGGGGTTGTTGTTAGCTTTTCAATGATGGAATCAAAAGCTCTTTGACAGTCAGGTGTCCATCGGCTGGCAAATGGCAGTTTGGGATCATAATAGGTATGATTTGATTCTTTTTCTTTGGACTTTTTGCTGAATGGTGGGTATCCTCGTGTCAGGTCATTAAGTGGGCGCACTATAGATGAGTATCCCTTTATGAAACGTCTATAGTAGCCAGAAAATCCTAAAAAGGACCTCAACTCTTTGAGGTTTGTGGGTCTTGGCCAGGTTTTTAAGGCCTGAATCTTCTCGGGATCTGTTTCAACACCATTCTCTGAGATTACATGACCAAGGTAACGCACTGTTGTTTGGCAAAATTTGCATTTTTCGGATGATAATTTCAGTCCATACTCTTTCAGACGTTGAAGTACTCGCATGAGACGTCGTTCATGTTCCTCAAGAGTACTTGAAAAGATGATTAAATCATCCAAAAATACAAGTACTTCCTTCAAGTTCATGTCACCAACACAACGTTCCATTAATCGTTGAAAGGTGCTTGGTGCGTTGGTTACACCTTGGGGCATCCGGTTAAATTCCCAGAACCCAAGTGGAGTGACAAATGCGGTTTTCTCTTTGTCTGCTTCTTCAACTTCAATCTGGTAATAACCAGATTTGAGATCAAGGACTGTAAACCATTTGGATCCCGAAAGCGCTGAGAAGGTCTCCTCCAGGTTTGGAAGGGCATATGAGTCCTTAACTGTTTGCAAGTTAAGTTTGCGGAAGTCTATACATAGACGGACGTCATTGTTCCGCTTCCTCACCACGACAATCGGAGAGGAGTAGGGTGACTGTGACTCTCTTATCACACCGGCAGAAAGCAGTTCTTGAAGGTGTTTACGGACTGCTTCCAGATCTTGGGGGTGAATGGGGCGTGCACGATGCTTAAAGGGAGTTGGATCAAGAAGTTTGATGGAGTGTTTCACTTTACTAGTACACCCAAAATCAAGGTCATGGTGAGCAAATACCTCTGGAATATCAGAGAGTTGTTTGGTTATTCTCTCCTTCCAATTCTGGGGTATTGGGGAATCTCCAAAGTTGAAAGTCAGAGACGCCTCTTTGTTCATGGGTGGCTCTGTCGAATTTGTGACATTATGCTGCGAGACAACACAACGGAACGCTCCAAGCTCTCCGATCACGCAGGTAGATGGAATGGTCACATCTTGGTCTGTCTCGTTGGTGATCACAACAGGAACTTTGTATGGAGCTCGGGAAGAAAGAGTTATCAGACAACTCTTCACACAAAGGCCACCTGGTAGGGAAGATTGAGTTGGATGTTCAATTATAGCGCATGAATCAACTGATGTGCAGTGAACATTAGCAGATCCCTCCAGGACGACACAGCGACCAGCTGGGACAACAGCAGTTGTTTTTCCTGCCAGGGTGACAAACCCAATGTTGCCATCTTTGTGTTGTATGTGTCTGATTTCAAGAGTCTTCAGAAGTGCTCTGAACCCATAAGGAACAGGTAGGTGCTCAATAGTCTTGACGTCTAAATAAATCTCATAAAGAACATCAAGAACATTCATTCCAACTAACAATGGTGTCTGACTATTTGGGTGTATATCCGGAACAACTAGAGCTAACGTTGGTATATCAATCACTGTCCCTAAAATATCTTTTGGAAAGGTAACAGTCATTTCTATGTAACCTAAATAAGGTACAGGCTGTCCTGCAGCGCCCTCTACCTCTAAAAGGTCATAGAGTGGATTAAGGGTTTGTTCCGGAAGGTTCTGTTTGAAAAACGACTCTGTGACTGTGGTCACTTGTGATCCAGAATCAAGAAGACAGTTAACATTAACACCTGAAATGCTAACGGTAGCGGTACATTTTGAACCAACTAGGCCTTTTGGCAAGCTGCATTTTTGCTGCTTAGCCAAAGACTGTTTAAGGTTAGCGTTGTGCTTTTCTTTCGTGGGACGTGATTGTCTGGCAACAGTCTCCATTTGCCCCTCAACAGAGACTGTACTTAGTTTAAATGTGCAGTAGTAGCTGACGGGTTTTCAGCTTCCCACTTCCTTTGTTTTTCTTTAAAAATTTTCCGCTTCTCTGCCACTAAAGCGGCATTTGGTTCATTTTCACAGGTTGGCTTTATGTGGCCATCTTCACCACATTGGAAACAATACCACGGTTTAGGTGCTTTCGTTTGAGTATTGTTGGTTTGTCCAATGGGTTCTTTTGTATTCACTTTCAGTTTTAGTTTCTCTTGTTTCGGTTCGGGTACATTCTTTGCATTTCGAGATTTTCTTTTCTGTGTTTTGGCAGTTAGCTTCACCAGCTGACTCTGGATTTCTGCAACTTGGCTTGAAAGTTCTTTTGTAATTGAATTCAGAGTAGCAATGTTGCTATCATTTTCAGTGGCGGGTTCGGCTATTTGCACATGAGAAGTCACCTTTTGCTTTGCACTTCCCAGATGCTGTCTCATTCGCATAGTTTTGGTAGCATGTTGATCTTCTTCGGTGCGCAACAAGAACAATAGGTCAGCAAACGTTGGGGGATTTGTTCTCTTTCGTTTTAACTGGAGGTCTATTAAAAGGGAATTATCCCAACAACCTCGACAAAACTGTGTGAGTAGCAGTCTTTCAAAATCATCGCTAGCAGCACCACCCCGTTTTACAGTGAGCGTCAAAGCTCCTTGTAGGCGTTGCAAATATGAGGATGGTTTCTCTCCAGTATCTTGATATGTGTCAAGAAACTTAGCGAATAGTTCTCCTCCATCTTGTACTGTTCCGAATGCTGAATCCAACAACTGGAGGTATTCAGCAGGTGAGCTGTTGAGGTTCAGGTGCTTTATGACATCAGCAGCAGGGGGTAGAAGACTCTCAATGATTTTCCGGGTCTGTTGCTGTTGCGACACTGATGGATCAGTCATGACTAGTTCTACACTAGAGCGCCAAGTATCATAATCTGGCTCATAATTAGGACGAGGATCCTTTCCTGAAAAAGCTCTAAGCTTCTGTGAGAATTGTGGCCCTGAAAAGTCATCTCTTTTTACTATGTGTTCAACTACAACACGTTGAACTTCTGGGGGATTTAAATCTTGTTCTGAAATTGTTGGCTTGCAAAGTGATCGGTTAGTAACGGTCTGCCGTGCACCTCCAATGTTACTCTCAACTACCGAGGGCTGTGGTTCTACTGACAGAGTTACAGGCGGATTGTCAGGTAAATCATTTTGTTCGAATGGTTCTGGAAGATCTCTAATTGAATCGTTTATCTCTGACATCATGTCTTTCAGGACTTCTGCATAGTCTCTACCACTCATCTTGGCAAGGTTTTGAATATCACTAAGATATGCTTTCGTTGTGTTTTTCCCAATACTTTGTGTATAAACACTCGCAAGAGACTGTATCTTCGAGCTAACCCCGCTGTCCGATACATGTATCAATGGCAAAGGATCAATAGAGTCGACAGCGGCTCCTGAGTTGTATTCCACAATTACGCTACCGCAATACTTGGAATTAACATCATCTACTTTTATGGCTCTTGCAATTGACCCATATTGTTTAAGGAATTCCACCACCTCATCACATTGCTCATCTCCAGCTATTCCAATGACAATCACCGAGTTTGGAATTTTAACAGATTGCTGTTCAATAATATCCATTTGAAAATATATTCGAGCTTATGTATTACGAGAAAATACTCCTGGCTGGCTCGCCAAAACTTACTGTAACCCCCGATTACTTAAAGATAGTGTTAGTTTGATATTTAATAAATTGGACCAGACTCTAGATTCTCGAAGGCTACAATAGTGATAATTGATAGGTGTGTGAATGAAATAGCTGGAGGCAGAAATGAGCAACAACAATAACTGTATTAACATGGAAAACAAAACAACTATTTACAAATTCACAGCCGGCATCATATACATAAAATAAATCACAAATCCCAAAAATTAGAAATAATAATCCCAAAGTCCTACTGAGCTCAGTAATATTTTGTTTAAGTCAGTCAATGTTCTTTCCGGTAGTCTTGGGGAAAAAAGTCTTGTCGTGGTGGTAATTAGGTGTGTTACCACGTGATGTTCACAAAGAAGTTGGTGAAGACTGTGGTTCCTTTATCGCAGATGTGGTTCTGGGCTCAGGCTCGCCATCTCCATCAAAGGAGAATCCATTCAGTTTCGGATCTTGGTTTAATGCCAAGACAAAAAACCCAGCCAAGACGACGTTCAAGTACGAACACGGTCGATTTGTCACAGACCCTCAGTTCTCACTGGTATCCACACGAACGGCACATTAGCATTAGATATCGTCACGCAACCTTTCAGTTGGGCATCCAAGCGGAAAAGAACGATATACACAGCTAATCTCGAGATAGCATCTCGAGAAGGCGGGACAACTTGACTTTGACGAATCAGAAAGTCATAATCAGATGAATGACACTCCAAACAGGAAATCAAGTAGACGAGAGATGTACACTTCCTCTTAACAAAATAATGTTTTTTCAAAATAAAATGGCGTTTTCTCTACTGGGTTACAGACGCTTCAGCGTCTGGTTTCCATACAACTAAAAGACTAAAAGTGCTTTCGGATTTCAAGAGTTAATTTGTCACATTGCGGTAATTAGCGTAGTGTGACATCAGTAGTCATTTCTTTATAGCTCTAGAACTAAGACTGGGACAGGATTTCTTTGCACCTAGTGCTATTTAGAATTTGCCAAATCTTTTGTTGGTTCTTGGCTATCTGTATTGAATCAACAAAACAGGGAGAAATTTGTAACTCCAGAAGAATCCCTTGCATAAATATGTCTGTGTTGCAACATTCATACAATTCCATCTGTAGGACTGAACTTTTGACATATTGTGATTATTGTTCAGAAATGTAGTGCAAAACAGCAATTTCATGGATAATCAGATATGAAGCGCTTAAGGCGGCTTTCTATCTGAAATGTAAAATGTGAAATACTCAAAAGATACTACGCAGTTCAATGTTGACGTAGTCTAAATATTTGCAGTCTCTCAAGATTTAATAAATGCTGATGATAGAAGCAATGGAGCATTACTTTTTGAGAGAGTGGAGCTTCCATATTCCATTTGAATGCACTCTGCTCAGACCACGATTCTCACATTATCTCAACTTTCAGTGGTAAATAAGCAATGCAGCCATCAGTATCTCCCTGTAATCATATTAGAACTTGGCAAAATGAAACCATTGCGACTTTGGGAGTTCTGAGCCCATTTCAGTTGGAGTGCATTACGATAGAGAAGTTGCACGAGTTCAGGAACAAAGCTGCATATGATCTGTAATTGAAACAAAGTAACTGTCTCAACTCTGTCTTCTTGATTGGATCAATACTGTCTGAGATAGATCTAAAGAGGGGTTTACACACACTGATAATCAGACAGAAATGTAGCATTTCCTCCCTTTTCAATCAACGTTAGCAATGGCCTAATTCTTCAAGAGCTCTAAAAGATAATCCTACGGTGGGCAACGGACTCCAAGGGCCCTATCATCATAGCCAGGAGCCCGCGCACTCGTCTTAAAAACAGGCATATCTTCATTTTTGTCACATGGCGTCTAGTTGATCGTGCGTGCGACTGAGTTGGATGTTCAGCGCGGCACAACTGTGTGTGGGAGGAGGTGGGGTTTACAACGGACGCCATTCTCCAATTGCCTACATTATATGAGAGCACGACTACATCATCCGCAAGGTGAAATCTTGCAGTTTATCTGTATGAAAGCACTTTGAGCATGCTAATCTCATGCACAGACCCCAGCGAGGTCAATTTCTGTTTCCACTATATTATTACGAGTTTGAAAAAAGCCCAACAGTGCTTTGTCTCATATGGCTCGTAATAACAAACAAACAGATTCTTACAATATGTGTCATGACCCGTGTCTGCCACGTCAGTGTTTTTGTTGTTATTTTCTTCCCTCCTTCCTGCCATGTGCCTTTTGTTATTGTTTTCATCACCTCCCTGCCATGTGCCTTTGTTATTGTTTTCGTTCTCACCAGCTACGCACCTGTTCCTAGTCATCATCACGCACCTGTTCCTAGTCATCATCACGCACCTGCTTCCCATCTGCTCCCCTAAGTACCCGGACTATTTAAACCTTCCAGACCGACAACGCAGTGTCGGGTCATTACCCAGTTTGCCTCCTGTTGCCACGTCACCTCGGACTCTCACGACTTGCGCTTCGCTCCCGTTGTTGCACTTGTCTTCGTTCCCTGTCCGCCTGGCTCGTTCCCGTCTCGTGTTTGGTCCTTGTCATCGTCCAGTTAGTCTCGTTCAGTTGCCTGTGTTGTTTCTTTGCCCACGCCCCGTTGTTCGTCCCCACCAAGCTCCACAATAAATCTCCTTAAAGCTTCACCTACCCCTGCTTCCTCGCTTCTTGGGTCCACCTCCTCATCGCCGCAAGGCGACTCCTGACAGAATGACCCGACCTCGAAAGAAGGACCCAGCGAGGGGCTCGCGGCGGCGTCATGGACACCGCCGCACGGACCCCCCCCACCAACCCGCCGATCAGCTCAGCGCCACGTCTGCCACGCTCCCCGCTTCCCCAGATTACGAGGACTTGTTCGAAAAGACCGCCTACCTTTTGGACTCCCGCCGCGCTGAGCTGGGGGCACGACTGGCCCAGATAGCGGAGCAGGTGGCCTCGATCGCGGAGAAGGGCGCCGCCGCGGTACCACCCCGGGAGGCTATCATGGAGCTGACAGCTCAGATGGCGGCGCTGGAGGTCAAGATGGTGGAGAGCATGAGGCTGGCACAGCTGGCCGACCGACAGCTGGCTGAAAGGGGTCCCGCCTCCACGTCATCTGCCGCAACCCACGTCACCTCCACGCCAGCTGCAGCAACCCACGTCGCCTCCACGCCAGCTGCAGCAACCCACGTCGCCTCCACGCCAGCTGCAGCAACCCACGTCGCCTCCACGTCAGCTGCACCGACCGTGCAGCCTCCGGTGCCTGCCCCTCACCAGCCTGCCGACCAGCCCCGTACCTCGTCTTCGTTTCACGGTAACGCCCTCGACTTCCCTCCCAACCTTCCTCCCCACTGTACCATTGATTCCGATTCCGATGACAATTTTGATCACCAGGCCAATTCACCCACTCACGCTTTAGTTGATAATGATTTAGCAGAAGTTTTTGAGCACTACGCCCCGCACGTTTTTGTCGACTCGGATCACGAGTACGATGCCGACTACATTTACGCCTTGTTAGACGCTCAGCGCACCCCGGACACAGTTAGTACCAGTCACCTTCTTCCCCCCGAACCATTCCTGACACCCTTTTCGTTCGAGTCTTTCAAGACCACCTCCCACTCCACCTCGCGCGCTTCACGTCCAAAATCTCGGAAGTCACGGTCACGTCGCACACCTCGTTCACCATCGGTTTTAGCACCTGCTCACGTTCCCCTGGCACCCCCTAGCTCACGTTCACCAGCCCCAGTAACCTCGGTCCCTCGTGTTCCCCATTCCCCTGATTCCCTATGGCGGCAGGCTGATAGGGATCAGGGCCCCCGGTTCGGCTGTGCCCGGTCCGACTGCTGCGCCCGGCCCTCTGTCGCCCCCCCGCCAGCTGCTGAGCCCTGCCCCGGCTCCTCTCCAGCCGCAGCGTCCCATCCCGGCTCCTTGCCAGCTGCTGAACCCTGTTCCGGCTCCCCCCCAGCGGTCGAGTCCCGTCCGGGCCCCCCGTCAGCTGCTGAGCCCCGTCTCAGCTCCCCGCTAGCTGCTGAGCCCCGCTCCGGCTCCTCCCCAGCTGCCGAGCCCCTTCCCGGCTCTCTGCCCGCTGCTGAGCCCCGTCCCGGCTCCCCGCCAGCTGCCGAGCCCCTTCCCGGCTCCCCGCCAGCTGCCGAGCCCCGTCCCGGCTCCCCGCCAGCTGCCGAGCCCCGTCCCGGCTCTCTGCCAGCTGCTGAACCCTGTTCCGGCTCCCCCCCAGCGGTGGAGTCCCGTCCGGACTTCCTGCCAGCTGCTGAACCCCGTTCCGGCTCCCCGCCAGTTGATACGCCCTGTCCCGGTTCACCCCGAGCTGCGGGGGCCCGTTCTGGCCTCCCGAGAGCTGCTGACCCCCGCTCCGGCGCCTCGCCAGCGTTTCAAATCCCTGGTCCGGCGGACCCAGCCCTGCGTCCGCCACCAGTCCCTGTTCCGGCGGAGCACGCCCTGCGTCCGCCACCAGTCCCTGTTCCGGCGGAGCACGCCCTGCGTCCGCCACCAGTCCCTGTTCTGGCGGAGCACGTTCTGTGTCCGCCACAAGTCCCTGTTCTGGCGGAGCACGCCCTGCGTCCGCCACCAGTCCCTGTTCCGGCGGAGCACTCCATGCGTCCGCCACAAGTCCCTGTTCCGGCGGAGCACTCCATGCGTCCGCCACAAGTCCCTGTTCCGGCGGAGCACTCCATTCGTCCGCTCCAAGTCCCTGTTCCGGCGGAGCACGCCATGCCTCCGCCACCAGTCCCTGTTCTGGCGGAGCACGTCCTGCGTCCGCCACCAGTCCCTGTTCCGGCGGAGCACGCCATGCGTCCGCCACAAGTCTCTATCCCGGCGGAGCACGTTCTGCGTCCGCCCCCAGTCCCTGTTCCGGCGGAGCAGGCCCCGCGTCCGCCACAAGTCCCAGTTCTGGCGGAGCACGCCCTGCGTCCGTCACAAGTCCCTGTTGCAGCGGGGCACGCCCTGCGTCCGCTACCAGTCCCGGTCCCCGCTGCGCCCGGCCCGCCGCAGCTCCAAATCCCTGCTTCGGCGGTGCCAGACGGCCCGCCGCCAACCCAATTCCCTGTCCCGGCGGCGCCCGAGGACACGCCATTGCTTCCCGTCACTGCCTCGGCGGTGCTCGACGATCCGTCGTCGCCCCAAGCTCCTTTTTCGGCGGAACTCGACGATTCGCCGGCGCTCCAGTTTCCTGCCTGGGCGGTGGACGACGACCCGCCGTTGCTTCTCGTCTCTTTCACAGCGGCTCCCGACGAAGCGCCGCCGCTCCACGTTCCGGTCTCGGCGGGGTTCGAGGACCAGCCGCCGTGCCACGTTCCGGTCTCGGCGGGGTTCGAGGACCAGCCGCCGCTCCACGTTCCTGTCTCGGCGGGCTTCGAGGACCAGCCGCCGCTCCACGTTCCTGTCCCGGCGGGGTGCGATGACCTGCCGCCGCTCCACGTTCCTGTCTCAGCGGGGTTGGAGGACCAGCCGCCGTGCCACGTTCCGGTCTCGGCGGGGTTCGATGACCTGCCGCCACTCCACGTTCCTGTCTCAGCGGGGTTGGAGGACCAGCCGCCGTGCCACGTTCCGGTCTCGGCGGGGTTCGAGGACCAGCCGCCGCTCCACGTTCTTGTCTCGGCGGGGTTCGAGGACCAGCCGCCGCTCCACGTTCCTGTCTCGGCGGGGTTGGAGGACCAGCCGCCGTGCCACGTTCCGGTCTCGGCGGGGTTCGAGGACCAGCCGCCACTCCACGTTCCTGTCTCGGCGGGGTTGGAGGACCAGCCGCCGTGCCACGTTCCGGTCTCGGCGGGGTTCGAGGACCAGCCGCCGCTCCACGTTCTTGTCTCGGCGGGGTTCGAGGACCAGCCGCCGCTCCACGTTCCTGTCTCGGCGGGGTTCGAGGACCAGCCGCCGCTCCACGTTCCTGTCCCGCGGGCACTCGACGATCATCCGCCGCTCCAAGTTCCCGTCCCGCCGGCGTTCGACGACCAGCCACAGCTCCACGTTCCTGCTTCGACGGGGCTCGACGACCTGCCGCCGCTCCACGTTCCTGTCTCGGCGGGGTTCGACGACCAGCCGCCGCTCCACGTTCCGGTCTCGGCGGGGTTCGATGACCTGCCGCCACTCCACGTTCCTGTCTCAGCGGGGTTGGAGGACCAGCCGCCGTGCCACGTTCCGGTCTCGGCGGGGTTCGATGACCTGCCGCCACTCCACGTTCCGGTCTCGGCGGGGTTCGATGACCTGCCGCCACTCCACGTTCCTGTCTCAGCGGGGTTGGAGGACCAGCCGCCGTGCCACGTTCCGGTCTCGGCGGGGTTCGAGGACCAGCCGCCGCTCCACGTTCTTGTCTCGGCGGGGTTCGAGGACCAGCCGCCGCTCCACGTTCCTGTCTCGGCGGGGTTGGAGGACCAGCCGCCGTGCCACGTTCCGGTCTCGGCGGGGTTCGAGGACCAGCCGCCACTCCACGTTCCTGTCTCGGCGGGGTTGGAGGCCCAGCCGCCGTGCCACGTTCCGGTCTCGGCGAGGTTCGAGGACCAGCCGCCGCTCCACGTTCTTGTCTCGGCGGGGTTCGAGGACCAGCCGCCGCTCCACGTTCCTGTCTCGGCGGGGTTCGAGGACCAGCCGCCGCTCCACGTTCCTGACTCGGCGGGGCTGGACGACCAGCCGCCGCTCCACGTTCCGGTCTCGGGTGCGCCCGGACGTCCGCCTGAGTGTTCATGGGTGGACTTGTTGATCGGGCCTCCCGGACGCCCGCCTGAATGGCCCCGTCGGGACTCGCTGGTCTGGCCCCCTGGACATCCGCCAGACTGGCCTAGTTCGCGGGCCTTGGTCCCGCCTCCCGGACGTCCGCCCGAATGGCCCCGTCGGGACTCGCTGGTCTGGCCCCCTGGACATCCGCCAGACCAGCCTAGTTCGCGGGCCTTGGTCCCGCCTCCCGGACGTCCGCCCGAATGGCCCCGTCGGGGCTCGCTGGTCTGGCCCCCTGGACATCCGCCAGACCAGCCTAGTTCGCGGGCCTTGGTCCCACCTACCGGCCCCCTTCCGCCCACCCTCGTTCTTGGACTTGGTTTCATTTTTGACTGTTTTCGTTTGGGACGACTGGAAGCCGTCCCTTGAGGGGGGGGTACTGTCATGACCCGTGTCTGCCACGTCAGTGTTTTTGTTGTTATTTTCTTCCCTCCTTCCTGCCATGTGCCTTTTGTTATTGTTTTCATCACCTCCCTGCCATGTGCCTTTGTTATTGTTTTCGTTCTCACCAGCTACGCACCTGTTCCTAGTCATCATCACGCACCTGTTCCTAGTCATCATCACGCACCTGCTTCCCATCTGCTCCCCTAAGTACCCGGACTATTTAAACCTTCCAGACCGACAACGCAGTGTCGGGTCATTACCCAGTTTGCCTCCTGTTGCCACGTCACCTCGGACTCTCACGACTTGCGCTTCGCTCCCGTTGTTGCACTTGTCTTCGTTCCCTGTCCGCCTGGCTCGTTCCCGTCTCGTGTTTGGTCCTTGTCATCGTCCAGTTAGTCTCGTTCAGTTGCCTGTGTTGTTTCTTTGCCCACGCCCCGTTGTTCGTCCCCACCAAGCTCCACAATAAATCTCCTTAAAGCTTCACCTACCCCTGCTTCCTCGCTTCTTGGGTCCACCTCCTCATCGCCGCAAGGCGACTCCTGACAATATGGAAGAGAACAAAGGTATCAAAGTCGAATATGTGGCTGGAAGGTGTAACTGACACTAAGAGACTGAGTTATATATCGGAGGGCAAAATCTGGCAAGCCCTTACGCTATATCGTGTTAACACAAAGTGCAACTTGATGGTCGTGAATATACAAGTGTGATTATTATTATCGTGATTATTGATTGGTGTCCTTTTTCTTGTGGGAAGGATGGTGGTGTATTTTTTTAAGTCAACCTATTTTTTTTTTGTTTTTTGTTTTTGGGTTTTATTCACTGTTTTGTGTCAGTTCTGTTATCGTGACCTGTATGTCTTAACTGTATTGAAGGTGTGTACAGTACTTATTGCAAAATATCAATAAAAAGACGTTGAAGAGTTAACGCGACATTTTTTAATGAACTCCTCGTTTGGCTTAAGAATGACATTGGCCAGGTTTTGTATATTGTGATGAGTGCCAATGGTTTTATCGTTGGAGGGTGATGATTTTGCAGGTGTGAGGTCAGAATCCGAATCATCTTTATTGGCCACTTTGGAAAAACATCCAAGGAATTTCTCCCTGGTAGTTTGATCCACTCTGGTATTAGAGAAACAAGTAACTATAACAAAAATACAATACGATAGTCATCTGGGAGGGGGTCCAGCAACCAATACAACGCCCCACCCCGTCACCCCTGACGACCCTGTACAGGATAGGCGGTGTAGGTGGTGTCACAACTGATACAACTTTATTTATATTTAACAAACATTTAACACAGCAATTTACATATGGTGTAATATAAATTAACAGTAAATTAGAAGACATTAAAACACATAAACACATATACAGTAGATACCAGAAGAACAGCAGAATAGCGACAATCTCATGTTGACTCTAAAGCCAAACAATAAAAATGTGTCTTCAAACAAGTTTTAAAAGTGGACAAAGAAGCTCTTTGCGTAATATTCAATTGAAGGTAATTTCATAGCAAAGGTCCGGCAACAGAAAAGACGCAATCACCCATGAGGATCCGCCGAGTCCTTGGCACCTCCAGCAGCATTTGGTCAAGATTGGGGTTGTGTGATCCGTCTTCCGAGCTCCAGTTAAAAGG
Organism: Idiotropiscis lumnitzeri; assembly: GCF_059441095.1. Lineage (NCBI taxonomy): Eukaryota > Metazoa > Chordata > Actinopteri > Syngnathiformes > Syngnathidae > Idiotropiscis > Idiotropiscis lumnitzeri. The sequence goes on along the minus strand of NC_142393.1, from coordinate 26,970,745 downwards.
CGAGCAGCCGCGTTTTGGACCAGTTAGAGATGCTTGAAGGAGGACTGGCTGACTCCAAAATGAAGTGCTTTACAGTAATCAACTCTAGTAAACCTGTAACGTAGGCATTGATTACTGTTTCTAAATGCTGTTGAGAAAGAATATAAATGAAAAATAAATAAATAAATAAACGAGGCTGGATTAAACAACAGCACTGATTTACCGATCCAGGAGATCATTTAGGATGTTACACAAGTACAGAGTTGTTAAGAAATGGAAGTACTATACAATTACACAGGAATGGTATCCTTTGGGGGTGGCACGGTGTTTCACAGGTTACCACGTCTGCCTCACAGTTCAGTTCCGGCCTACCTGTCTGGGCTCTGCATGTTCTCCTGTGTGGGTTTTGTCCAGGTATTCCAGTGTTCTCCCATATTCCAAAAACATGCATGGTAGGCTGATCGAATTCGCTAAATTGTCCCTAGATGTAATTGCGAGCGTGAGTGGTTGTCTTCCGCACGCCAGCGACCCTTGTGAGGATAAGCGGCTCAGATAATGGATGGATGGTTGGATGGTATCCAGTAGGTGTTCTCTTTAGCCCGATTGAGTTCTCGAAATTTAGCAGTGAAACATGGCTTCTTGTAGTTGTTGAATGTGCGAAATGTCTTTGTTGGTACACATATGTCCTCACAAAAACTTATGTATGCTATCGCCGTGTCCGTATGTTCATTCGAGCTGCCAGATTTTCAAAGACACTCCAATTTGTGCAGTCCAAACCGTCCCATAGTGCCAACTTTTCTTCATGGGTTCACTTCATTGTTTTCAACGCAGGTTTTGCACATTTCATTTTGTATCTGTATGATGGAATTAAGTTTATTAAAAAGTGATGGGACAAACTCAAAACTGCAAGGGCAACAGAGCCGTATGTGTCTCTCAGAGTGTTATACTAGTGATCCAGAATATTGCCTTCCCTGGCCGGACAATCAATGTTCTGCTTATTTCTATGAAGTTCATGATTAAGTTTTGCTTCATTAAAGTCACCTCGGACGTTGAGGGATGAATCTGGGTGCTTTTGTTCAAGTTTGTTTCTTGGTGACCTTGCATTTGCACAACAATGTTGGTGTTTGCTTGGGGAGAATTGTAACAACAGCTCATTTACCGTGTTGTGTCACTGTCCAAACTGAGTTAACAACTTAATGAACCCAAATTTCTGGCAAAAAAACTGAAGGAATAGTTTAAATAGGTTAGGAGTTTGGAAACACTTGGGCCCTATTTTTGTTTCCAGCACAAGTCGTGCACAAAGCATAGTGTCAATGTGCACATGGGTGGAATTTTCTTTCTTTTGGTATTTTACCAGACTTTTCACCGGTAGAATTGGGCGTTTACGCCATTGTGTGCTGTTTTGGGATGGAACAATGTGGTGGCATATCTCATATGCGTTATATTCAGGGCAGTTGGAGTGCAGGAAGCCTGAGCATGCTGTGCTAGACATGATGGAAACAGAAATAAACTGGATTTTGTGCATGACATTGGCAAGTAAACTGCACGCTCTCCCCTTGATGGATGTTGTAGACTGCTGTGCATGTGAAGTTGGCAATTGGAGACTGCCTTGCTCCCTTGATCATGCATCCATGTGTAAACCAAGCGTTCTCCCCCTCCAATAGTGACAAGGGTGCTGTAAGAATATTTTTAAGATGATAATGATTATAATTTGTTCAATGAATTCCTTTCTACAGCGTATAACGATTTTCATTGGCCCACTCTGGTGTCATATTTATGAATTTTTGAATCCGCTGATATCCACCAAACACGCCTGATTCCCATGACCCGCAGTATTACAAAAAAATGCCAATCTGTCGGCCCACACAGGATTTGGTCGCACCCTTTATTGGAGAGGTACAGCATGATCATATTTTCTCATGTACAGTCTCAGTCTCATTTGACATACCATAGTTTCGTATGATGTTCAGATTGACAGTGATTATGTTACAAAACATTTTGCTGTAACAAGAACTTTGTTTGCAACAAGCAACGGTTGACAAACCAGGTCAATTATTTCATATATCCTTAAAAGAACACAGAAAAAAAGAAACAATACCATGGCAAAACTTAAAACATCAGTAAAAATCAGTGAAATAATAGTTGACAAGTAAAGGACTCCAAATTTTTTTTTTGTTTGCATTTGTTCAACAAAATACTAAAATTATACTAATTACTCATGCTTTTGATTACATTTAAATTCAGACCGCGCCTTTTAATACGATGTGCCTTACTGTCATGAAAATACCGTAGGTTGAAGCATAACTTCATCAAGCTTGCTAGCTGGTGAATATTCATTATAATATGATTTATGAAATTAAGTAGCTGCGGCATTATGCGGCTTCATATCCAAAATAGTTCAATGGAATTTGGATGAAAGCGTTTCGCAGTATGAAAAATGCTCACACTAAATTAGAGCATACTTATGGAGCTTCTGCGATAAGTCGCCTACCACTTTGATTTTGTGAATGAAGTGATAAACCGGAGCCTCCAAGCACGAACATACGGTAGGAGCCAAATTAGTGAGAGTTGGACGAAACGTACAGTTGAAGTGAAGGCCACGCACTACACCCACAAATTACCAAATAATGTCGCAGATAGCAGTCAGGTCAGTGTGGGCTGAGTGACTTGAGCACGTCATATTACACAGATTGCTCTTTATCTCTGAGGACCTGCTCGTTTGGTGACCTGTGACAGCCGAGTGGCCATTGCTGTCGTCTCCCCTTGAATACGGCAACCTTTTCACAGTGCGTAACATTCAATAGTTAATTTGCCGCCCCACTGCTCCTGAATGTTGCCCTCAGCTGCAGCCACATGAGTCCTATGACCAGTTTTCTCCTTGTTGACAGAAGCCATTTTGAAAGTGAGGATTAAAGTGGTTTGAGGTTTTGCATGGATGGGAAATTCAAGTTTGCATTTAACACAGACATGCTCATTAATTTGCATAAACACACACACACACATACACACACATTGGCCACTTGCAGACAGCTGTGTACAGCAGTGTCGAGGGAAGTTGTCAGGGTCGGGGAAACAAAGGACAAATAGTTAATTAATTGCTGTGCGGGGTACTTGTTGTTGTGTAATAGAACAGCTGCATGACTTGAGCTCAACCTCCTCGGGTTGTTTTCTCTTTGCGGATCCAACCTGGACTCTAATAGGTTAACTATAAACTCTTTCCGCCACAATTAGGGCCATGTTATCTGCTCTGAAGGCTTTTCGATTGCGAGTGTTAGATCGTCAGGCTTCATCTACTGACTATGGTATTGCATGTTTTGTCTGTTCAAGAGGGCACCCAGTGGTTCTGCACACACACATTTTCCAATAACAATTGAGACTACATATAGAAAGTTAACTCTCAAAGGGAAAACATTTCCACACCAGACATGAAGGAGATGCTTCTAATCTGCCATCATAAAATCTGTATTAAAATAACTTAAAGTTTGCTGCGTCTCAATTGATGTCAGTCACGGTTGCTGTCTCCTCAGTTAAACCTGAACTGTATCATAACACATTGCCAGGAAAGTCTGTGCAATCAAATTGGCCTCCTGACATCGATTCATTGTGCAAATGCAGTTCTGGTTTTTTTTTTGCTTCTTTTCATTGAATGAGCAAATGCTTGTCGTCCGTGCTTGTTGCTTCAGGCTTGGTGCACTGTAAGAGAAGGAGCCAGGTATGAGATCATATTAGTTTGAACAATACAGTAGTTACCACATACTGTGGATGTGTTTTGTAATGAATGAACCAAAAAGGTTGCTCTTTCACGGTTCCTGTTCATCTTTAAATATTTTACAAATGAAAAGAACGATACAGGTTCAGGTTGTTAGCCGTGGGCAAGAATTTGCCACCATTTCCACCACCTGCAGTAGCTGTAGGGGATAGGACATGTTAGCGAGACGGCCATATCGCCATTACTCCATTCAAATTTTACGCGAGAGGTAGGTGTGTTTTGCTTTCTAGTGCCATGCTATAATTCAAATTCACTATCACCATGGCAACAGCCATTTGAATCACCGAGGCAATATTGACAAAGTAAGATGAAGTTGAAAATGCTGAAAGATCCAAGTTTTCATTTTTTATATAATATACATAATTAATTGGATGTCATTGAATGAGTTTTCAAAGTAATGCAGTCTCATCTGTTCAGAGATTTGCTGAAGCAAATGCAAGTATCAGCTCCATGGTCAGAATCCCAATTTCCCAGCTGTCCAACACTTTTAACACACACTTTTTGAATCCTTCTCTGTTCTTCCTTTTCTTTTACCCATTCAAATGTGATGTAACTCAAAGAACTGTGTCGCATCGTCTGTCTGCTTTTTCACCAGACTGCAGTGTGTCAACAGCTCTTTGATAGATTGCAATGAGATTTTATACAAATGTTCAAGGAGCCCAAAGGATCCATCATAATCACTCTGGAGACCCTCTGACATTTCCACCAGCACCATCATTAGGTTACCATTTTCTGTGTTTCATAAAATGTTACATTTAATAGATGGATTATAAAAAACCTTGATTTCTCTTCTCCCAAATCATTATTAACTCATTCAATACCATTGACGGCCAAATACGTCTTTTTTTTCACTCATTTGGTAGTGAATGAGTTAACATCGACTGATGTTGCGCTTCTTTTTGGTTATTATTTGAATCATGATTGGATCAGTGGAACATTGGTGGAGCAAACTATTTCAAGAACCTTGGTTGTACTTTATGTTCAGACTTAATTAGCCGACATTAACATGCAAACGTTAACACTTGACCCAAAGAACCGCTAGTGAGTGCACCTTTAAGCTCAGAAATTGGCTCACCAAGTGTGACCGCTTCAGCCAAAGAAAAAGCTAATTAAATTGTTGATTTTGCGGCAATGGTTGCTAAAAGCTGTCCCTCACGGCACTCATAAAAACTAAGTCTGTGTCCTCTCCGTCCGTCCTTGCTGTCACCCTCAGTGCAGTGGAGATTAATGGTTGGGCACATATCCATAAATGTTAATACAATTGGTCTACAGACTAGATTCTGAATGATGAGAAATACATTGTCATGAAGGCAACACAAACACAATTTAATAAATGTATTTATGTCATTTCCCCTTCAGGTAATATGGCAGCGGCACCGTGCCAACAGTAGCACAAGTAGTTTGAAAAACATATACAGTGTTGTGGTGACCGTGAGTGACATGAGCGCATCCTTCTCATTGTCCGACTCAATCTGAATAATTCATATGCGGCAATAAATGACGGCTGAAATTCCACCATAAACTTGAGGATTGGCACCTACGTAATGGAAAAATCCAGCTTTTTCTCCCATATCACCGTGACGTTAATAAAATCAACAAGAGTCTACTCTTGTTATTCTTGTTATCCTTGCGTGCTCTTGTCCAATCAGTCATCAGTCTGTCAGCAGCCTGCTTCCACTTGTCACATGCTGATTTCTGGAACCGATAAGAGCTCTGATTAAACATTTCATTTGCGCGCGGAAACACGGCGGCAGGATGGTGTGTGGATGTTTCTTTTGTTTCTCCTGACACCTTTCATGGTCCGGCACGATTGGCTCGACCATTTGGTGACAAGCAAACAAAGCAAAAGTAATGTATAACTGAGGATTGATGGTTATTTCTCATAAATATTGTTTTCAAGTGAGCTCAAATCATTGCCCACTGACCTCACTGCCTTGTGAAATATGTTGGAACCAGAGCAGTGTCAGACCATTGCGCAGGATGCCATAGTCAATCACTGTACAGAATATGACGCATGTGTTGGTAAAAATGGATAGAATCGTATCGGGCCAAAGTGTTCAGGGAATAGAAATGGCTTCATGCATTTGTAAAACTTCTCAATTTATCATTATATTCATTAATATTCCAGCAATGAACTCAACCCTTTAACACATTCATTAAGGCAACCTCCAGCAGGAAGGCTTTTTATTACTCTTCAGGTTGGCCAACCAGTGTTTGAATACTATCCGATTCAATAGTTGTTGTTTTTTATAAAACACTGAATAAAACTGTGAACTATGAACTAATAACACATTCCAATCGTGTTAAATGAATTTGAAATATGATGAAGATCACTACAATGGACCACTATCAGAAAAATATTTTCTCCAATGTTACTAAAGCTGATTCTACAATAGTCTATCATCTTCATCATATCAACAAATGAGGATTACAGAAAAGAGATAGCTCTGTGCAATTCCTCTATTGCAATTGTTACGTTCTAATAGAAATTAGTCCACAGCCTAAAAAGTACGATGATTGTAGATTAAAGTCAATTTATTGTCATTCATTTCAAACATGTAAGCAAAAATACAATTCAATACAATAAAATGTATTTGTATGGCACATTTCATAACAGATGGAGTGCTTTCCATATGGTGTAATATAAATTAGCAGGTAATATGAACACAAATTAAAACACATAAACACATTTACAATAAATACCAGGAGAACAGCAGAAGAGTGACAGTCTCGTGTCGAGAGCTAAAGAATAAAAATGTGTCTTCAAACGGGTTTTAAAAATGGACAGAGGCGGGGCTTGCCTAACATTCAATGGGAGGACATTCCAAATATATATATAAAATAATAATAATATATATAGGCGGGGGACACCCTGAACTGGTTGCCAGCCAATCATACGGCACACATAGATGAACAAACATTTGCACTCACACTCATACCTAGGGGCAATTTAGAGCGTCCAATCAACCTGCCATGCATGTTTTTGGAATATGGGAGGAAACCGGATTACCCGGAGGAAACCCTCGCAGGTTCATGGAGAACATGCAAACTTCACACAGGAAGGCCGGAGCCAGAATCAAACCCAAGACCGCTGCACAGTGAGACCATCGTGCTACCCAGTCGTCCGCGCTATGTAAATATCTTTGGATATTATATAGTAATATTTATGACGTTTCATCTTATATTGAAGTTTCATGTTATAGCGCAACAATTTGATATTCCTTTTAACCAATACACAGTATTATAAAACAGATATAGAGCCAGTCCAATGTTCATATTACAAAGGCTTTTCTAGATTTCTGTACTTTGTAAAGATAATGTCTACATATTTTTTAAACTGTCATGTTTTTAGTATTTTCTCTAGTTCTATAGTTAACTTATTCAACAGATTCAGTCCATAGAAGCTGATAAAAACCATCTTTTTCATAATTTATGTGCGGCGCACCTTAACATTTAATTATCCCCTTAACTTATAATGCCCCTCCCTTACAATAAATATTGCCTGTGGCAGATTATTTCCAGATTTGTACAGTAGATTGTTTGGGCAGTTTTGAATTCAATTAGATCAGTGAATTTAATATGGATGTCTGTGTGAATAATTTATTAGTTTGTTTGTGAAAACTGACATTATGTCTTATTTTCATGGTTGATTTTTTTTTTGTAAGGATAAATGCTTCTTGTTTGTCCCTATTTTTATGAGGTTTCCATCAAGTTCTGCCATCAATAATTGCACCAAGAAATGTATTTTCATATACACTCTCTAAATTCACACCATCTATCCTAGAGGACAGAAGGTTCTGCAAGTTATCCCCAGACACCACAATTTTCGTTTAGAAGATTTGGAGACACTACAAATGTCATTAATATTCATGTTAAATAACATTGATCCCCACACTGCTTCCTGTGGGATGTCACACACGATGCCCCGGCAACGTAACGTATATCCATGCATCATCACCAAGTGATGCCTTCTCTTTAAAAAGCACCTCACCAAATTCAAAACTATCCCGCTATTACCACATTGTTGTAGTTGAGTTATTTATATGTTGTCATTTATTGTGTAAAATTGTATTCAATCACATTTGTCTTTTTGAATTTGTGATTTTTTACATTAGTTCTGTTTTGGCTGGTGCTGTATATTGTTTTGTTCTGAATTACTTTCTGGGTAATGTGTGGTTTTCTGTAAATTTGCACAATCAGTGATTAAATAGTTTCTCAAGAATCTTTGAGAATTGTGGTAGCAGAGAGATCACCCTATAGTTTGTGAAGTAAAATGACGAGTTACAAATGTAAGCCAATTGTCTAGACAATCAGTATGCTTGATTATGTTTTTAACTGTTTTCATGTCAATGAAGACAATGTCTGCTGCTTTATTTATGGGTAATTTCAGTTATAGACAACAAACACTGGTGATAATATATAATTTATTAGTAATGGGTTTATGTTGCTTTCTGGTCTGTTTGTGACAAATTCAATAAATGTTATTTTAGGGTGTGCTTGTTTGGATTTTGAAGATCAGTGTTGACGTCACCGCAGATAGAACAGAAACAAAACAGAAATTCCTTCGATAGAAATAGTTTCTCCAGTGTGTCCTGGGTTGTCCTTGGGGCCTCCTACAGGTGGGACATGCCCAGAAACCCTCACCAGGGAGGCGTTCAGGAGGCATCCTAATCAGATGCCTGAGGCATGTAGAACAAGTGTGGGCAATTGATTTTGAAAACGGGCCAAATGAGAAACAGGTGTGCTTACCGCGGACCAAGCCAACATAACCTCAGCGTTGTTCCACAGTATATATATTTTTTTTTTAAATGCATTGTCTTTTTCGGTTAAATGCAATTTGTGTTGATTTGGCATATATTTTTCTAATTCGGATATACACAAATTGCACCTTTTCCTTTTTCGTGCACCAAAAATCAACTTATATTAGCCGTCGCTAGTCAGGACACCCAATGATTTAGATAAGTGGTAATAAATAATAATATCGACAGTGCTGAATATTGATAGAGTGATTACTTATAATGCACCCAATAACTACGGTCTATGAAACTGTAGATTTGCATTCAGTATCATCAGGCCAACTCCTCTTGATGCTCCTCCCTCCACCGTGCAGAAAATAAGAATGTTACCAACATTAGGACTGCCGGCCTTTTTTCTATCGTCGCTAAATATAGCGAAAACGTCTTTAAGTTGGCAACACCACGGACACGTTTTTAGCTCTTGCTCACTACCTTGCTTATATCAACGTCCGCGCCACTCTCAAGATAAAAGTACCACTTTTTTTTTTTTTAACTTCATGGTCTCTGTCAGAGACAGTAGGCGGGTTGTGTGCGGCACCCAGGCCATTCTTTGCCCAGATCTGATATTGAATAATTTAGCTTTTGAATAGGTGTTCACTGTCGCTGTCCCCAATGCATGAATGGCTAAAATTACAGCCTCACTGTCACTTCTATCTTGGAATGTGACATTGACCGATGCTCCTTTTTGAAACATAACACATGATAAAGGTGTAAACTGGTGTCAGTAGTATTGAGAACATATAATTTGTTGGCTTTTGCATTGTACTGATTTGTGTAAGACTCTTCTTAGTACAAAACTGAAAACGTGATTACATGATCTCTTAGGGAGTCTTGCAGTCGCGTTCAGTGAAGAATAATTTTTTGTTTTCTGTGTTTTCTCTCTCTCTTTCCACTGCCTTTAAATGTAATTTACCCCTAAGCAGTGTTGGTAAAAAAAAATATATGAACAGAAGTACAAACATGCACTTGCTTTTCCAGAAAGTGAATTAATGTACAGCACCTGTGCATGCTTAACACCAACAAAGCACAACAGATGAGACAAGAGGAGTCATTTTCTTGATGTTTTTTTTTTTTTTTTTCAGGGACTGTGTGCAGCCTAAATGACTAAGTGGAACTTGTTCAAGCACCAGACAACGCCCATGGTCGCTGCCAAGCCAACAGGGGCCAGTGCCTTGACTGTGACTCCTGCCCCTGTCGCACTCGTCTCTGCAGACAACTCTACCGAGCCAGTCAGCAAGAACGATGCCTTTGACGAGATCAAAAACAAGTTTCTGAATGAAATCGATAAGATCCCACGTGAGTACTGAACCAACTTCCAATCAACTTGTGACGACGAAGCAGCCATTTTGGAATTGGATTTTCTGCTTTTGCTGCAGGCATTGGCTGCCTCATAACGACTTTATTCAGTATTGATCAGAGGCTGCCCCCCTTAATGGCACAGAAATCTAATTTTCCCTCAATCTAATCGCAAGCGTGGCACCTCTTACTAAATATATTTGGCCCAGAGCATGACATGGACCAGGCTAAACGAGCGGTCGGTCAAATGTCAAAGCATTTGTTTCTTTGCCCTCGGGCTAAGAATGTTTCACCTATACGCGGATTTGTTTACCATCCTCAGTGCCATCCTGGGCCATCATTGCCATTGCTGTGGTCGCTGCTTTACTTATTCTAACGTGCTGCTTCTGCATCGTCAAAAAATGTTGTTGCAAGAAGAAGAAGAACAAGAAGGGCAAGAAGGGAAAGGGTGACATGGGGATGAAGAACCTCAAAGGAGGAGAGGTATGTGACACTGGGAGTGTTTGGGGAATTTTCCCATATTTAAGTGGTTAATAAGCATTTAATTATGACTGCTACAAGGTTTATGATGTGGCTCTGAAATTGGGGAATAGACTCTTTCAGAAACTCAAATCAATTTTAGCACAATCACTTTTGTTTTTCCCGACATCGGCTGAGTTGTTTGTTCTACAGGAGGACATAATTTCTACCTTAATTGACTAACTTTGAGGACCTGGCAAAAGGTTTTCTCATCTTTTAGGACCTTTTTAAAACATGTTCATTCAACTTGGTTGATAAACTACACTTTATTTTCATTGACTTCATTCTTTGAGTCAAATATATTATTCTCTTAAGCATGGTTTACATAGCTTTAAAAACTGCTTTTAACTTTCAAATTACAGAAAATCGACTCAATCCTTTTTTTACTTTTGGAAAAAGTAAACACTTGCATAGATTTAATTTATAGAAATAAAGTGTTGCATCATATCATTTGTATCTGTTCCCTCTCTTTTTAAATAATTTTTGACAACTAATGGGAGAAATGATTAACCTGATTAGTGTATTTCACGTAGATTTATTCTAAATAATAACATAATTAAAGGTAATGTGAGCAAATGTGCTGTTTCAGAAAACTAAAAAAAAAAGGTCATGTCTTACCATTTTAAAAACGATACTGGCATCGTCTAATGGCTTTTTGACCACTGGCCACGTTTCTTATTGCTGTTTGAACTGCAGTATACTGTAGATGATGAGCAAAGACTCTATTCGGTGGCTTTGTTACCAGGTCAGTGTATTCTCCACAGATGAAAATAACACACTTGCCAAACATGATTATTTGTTTTATTTTTTCCTCTCTTCTGTTATGTGATGTATTTGTCAATCTGTAAATGTTTTGCTCTCTCTCTTTCTCTCTCCCTCTCTCTCTCTCTCTCTCTCTCTCACTCTCACTTGTGCTTTGGGATTTGAGTGGAAAATGACATATCCTATCTATTGAGCTCAGCCGCGTCACTGTTTTCACAACCTTTCAAGAGTGATTATAAAAATAGCAGTTAGAAGAATTGTTCTCGTGCAGGTCTTATAATTATTATTTTTTTGACATGCTTCAGCGATGATTTGACGACTCATTCGGTTGGGTAACAATACATCTAAAAGTCATGTTATTTGAAGGCACAATGGATCTGCTGCACAAGATATGATTGTGCTAATGAGGAGGTTGGCCTATCTGTCATTTTCCTCCCTCCCGACAGTTTAGCTGACTGCATTTGCTGTGATTACCCTTCTTTGGTGTCTGCTGTGAGTTCAATCTCTTCCTTTGTCTCTGCTCTCCTCCTTCCTGCTTTGTGTCTTATATGTGCTCCGTGTATCTTGACTGTGGTGGACTTCTCTGCCTACGGTAGGTCTGATAGCACGAGGCGCCCCTCTCTGGCCGCTCTGAGTAAGCGCAGACCAGTGCAGAGGGGGGAGCTGTGGGGCGGGCTGGGCTTGAAGGGATGGATTGCAGTGGTGATGTCAATGAGTGCTATGGCTTTCTTAGTTCTTTGCAAGCTTAGGTGCTGCTGGTGCTTGAGGAATCTTTGGGAGCAATTAAGCTGCTTCGCAAAATCCACTGAACTGACATGCCGCACCAATTGCTATGTCTTGATACAAAGATGGTTCTCTTCAGATATGTGAAACCCAACAAAGACCTCTTTTAATGCAAATGGTTTGAAATGAATATGAAACCCTTCCTTTGATTGAGCCTTTTGAATGACTAGTGCACTCGGCAATTCACTAGTGATCACTAACATGCATGTGCAAGGGCTAAGCTGGATAATGTCATTCAAACGCAACCCACCGGTGAACTTTGGGCTTGTTTCCACCATCATGGGCCGTTAAAGTGTGACACAAATCATAAAAAGGTGACCAATGAACCACAACTAATTGCTCTTGCGGTCTGAAATTGACTCATTGGCGCCCCACTTGTGCAAACATGTTCAGAGTTCCACGACAGGCAAGACTTGTTTGTTCTGTATCTCTTGACAAAGACCAGCGTACGCCCTTGCAGTAGGTAACATTGAATGGCCACAACTTGACTTGAGAGTAACTTTCCTGGATGACCCATGCTGCTGACATACAAGCTGACAGATGAGAACGAGATGGTGTGCCTGAACGTTTGCCCCAAATTTGCCAAAATCAAAATCCTGATTTCAGTCCATCCAACGATTCGGCGAGTCACCTCACCTCACTGTTTCTCCAGGTGAAAACTCTTCTTGATGTTGGGCAAAGGGTGTGCATCCAGACATACCATCTCCTTAGCCCAGAGCCCTCTCCCCACGGGTTTGGGGGAAAACTGAAAATTCTCAAGGCAGTATGATGAGTTCAGACATTTTTGGTCCTGACAAAAATGTGCCCTTTTCAAACTGTCCATGCTCAAGCTACAAGGTAATTCATTTACATCGGCCGTCAGATAGAAACATACCCTGCATTTTGTGGCCTGGCATGTTTGAATGAAACGCATTGACCACAATAAAAATAGAGAATGCCACAAATAAGTACAATCGTGTGAGTTTACAAGAGGGCGTGAGTTATCACGCATGCACGATAGGCCGCATGCAAGCAAGGCAAGTGTTTGCGTGTGTTGGGAGAAAAATGAGTGTAGTGAGAATGTGTGTTTTATCTGTGTATGCGCCCTGTTCCAGCTCACCTCTTTCAGCTGACCAGAGAGTAGCTGGACCGTCCGGTTTTTACGAAGACATCTGTGTTTTTCAAGATGCCAGCCATAGGAAAGCCAGCAATACTCTACTTGAATCCAAACTGAAAGGACAAATTAAGAGCAAACCACTCAAGCCGACTCAAGGTCTTTTCTATTGGACAAGTTGATCATAGACAAACCTAACGCTACATGATAAACTCGCATGTCGTTTCTCAGCTGCATGAACCCACTTGCTCCCAACCAACAGGTGGAAGTAGTTTTGATTTCCCAAACTAACGGACCAAGTGGAAATTATTGCCCCTTTGATAACTTCTGTCTCAATACTTATGCTTGGACTCAATAGAGCCAATCATATAGTTCAACATAAATTCCCAATAGAGTTTGTTACAATGAGAGTAACAAACAATAGCAGTGTAAACATTGGAATATGTGAGGATGTCAAAAGCGAAACAGACAGCAGGAAAGATGTCTTGCTTAAGGTCACCCTCTTTTGTCAAACAGCCTTCACTATCAGGACTCGAGTTTGAAATCACTGTCAAATGTTTGGCTTTACCTCATTGCTTTGTCCTTCAGTGCCTCTCAGCTTGGTCTAAATAATACATTTCAACTCCCACCCGGATTGAGTATGTGAATACTCTTTTCCTGATCAGGACAACTTCATCCATTCATTTTTAAATACTAGAGAGGGAATAGCAAAAATCTAACTAAATAACTAACAGCAAATGGTGTCAGCCAAGAAATAGTGAAATCAAGTCAGGTTGCAACCGTGGTCATCGATGAACAGATTGCACTAGTAACACCTGTGTGTGCAGGGGTAAGTGACAGGTAGGTGCTGTGACTAACCCGACTGTTGATAGCCGAGGGTTGATAACCACAGACTTAAAAGCATCTGCTCACTATTTCCTCTACTGCTTTCCACCCCTCTGTCTTGCAGAAACAACAGGACGATGATGACGAGGAAGACGATGTTGAACCTGGGCTGACTGGAGATGAGAAAGAAGAGGAGGTGAAGGAGAAAGAGAAGCTTGGAAAGCTACAATACTCCATTGATTATGACTTCCAGGAGAACAAGGCAAGAACTTCAGTCCATACACACTCATAAAGAGATTGGAAGAAAGTAAAAATCCTGTGGATTACAACTCATGTCTTTCCAGTCCTCTACTAATTTTCAATATCAAAGCCAAAAGAAATGTATTTTAAAGCTACGTTTATGATGGCAGAATTCAAAGTTCACACTCAGTTTTTAATACTTGCGTTCTGTGTGCTGCAGTGCAATGACATTGTTCTGTTTCACGCTCACATTCTCATTTTAGTATTTAGGCAGCACTTGACCGGATCAAATATCAGGCAAATGATCCTTTGGTCTGATACACTAAGAACTTCAGAATGATCAATAGCAGAGGTCTGAGGATCTTGGGGCCGCACAGATGAAAGAAAAAAAGCAGCACTTCTGGATTATTTATTATTCGGGGCTGAAAAACATTTAATTTTGGAAAATGATTGAACATTTTGAAAAATGCTTTCTCTCCATTACATTGGACTCTTGACACATGTCAAGATGCTAACTGTCTCGGTCGCATTACGCTAATATTAAACCCACGAGCTTGCAAAAAAATAAATAAAATAAAAAACACGTAAGAAGCCCGCTCTGCACAAGATGTGGTGGGGGAAAAAAACATTCCAACCCCCCCCAACTTTGCACCATGTGCGGTGAGCAAAGCCCTAAAAACACTTTCCTCAAAAGTAATAAGACTCGTATGAACCGGTCGATGGTCGAAAAAAGGTTTGGGACCACAGATCTATGCTGACGCTTTCTCATACGTATTTCATTCTCCAGTTGACAGTGGGAATCCTGCAAGCTGCTGATCTCCTCTCTATGGACAGTGGTGGCACCTCTGACCCATATGTCAAGGTCTTTGTCCTACCTGACAAGAAGAAGAAGTTTGACACAAAGGTTCACAAGAAAACCCTCAACCCAGTCTTCAATGAGACTTTTATCTTTAAGGTAGCCCTTGCACTTGTCTTTGTACTCATTACTATTTAAAATAACATGTTCGTGTCTGGATGACCAGTCATAATCCGTCTTTGGATTGCTTCCCTTTCCTTTGAGAATTTAGTGCCTGCTTAGCCCTTTCACTTTCATCCACTGGCAATAAAAGGTTGCAGACATTTTGAAGGTGGCCGGCAAGGAGAATGTGGGCTAGAATTAAATTAAATGAGAGGGCCACCTTTGGTGCCTGCTGACACAGCTCAATGACTTCAACAAAAACACTTCAAACAGCTTGTCAAAGTCAGGCTAACTCTACGGAAGCTGTGTGTTAAGCCAACCATTTGTAAGGTCCAGACCGAAGTCGCAGCTCGTTGTTCTGCTCTGAAAATGCACTAAATTTGGACTTTGCTTTAAATGACTAAATCAGGATTGCTTTGTGTTTTTCAGATTCCATTCCAAGAGATGGGAGGAAAGACTCTGGTCATGTCTGTTTATGACTTTGACCGCTTCTCCAAACATGACGTCATCGGCGAGATTAAAATACCCATGAACACCCTTGACTTGGCAAAACCAATTGAGGAGTGGCGAGATTTAGACAGTGCGGATCAAGAAGAGGTAATAGAGTTGAGAAGGACAGTGCACACAATGTCCCTCCAGTTTGCTCTACATTCAGGCACAGAAATCAAAAGGCGTTGTTTTCTAACGACAAATCTTTGGATGCCTGTATTCCTTGTTAATTAGTAAGTCAATTTAGGGATAGTGCTGGAATTCGATGTTGCAGACAAAGCTCAGTTCTTTGGAATTTTATGCTTCCATCATTGTTAAAAAAAAAGGAAGCCATTAAGGCATGAATGACTTTGATGTGGAATAATTTGCCTGATGTGGAATAACTTGTCTAATGTGCCCTGACATTAACCGCATCGAACACCTTACAGATGAACTGCAGGGATGATGTGAGCCCGCCCTTCTTTTTAGTGACCTTGCACTTTTTTAAAATAAAAAAAGGATTGGAAGCAAAATTCCTAGAAACGTCTGAAGTTCTGAAAATTTTACTCTTTCTCATTGGCCAAGCAGGCGGTCCTGTTTTATGGCAAAATTGGTGTTGATATATATCAATAAGAGATCTGTAAACAGAGTACTATGGGTTTTTTTTTTATACTTGTTGTTTCTCAATATCATGACAGCTAGATTTAACTTTCTCTCACCTTTCATTCTTAAAACAGCCGGAGAAGCTGGGTGATATTTGCATCTCTCTTCGTTATGTACCCACTGCTGGTAAACTCACAATCTGCATTCTGGAGGCCAAAAACCTGAAGAAAATGGACGTGGGAGGTCTTTCAGGTTTGTAAAGCATGAGTCGCCGTCCCCAACTACAAAAGAACTTGGAAACTGATATCTGGTACAATTGGGTCATGTAGTTAGCTAGATAGTTATGAATGATCCTGTTTATGAACAATTTGCATTACGCATGACATTTTGAGGAAAAATCTCCTCTGTTCATATTCTATTTTCGGTATATAAATGGTCTTGGCATGGACGAGCGGATGGATGCTTCTTCTTGCGCTCTGTAAACCATCATTGCTGTAACTGAAAACTAATTGTATCTCTCCATGGTGTGTTAGGAAGCGCTTGTCGATAGATGAGCGGAAAGATGGGAGCTAGTTTTCGCGACCAGCGTGAAATACATTCCAGCCACAGTGCCAATAACCACGACCTATGTGCAGGCAACACTAGGCGTAAGAAATTTGCTGGACAAAGTAGAATTCATTTTTCCAGGTCGTAGTAGTGGTATTTGATTGATAGCAGACATGCTTTAGATGAATTGAGTGACAGCGTTCGAGAGTGGAGAGAACAAGTGTATTTAACTAACACAGGTTTTGAAGCCTCATTTTACTTACTTGGCAAATTCTTCAATCATTCAAATTTAGGAGGGTTTTAAACAACACTCTTCTCTGTGGTGTTTATTTTCCTTTTAAAAAACCTTTACCAGAACCTTCGCATAGCTATAATAATAATCTGGTATTTATTTTTCTGGCGCTTTTCCTACACCGCCTTCCCTGGAAAAAAATTGCTCTAAATTACCTCTAACAATCTTCATGAATTGATACTACAAAAAAAAAAATCAACAAAAAAATAAATAAATAATGAAAATCTCTCCTACTGATCCTGTCTGCAACCCCCTCATCAACAGGCATTCTGGGTTACACGATCAATGAGCTCTGCAATCGACCATGACGAATTAATACTCTACTCTTCTGATACGGTGAAGAGCGGATTAATAGTGACTGAATTTGATGCTGTTTTGAGCCGTCCATCGTGTGTCCAGCACAATACCTTTACTGTTATATTCTGTGATAAACACATTTTTTCACCCAAAAATTAATACGCATTTGTCCCCACTTTTGTACAAGTTTTCACATTTTAAATAAGTTTAGCAGTACAGAAAGGTTGTTAAAAAAAAAAACATTCTTACATGAAACTTAAATAATGTAATGTAGATTTGTATTTCTTTTTTTTTAATAATATAATAAATTGTCCGACGGATATTTCACTTCCTGTTTCCGGCGTGATTTAAGCTGTACAGCTAAGAACTTTTAAGGTGCCTTTCCGTGAGCCCTGCTCCACAACGAGACGGCCTCGCTTGGCCCCGGAAGTTATCTGAAGAGAACCATATATTTATATATAATACATGTTTAAGTGAATAATGTGAGTCCATCATTCACATTTTTACCTTAAACTGCATCTCCAGGGATGTGGTGGCCATCTGGAATTTTGTGATCAAGTGGTCAGTCCAAATCAGGGCCATTCCACACCCCTCCCCAACACACACCCTCCTCAACGAATCTTCCCGGGACATATTTTGGACCCTGTTTGTCTCTGGGTGCACTCCAGGGTCTGAATCCAGACACTCAGCACTTTACCACTGAACTCAAAGTCGCAGCGAAAACACAAACTGGATTTTTAGTTATAAGAACGGTGAGAATATCATTAAGTGGAACAGATTGGATAACGACCTTATGCCAATGGGTGTCCTGAAGCAAAGGGGTAAACCACAGATTTCTGATCATATTTAAGATAATAATGATTAATTATGTGCATATTTATATGAAATTAAATTCTGACCACTTTATATTGAACATTTTTGTAATAAATAAATAAAAGAATAATAACAATAATAATAATAAAAATAATAATAATAATAATGATGAATAATTACACTGATACCTATTGTAATAAATAAATAAATAAATACATACCTTAAAAAAAGTTCGAAATGCAAACAAGTCATTTAGGGGCGGCTTCAGAATATTTTTGGGGAGCTTCAGCCACGTAAAACCGGAATAACGACACCACTGCTGTTAAGTATTGCTTTCAGGAACATTATACAGGACACATCATGAGCAGACTCTGCAGTACCTGCCATGCAGCACCTTGCACGCCCCCCGAATTCAACTGTGGCGCCATCTGTTGATACATCATAATATTGCAGCCCAAACAGGTATACAGTATATGTGTGGCTCATTGTGTTACTCCTCTTTCAGATCCCTATGTGAAGATTAACCTGCTGCAGAATGGGAAGCGGCTGAAGAAGAAGAAGACAACAGTTAAGAAGAATACATTGAATCCTTACTACAACGAGTCGTTCAGCTTTGAGATTCCTCTTGAGCAAATGCAGGTGAGAACAGGAGCCTATTGTTTAATAGCCTCTAAACCAGCCATCACCAAATGGCGGACCGCGGTCCGGTTCCGGACCGCGCGATGGTTCGGACCGGACCCATGACCAAGCTATGATGATTTTTTTTTCAGGGCGCATTCGCAAACGTTGGCGCTGCAATTCTAGTTAATACGGAAAAGGCGTCACTGATTTGAGCCAATCAAATCTTTTGTTTACGATCCACTGCCAAATGCGTGTTGTTTTCAATGAATGGACGGAGAAATTTAGTTTCGTTCTGGCTGCAGCCGATTCAAAACCAGTGTGCATCATATGCTCCGAAACCGTCGCAACATTTCGAAGCGCCACTACGAAACAAAGCACCGCCCTTTTGCGCACAGTTATCCGCTGAAGTTTGAGGAGAGCGCACGCAAAAACATCGAATTTCGAGCGCAGTATAAGAGATGTTTACATTTTCGTTTACAGCCCAGCGGCATGCAAACGAATGTTCACTAAAAGTTTCATGGATTTGGGGGAAACATAAAAAAAACATTCAGTGATGGGGAAGTTGTGAAGGAGTGCTTAAATGTATTTGCACAAACATTATTTAAAGGAAAACACAAAGCCCAGATGTGTGAAATAATCTACCAAATCCCAATGGCCCTGACTCCTTTCCAACCCAGATTTAAATCACTGGCAGGGCAGTCACAAACTCATTTTTCTCATTAAGAGAAGTAAAAACAATATTCAAAAGAAAAGGTGGTGGTGTCAAAGCTCATTTTGAATTAGTTTTTCACGAGGACAGCCATTTTTATTGATTGTGTACTGAACATGTTGACCTGTTTTACTTGGATAATTAGGCTTTCCGTTTTTTTTTAGGCTGATAACTCTTTGATTTAAGAAAAAAAAAAGGCAAAAGATGTGAACTCAATGCTAAGCACTTGATATATTTCCGCAGGAGATATTTTACTGTTGTTCCTGGAAGTGGCACCCTTAAATTCCTGGAGCCACATTTTCTTGAATGTGAAATAAACGCCTTATAGTTGTTTGACTGGCAAAGGTGTTTAATGGGAACATTGCTAAATATTTCGTATATAAGTGTGTTCTGTTGAAAATGACTAAATATTGAAACTCTATAAAAATGTGAACATAGGCTAGACATTAAGGGAAGTCGGACTTTGGTTCGGACCTTTTAATCGGAAGAAATTTTAGGCGTGGACCTCTGTGACTTTTAATTAAATACCTCTGCTCTAAACTATAGACAATACAAACAATAAATTGGCATCTTCTTTCATTAAACCTCTAAAATAATTCCATTTGCATGTGTATGGCGTATTAGGTTAATAGCTATCTGTAATTTGAATGTCATTTAGCCAAATCATCAGTTTTAAAAGTGCCTATGTGTAAATAGGTAGTTAGAAGATAATGGCTTGGTCCTCTGTTGATCAATAGGGTAGGTAGATTACAAATAGTGGTTATGGGTCTGTTAGTATTTTGGGTTTGATAGGTTAGTGAGTTGCTAAGTAACATGAGGTGCACTTGGTGAGTAGATATTGTACAGTATACAGGAAGGTTGTTTTTGGTTTTTTTCCCTTTTACTTGGTTGTAACATATTCTCTTGTGTTTTTTTATTTAATTTTTTAATTTCCAGAAAATCCAAGCTGTGATCACAGTACTGGATTATGACAAGATCGGTAAAAATGATGCCATCGGGAAGATCTGGGTGGGAAGCAAATCCACCGGGGCCGGGCTGAAACACTGGTCCGACATGTTGGCCAACCCCCGACGTCCCATTGCCCAGTGGCATCCACTGCAGCCAGAGGAAGAGGTGGATGGCGCCCTCGCAGCCCTGGCTGCCAAGAAGTAAACTCCCAACCCACTCCCACGGTGCCCTCGAACGACACACAGTTTCCGATCAGGTCACAGGTCCCACATGTCAATGTATATTCCGGTCCCAAATGTGCGTCCCTTCAATTCCCTGCCTCTCCTCTCTGCCATCTTTCAAAAGATCCATAGATACAGTACATGATGCCAAATAGAGCTAGAAAAAAAAATAGCATCATGTTATATGAAATCATGTCATTGGAAAAAAGACGACAAGTTCGAGGATGGACAGATGCTCTGTTGATTTCCTTTAGATCTATTTTTGTATTGGGATTGTGGTTCTGTTGTTGAAAGTACAGCGTCTACTATGAAGAGCAGTTAGCGCGCTAAATGGGAATCTGGCAAGCGGGGGGGGGGATAAAACACCCATTCATCATCTATATCGTACCTTTCCCTTTAGTGACACAGTCTGCTTAGGATAGCGCTTAATAATAAAAATGCTTTATACTGCCATATGATAGAGGAATAACACAAGCAGGTCCATTCCTTGGGTGTATCGTGCACCGCGCTCCACACCTGCCACTTATCTTACTCGGCCATTCTGTTCGGTTAACATACATTCCTAGAGTTGGGTAGCAAGTAGTGGTAGGCACATATCCAGTTACCCACGGACACACTGCCTTTTCGATTAGTTCACCTTTCACCCATCGTCTCAGGAATACTGAGAGGAGACTCCACGCCTTTTTTTCTACACGGGTTGTTATGATCAAAAATGGTGAGAGAGAAACCACCTTTCAGGAAGGCTGTTCCCCATGCAGAAGGATCTTCAGTTTGCAAAGATGAGGGGAAATGTGTTTTTTGATGTGTCCTTGACTGTGCAAAATATCAATTCAAGGGACTATCAGAGTGGCGACAATGACCAAGACTTGACTGCTACCACCAATGACGTGACATTTACAAGGTGTCGGTTGTCACTGCCTGCCGTCCACCACCTCCCGTCCCAACGACACCGTATCTCACTCATTCAGTGCTACTGCCATTCGTCATGGGCTCCACACAAGGGTTTCACCGCTGTACCGTCCTACAGTCATAAAGGAGACAAGCCTTCCAAGTATCAAAATAAGCAATTTTCAACTACCAGGGACGCCTTCCGCTTAGTGTTGTTGTTCTCTTTGTTTCTCACGCTTTTTCTTTTAGATTCATTTATAACACCTTAATTCCTCAAGCACTTTAAATCAAAATGTTTCATCTAAGCATTGTTCAAAACCAGAGCTTTAATTATTACGTTTAGGAATAATTATTCATGGGATAATTGGTGGAGTTGATTGTGTGTATTTTATGCCTTTGATTTGTGTGTCTTTCAATTGTTTGGGTGTAACTTGTCTCGGATTGCAAAGATAATGTATGGAACAGAGCACTGATTCACGCGTGTTTCATACACAGTGTACCAAACAGCTGAATTTAATTGCACTAACTGGGAATCTTACTGTAATACGGTAATACGCTGTTCTTTTGTTTGCTTTTTTTTTTTCCAAGGGGTGAAATGTTTTGGTTATAAGAATCCCTGGTTCGGTGTTTGGTTCACTGTATTTGAAAGAACTCAAGTTTTAGAATTGCAGACTTGAACTTCATCTCATGAGTACAATTTGACAACTATATCTGCACCAGTCCTAACAACAAAAACTACCAGTTGACTGGGCTTTGTCAATGTGAATCAAATGCATTTTGGAATCGATAATTATTTTTCTTTATAACCACCAATTATTATGAATTCTTCATCTTTTTTGAGTTGACAACACTAAAGAAAAGGCGACATGGAAGCAATCAAGCAACCCGTTGGTGTAATTTTGCCTATATACATAGTTCATCCTCGTTGATACTGCATGTTTATACAAACTACTGTACATAAGAGCATGTTTTAGAGACGGAGCAAAAATATCTCGTGTACTTAAATGGGTGTCATTTGTCATTTTATTAACACACTGAAAGTGGTTAAAAAAAAAAAAAAGAAGATGCACTGTATATTTTCTAAATGAAACAAATGAGTATTTATTTTCCATGAGGGTCATTGGAGAGAATGTCATCCAGATGTTAGAGTAATACTACTACTAATTACTAGGAATCTTTCCACGCCTGAAATTCTTAAGCAAGTGTGTCGTCCAGTACTGTGTGTGAGTTCATGTAGGATGAAAATATAGCCGCATGCTTGCTATCTAACTCCTTGTGGTCCGAGTATTATGATTTGCTTTTGTTTTTTTAATCATACTTACCATACATGTTGTTTCAGGGTTTATATGTATTTATACTTTGTCTTAATCTTTTTTTTAATGTATAGAACAAGGGTATCCAAGTCTTCAAGCCTATAATTTTCCAAAATATCCTTTCTGACTATTACAATTAACAGCAAAAATAATAGCTGTATTATAGTGGTTGTGCCAATGGTAATCCAGAATAAAGTCATGTCTGGGTTATTTCTTCCAGCGGGGCCAAAATAATGAACAATTCTATTCCACTGAACACAAATGACTTGGAGTCCCCTGTCCTCCTTTTCCTTACTTTTCTTTCTTCTTTGTATTTAAATGACCTTCACAATTATGTGTCTTCAACTGTGTTTATTATACAATATATGTAGAGAGGTTAAATGATAAAACTAAAGCCATAAAACTCAAGCACTAACTCTTTAGAGCTCAGCTGAGTAGAGTTTGTCGTGACATTCTGTTTTGTGGTCTTTGTTCATGAAGAGGGCAAGATCTTACACAAACGTGAGCATCCACAACACTTTGTTAGGGCAGATGTATGTGTTTTGAGTTAATCATTTATTGCATCTTTTAACTATGGTAGGCTGACTGTATTATTTATCAGTGTCATGTCACACTAAGTTCTTTATAACCCTTCCAAAATGATGTATAGAGGGCATTAAGTGTAATATATCGCCTAAACTGGATTTGTCTGCTTTTTCGCTTAGCATAGTTTTGATGAACACTACTAACAAAATGGTTTCAAACCCATTTTTTACAAAACCTAGAACAAACTTGTTACAACAGACAATATAATGCTGACTTGCTTATAAATATGTAAACTAAACAGCTCACAGTGCTGTTTGTAGTGGGATCTAGTTCGCTAATTTAGCTTAATTTTATACAAAGAGTGTTGTCATCTTCACTAGCTCGAGAGGTTCTCGCTTGGCTTAGCATAGCTTTAAAGACCATGGCTCATGCTAAAAAAATACTAGCACTGCGCCAGAATCAGTGCCGTGGCCCAATTGTCTGGATTATAGATTAGCTACGTGATAACACGCTAGTAGGAAAGAGTTACTTACTCCAAGTTTTAGCTAATGCTGATATTGTAGACACAAATACAAACCCTTGCAGGAGGTTAGCTTAGTGTAAAAACTGTTCATGTTCCCAAAAGTACACAAACTAGCAAACAAATTTTGCTTAACTTGGCCTGGTATTAGCTTTGAGTGCTACGCTGATGATCTGAGTATAAATATTTCAGTGTGTTTGGAAAGACTGCCGGTCCCTTGCCACAACCGCCTGCATTTGTTGCCTGATTTCGCAGAGCCAGACTCGTTTACACAGCTAAACGTGAAATGACAAAGAAAAAGTGACTGCAGAAACAAGCACATTGATGAGATTTTTACTCTCTGCTATTGTCACGATTGATGAGGCTCTTATGGGGGATACAGAAAGGATTGTGGGTTTGTTTGGAACTGAAGTAACAACCTTCCTCAGCGGCCATGGTGCAACAATCGCGCCAAACTTCAACATTCATTCCTAAATGTGTATCTTTATTCAAATGTGGCTCACTACCTTTGGTTGTAACACGCTATGTGCACAACTGTTTTACATATTTGAATTCTGGGATTTAAAAAGGGAAACATCCATCAGTTTGAAACACACACATTCAACTCTCATTACTCAGTTTTTTTTTGTTATTTTTTTTACTTGTGCTGTTCTTGAGCAAAATGTGCAATCACTTATTTTCCTTCTGTGATATATTCTTCAGATGTAGAATGTCTGTGTGCATTTGTCTCCCTGAATGTTGCCTTTATATTTGTGTCTTTGTCCTGTTCTTGTGTAAATCATCAATCATTCTTCTGAAGAAGTGGGCGCATGGAGTTCTTCCCGAAATTCTGCTTTTACTGTGTGTGAAGAATGCTGGCCTCCATGTTTACAACATGGACATAGTGTATACTGCCAAATTCCCGTACCTGACTCCTTTTTGAACGCTTGCACCTCTCATTCAAAATGTTTTCTTTTTTCTTTCTCTTCCTCATCCTCTTTGAAAGCAATGGATTGGAGGACGGTCAGGTTGTGTGTGTCCTCTAGCTGTGTTCCTTCGTGTCTTGTGTCGTGGTGCGCGTGTTCATGTCAGTACTTGTGCCTACTGTGGATCGCATGCTTTAGCCCTTGACTGGACACAAACTTTGCTCACAAACTCCTCTTGACCCTTATGTGGACAAATGTCGGGGATCCTTATAACATTATCAAGGGAGCCAAATAACTTATTACAAATTTATCATATGTGTTACCAGTTCTGTAAAAAAAAACAAATAGGAAATAAAGAACTTTTAAGTACAGTGATGCTTTGTGTCCAATATGTGGTGCAATTTTGTTAAGCAAGGAAAACACATTCCGGTTTTTTTAACAATTTTTAAAATGAGACCGCAACCATGTAACGGAGAAAATTGTTAAACTCTAAAATCAATTGGGCTCAAAATGACACAAATTTGGGTATAAAAAAAAAAAGAAAAATGGACCGATCCACTAATTGGGTCAATTTGACACAACTTTGTGAAAAAAAAAATAAAATAAGAATTGACCCAATTAGTGGTTCAGTCCATTTTTTGTCACTAAATATCATTATATTTAATCAAACTGATTTTATAGTGTACTGTTTTATAGTGTACTTCACTTGATCAATTGTGCTCAAAATGATACACACAAATCGCTGCACCGGCAATTGCGAGTCCCCCCTCTCTGTCACAGTACCAAGAATGACTTGTGTGAGGCAGCGCGATGCACAGGACATCTAGACTGCCGGAAGAAAAAGATGTAGGGGAAGAAAAGAGAAGCTTCCCATTACCTTACCCGGTAACAACATTGCATTTGCAAACCCTTTGCCTTTTAATGACTTGGCAGCCAGGTTTTACACTCAGCACAACCAATTGCTCCTCCATTGGTGAAATCCAGCAAGAAGGCCAGCTTCCGGTGGCTTCCTAATTGGTTATTGTTCCGTTGCTCGTCACTAGGACAGTTTGTTGCTTGGGCGAACCCCATGTTGAACGCACGTATAAAGATTTGCGATTGGAAATAGTGAACAAGTTTAACATTAGAATTTTCGACACTGGAGAATCTAACCCCACACCAGACGAACCGGTCAGGATAATCTTAAGTGATAATCAGGCCTTTGCAGACATTGATCATAAGAGGTAAGAGGGAATTCTTATATTTGCCCCCATTTTCGGTATGCGTGTAGCCCGTTTTAGCTGACTGCTAAAATTCAATCACACAACAATTTTTTTGTTCAACTGCAGTTTTAATGAGCATTGTGGACACACCAAACCGTGCTAATCGTTTCAAACATTTAGAGAGAAGATACTGCATTCTTACCGATAGATTGACAGAATACGGAGATGTAAATTTATTTTGAAATGACTTGTGGTTGGACATTAGCATTAGCTCATGGGCTGTTTATATTTAATCTCCGTTTTGGATTATGTTTTTATATTATTAAAACAGTCGCCTTAATAAATGTTAAAGAACCCCAACACAAAAGCATCAAAAGAGCTGTTAATAATCCTTCCAAAACATTTTGCAGTTGGCTCTATAGCAAGATTTTGACTAATGCTCTTGACACAATTGCTAGGACGGATTACATTTCCATCATTTAATGATATACCGGTTTTAATTCCAGTACACCACAGTTGTGTTAATTGTGCAATGCAAAACTAACAGACTTTAATATTAACCATGTATAAAATAATCCTGCAAATGATATAAGAAGAAATGTAATGGGAGCTGATCTTCTTCATGGTGAATGCACAAAAAAACTAGTATTTGGATGTAGTAGTAACACCTATAGCATACAAAATGACTACAGCGAATGGTCTTGTAAAGTGTCCCTTAGAATTGTGCTACACATTTAATATCAACATGTCAGATGTGAAAGAAAGAAATATGCTGGTTGTTTGGTGATTTGTGTTTCCCTCTGACAGAATAATGAGTGTAGGCCTTTGCAATGAAAACCAAACAATCAAAGGAAATACATAAATATATATTTAAAAAAAAAAAAAAAACGTTCACCATTCTGTGTAGCGATTTGGCTCTGCTGAGGGAGGAGCAAACTGCCAAAACTAAAACTCATTGATAGTGCTGAAAATCGAAACCAGAAAACATGAAGCTCACTCATACCTCTAGCTGTATCTTAAGCAATGTGACAATACTTTAATTGATGTGTCAGCGCTCTTTATCTGTGCAATGGCATACCCTTTCTAAATGCATCAATCTGGACAGTGTAAACTATACAAATTGTTTTAATAAAGCTTCTTGCTTCTGCTGTGGTTACATAAACACATCGAATAATCCTAAAAATCCCAACTGAACCTTCAGTAGAATCACTTTGGTTAGATTCACTTCCTATTGGACTGTATATTTTCTAAGAATTAAAGTGCTTGTTTCTGTGTGCCAATGCAACATGAGGAGCCATCACTGAATCTTCAAACTATGTCCTCAGTCCCCCCCCCCCCTTCGCTGGATATTGTGTTCCTTCTGCTATGGCCAAGGACCCAATTTGTTTTTTTTATAAATAAGACAACATATACTGTACATCATTTACTGTATGCACAATGGAGCAAAATTATGATACTATGTGTTGAGGTATCCATGCAGTTATTATTTTCAAATCTAATTCAAGCTGCATGCATGGTCCCTGAAAAAAATTTGTTAATTTGTTCATTCTTATACAGCAAACCCATTCATCTTAACACTTCTCTAATGCGCTGCCCAACGGGAGGTAGTTGATTGCAGGAATCATGAACTCTCTCAGAAATGCGTTGAACATCTGCAAACAAGGAGCTTTTGGTTGTGACATCCTTTTATTTAGACAGTTTGCTGATGACCCGAATGAGAGCGCCGTTCTCGTCCTTTAGCCTCTGGTTGTCCATCTTGAGCTCTGTCAAGACCTGGGGAAGTGGATACAAGCAATGAAATCAAAAGATCACAGTCGCAAGGAGAGTGAAAAATCACACTGATTGTGGAATGCAAAGCGGTCGATGGTGCAGTCACACAGCTCAGCGGCACCAAAACAACTAAATTCACCGCAACCATTTTCCAGTGATGTTTAAAGCACAGCGACATGGACATGCTTGGTGGGTTACGCAATCATGCAGTGAGGAGGAACTTGTAAGAAGAAGGTCAAAGAGAGAAACAAGAAGACATCTTAAAAATCTAGGTCGTGTCCCTCGCAAGGGGCAATGACTAAAAATAAACAGCCTCTTTGTCAAAGTGTTTCCTCTCCGCCGGAGATACACAATAACCTTCTGTTCTACGAGACACGCCAGTGAAACTAGTTAAATGAGCAACGAGACATACAGTTTTCAACATCCGGCGAAATATCACATATGTGCCATTCAAATGAGTAAAAACCCAATGTTTGCATGTGGTGTTGTCAAAACCTGAAATATTTTTGCCTGACTTAGCAGGAGCAATGAATGAATGCAATGAATCTTGAGATATGGGCGATCGTACTTGATACAAGCATTGCATCTTGCAAAAAAATTGAAAGCAGGACCACTTATACATGCCGTTATGATGTCATTGGCCTTCAAATGCAGCCTTTTAAATACAGTTTAAGTCTGGAATAATTTTTAGGTGATGACAGTCATCTATCCATAATGACAAGATTTATATTGGTCACTTAAAAATATGTTCTCGCTTGGCGTTTGAGTCATGCTGCTGGAGTCAGCATCCACTCTCTTGTCACTTATGTTCTTTGTCAGAGAAAATAACAAATTTCCTGTTTGATTTTTTTCACTGGACATGCTTCAACCTAAAAAATCCCTTTGTTGAATCATCGATCAAGGAAAAAGGCAAACAAAGATTCTAGTTGCCGTCGCTGCAGAGTTACATCATTACATAGGACCGTAGAAATGACAGAAGAGTGTGCGACAACTCGCAAATGTCAAGAATCCCAGTCATCTTCAATGACATCATCAAGATTTCTGCAAGTTTTTTTTTTTTTAGGGCAGTTACTTGATGAAAGGAGGAAAAGCGTATTCCTGATTCCAGATTATCTGCAGAACCTTTCTGTGTGCACTTTGTAAGTTCTTCCAATGTTTGCATGGCTTTTCGCCCACAAAAAAACAAACAAAAGAAACATGCACCTTAGATTAATTGATTGTCTCCTGATGTGAGTGAGTTTAAGTGGTTGTTTCTATGTACCCTGTAATTAGCTGGCAACCAGTCCAGGGTGTACCCTGCCGCTCACTCAAAGTCAGAAATCCTCGTGAGAAAAGTGTATGAAATATGGAAAAATGGATGATCTTTGCACCCATTTAGGAACTCCTTTTTTTTCACTTATGTAGCACATACGGTAAGCTTTTATTAAAGGGGAAGACAGGTTAAAAATAATTCTTTAAAATAATTTGTATGCACACCCACTAGTTGAAACACTGTATTCTGATTAATACTGAGTTTGTGGAATTTGAATTAAGCAGAAAAATCCATCTATTTTTTCAATCTAGGGCATTGTAGGCAAACTACGGCCCGGGGGCCACATGCGGCCCGTTAAACGCTTTAATCCGGCCCACCGAACTTTTTTAAATTAAATGAATACACCTTGTTAATGTTCTATTTTCCAAATCCTGTGGTTTTTCAAAGCCACGTATATTGTTGTAATGCTTTTGTTCACTTTCATTTAAAATTAAATGTATTTTTTTCTCCGATGAGGTGAGGTTTCCAAAAGACTCCATCCATCTGCTCCTGGTCCAGCCCCTCTGTCAAATTTCAGAACTCATTGTGGCCCGCCAATCAAAATGTTTGCCCACCCCTGATCGAGGAGGTGGCCATTTTGTCTTGTACTGCCACTTGCTGTTGACTGAAAATGACATCACTATGCCGACGGCCTCAGGTTGCAAAGGTCACCATACGCCTGTTTTCTGGGTTTGTGGGATCCAGAGGTATGCAACACACCCAGCTTCCTTTACTAGCCAGGACCGAGACAGAAAAAGGAACAGGAAAACAGAGCGCAAGGAAATTAGTGTATCTGGTGAGTCCAGACATGTGGCACTATATTTCTCATTTGGTCTGAACCTAGCATGAGGCACTGGGATATCATTTTCAGTCGACAGTAAATGGCCGTACACTGAAAAATTGCCGTACCCTGAGATGGATGAAAGCAGGCGCATTTTCTCTTTATATTCCACAAACGCAATATTAATGAGAACACCGTGTTTAGATTTATTATTTTAAAGATTTTTGACTTAACTTCTCCCTTAAGTGACAGATGCATACTTTTCCACAAGTTGTTATGGAGACTAAAGATGATCACATGGTAGATTGACCCCAAATCTCCCAGGATTGCCATTCAGACAAACAAACATCTCATTGATTCACAGTCACACTATGCCGAACCCGCTTTATGAATGGGCAGATCAATTACTATGGACACAATGCAAGAAAATACTAGAAAGATTTGAAATGATGATGTTTGTGATGTTAGTGTGGTGGGAAAAAAAGGGTTAAAAAAGTAAAAGAGTGCACTGAAAGATGCAGGGCGAGGAGGAAAAGTGCCGAGGAGGGTTAGGCAGTGGTGAGCGGTGCACAACCTGCCTTAGAGGAACACGGCAGAGGACGAGGGGCCTGTGGAGGCACCAAAAGGACAGTTATGTTGCTGAGGAAGGGGATGAGAGGAAGACAGGTGAGTTCAGAGGTCCTCTGTCTCCGGTATGGAGGCCGTTTCAGAGAGGCGGGCGAGGGCGCGTAGCAAGGCTCTGTTCTCGGCCAGGAGGCGCTCGTTGACGCTCCGCAAGGCCTGGGCCTGAGCAAGAGCAGGAAAAGCCTGCACAGAGAAGGAGAAAGATACGGAGAAGCAAGGACAAAGAAAGCGTGCAAGGAATAGGATGGGTGTGCAATGAAACAAAGAGCAGCACTGAGGGACGCAAAATCAAACCTTGAGGAGAAATAGGAAGAAGCGCAAAGCGACTCATGAAGGGGGCTCAAGAAAGTGGTTGGTTGCATGCTGAAGGTGATATTAAAAGTTCATTTAGAATAATACAACCCGTCGGATTTTAATCCTATTCATTTTAACATACAAATCAACTCGGAGTCTAGTTAGCCTGATTGTTTGGAAATATTCAAACAAATATATTCAACCCTCTCTTGGTTTGACATCACTCAGCACACACACACACACACACACACGCACAAAGTAATGCACGTATCCAGTCACATATCACGAACACACACAAAACACGCTTGCAGATAAAAATGTGGCAAAGGATGAGGAATAAGGAGGACATCTGGCTGCTTCTTGCAACCATGAATTACAATGATGTAAACAATTTCAAATGCCCTTGTTTCGTATTAAACAGCTCAAGCATTTAATAATGTTGCCTTTCTGAAGAAATGTTCTTGGCTGCGTGGCGGGGAGAAAATGTAGTGTGATGAGAATTCTTGATGCTCTGTGTCATTCTCATCTCAATATTGATATTTGTATTTAAAGGTTGTGCATTCAAATGCATCTCAGCTGATTAATACAATAAGTTCCAGATGTATTCAAACAGAACTTTAAGTTTGGCCTATATACCTACACCACCACGATGAATGTAACCTTATACCTAATACTCAGCTTTAATTCAAGATTTTTTTATAATTATTTTGTATGACCACATTTGATTCTTGGATTAAAATGCTATTTGTTTGTCGTTCTTGCTGCTTTCAGTTTTACTTTCACTAAGTCAAAAGCATGCTCTATTGGCATGAAAACACTGACAAAACTGACTTGTTTGGCCATTGAAGAATTTTTTATTTTTTTTTTTTTGCCTATGAAATCAAAAATCTTAAGGTAATAACTAAAGTAGATGCGAGAAGGATTCTTTTCATGGTGTAGTAGAAAAAAAATTAACACCACATAAAGAGAAGGCTGCAATACTCCGGAGCCTGGTGAAGCGTCATTGTCAAAATCTACAAGAATAACCTGCCTTCATAAATGTGAATACTGCAAACACGTGAAATTCACATGAGATTCTTTGGACGGATGAAATCAATTACTTACCCAAATGTGTGTTTAAAAATGAGATGTAAGCTTTTTGAGGCTCGAAGAGTAAAGGGTGGCCTGAGGCTGTGAAAGAGTGGTGAGGTTTGTGGCCGGATTTTCGATCTGATTGTGGAACGTGACAACACGTGAAAACATGCCCTATTCTTTGACAGAAGACAATCACATTCGGTGACAGGCAGGTGTCGCTCTTCAACTCTGGTGTCATGGCGACCACTCACCATCCCCTCCCCCTCCCCTCAGGGCTGGTACCCACAGCGGAAGGACCGCGCTGGGGGTTCCTGCTGAGGGAACCGTGACAACATGGATGTCAAACATCTGACGCTAGCCTGCTCTTCATCTTAATCTCTCAAAATTAGATTTCCTTTCACCAATTTATTTTGAAAATCACCATCAGGATTTTGCAACATAGGAAAATAGAGATTTGGATGCGGCCGCTAACAATAATTTAGTGAGTGACAATAAAAAAAAATGTTCAAAAAAACTCAATATTGAAAGCCTTGCCAACTGTGTGTTGGTATGTTTGACCTTTGCAAAGTCTAAAAATGCATCTGTGTTAGCTTGCAACATTTGTTACCACACTGCAGAAACTGCACAGGCGTACAATCTGCAGCAGTGTCCCTGTAAAATGGAACACTCTGTGCAGAGCAGGAATGTCTCACAAAAGCAGGTCTTTCGCTATTGGACCCGGTTTGGTATTCAACTGGAACTAGGTCACAACATTCAACCCCATCAGTGGGATAAGCAGAGCTGGGGAGCCGTGGCGCAGACTCCTTAGCCTGACAGGAAGTCACCCAGCAGAGCAGTGTGGCTAATGAGCCTGAAGCTTTAACCTTCTCTCCCCTTGACGCCAATGCCACCTGGCCAACTGTATACACCACACATTTGTGTGGGTCGCACTTTAAGCGTCTGACTCAGCTGGCACAAGATAGACTTGGCGGGAAGCACGTCTGCCTCGCAGTTCTAAGGTATGTGTTTCGAATCTCAGTTGAGTGGAGACTTCATGTTTTTTTTACGTGCTTGTGTGGGCTTTCTCCCACATTTCAAAATCATGCACGTTAGGTTAGTGCAAGACTCAATATTTTCCATAGGTGTCAATGTGAGAATGAATGATTGTTTGTTTATACTTTGTGCCCTGAAACTGACAGGCGACCAGTCCAAGGTGTACGATGATTCTCACTCAAGTCAGCTGAATATAAGTTACAACTCACGCCCGACCCTAATGTTGACAAGTGCTATAGGAAATGAGAGAATGGAAAGTATACACCTTTCAGGTCTCATTGTATCAGTAGATAAGACACCACAACTTGTGATGCAAAATACAGATTTACGAAGACTGACCTTCATTTCATCTTCCATGCCCGAGACTCTTTTTTCAAGGGCCTTTTTTTCCTGAAAAGAAAAAGGGTATAAAATAGGTCGCATCAGAAGAGCATGAAGTAACAACCAACCTTGCGCATAGCAGCAAACAAGCATGGTGATAATAAATAAACAAACTACATGATTATGCTATGAAGATGGTACCTTTTTCTCACATTCAAGCACAGTCGATTTCTCTGCTATCCTGTCTTGCCTCTATAAATAAAAGAGTTACTACATTATAACATAATTGATGAAAATGTTGAAAGAAATGCATGTCCAGTACATGACCTTTTGTGTGTCCCTCAATGGTTAAGATAATGGTGTTAAAACAATGGTTTGGGGGCCATTTGCGGACCGCCTTCCGATTTTTATTTGCCGGCTCAGGCGTGTAAACAAATGCTAACGATATATATATATATATATATATATATATATATATATATATATATATATATATATATATATATATATATATATACATATATATATATATATATATATATATATATATATATATATGCACTATATATATGCAAACACACACACACACACACACACACACACATATTGGTTTTAGTGTGTTTAAATAAAGTAGATGTAAGGAATGTCAAAGTAGCCCGTTCACTTTGACATATTTCTGCAAGTGGTCTTTAGAAGTACAAGTTTGGACCACCGCGGTTTAATATGACAAGACTTTGATAACGGCACTTACTTGAGCCACTTTCTCCAGCTGGGACCGAATGTTGACGAGTTCTTGTTTGCTGTCCTGCAACCTGGACTTGAGACGCTCATTCTCTTGTAACGCCTCTGCATACATCTAATGAAGAGAAAACAGCATAAAACATGACACATGTATGGAAAAATCATATTTCAAATCAAATGTGTCTTTTTTGCTTTTTGTTGTCAAATCTGTGAAGCATCAAGTATGACAACTTTTAGAACAAAGAGTATTACAAAGTTTCACCTTCTTATAGTCTTTGCTTGTGGTGTCTTGCTCTGTTTTGGACAGAGAAGCTAACCTGGTCTCCCTGCGAGTGTAGGAGGTGGTCCTGCCCAGTCTGTCAGGGACATTTTCCCCGCTGGAATCGAATCTGCATGCAGGATGCAATATGCAGCAGATCACATTCACACAATGCTACTTTAGTTCGTGCCTCGTCCTTTATAGTGCAAGCAGCAGCATTTTTCCCTCTATAAAAATGTAATCCACATTCCTGAATACAAAGCAGCACCAAATCATTCCAATTCCTTAAGCAGAATTACACTTATAATTATCGATTGTCGCGGAAAGAGCTGAAATTAAATGTGTATTTTAGTAGTACTAATTAAAAACAATAATGTGTGAAAACTTGTATTACTACACTACATTTCTGGGGCTCAAATTTATAAATATTTTGGTGTGTGCACTATTGAGGGTTAACCTTCATAGTTTTGTAACTGTAGGGAAAAAAAACACATTTACCTTGACAGTCTGTCGTGCTGAAAAAACAAAGAAGAAACCATTCAATTGGGGATCTTTAAGAACACTGGAAACAATTAAGTGTGGTTAGAGACAGATGTTCTGTATCTGTTAATATACGAAAGAGGAAATATTTTCCATTCTGAGAATAACCTTCAGGTAAATAATAACAGAGTGCACAGCATCCTTGCGGGAAATCAACATGATTACAGTTCACAAAGGTCAAACCTGGACGGTGTATCCAGTTAATTTCTCACTACAGAAAGATAACATCATCACATCAAAAGAAATCAGAATCACAAACAAGAGATTGTAGAAGTATCCAGGAAGAGCTTTTGCAGGTGCTGCAGACATTATGTGATCCCATGTTGAATTAATTTCCTTTTCGCAAAAGAATTTAACGTCTGTCATGCCTGTAGTGACGACTGTTTTATGAAAGTTCACGTTTTCAAAAATGTGTCAGGATTATTGATGTTATGCCTGTAAACCTGACGCGTATGTGGATGTTTACGATCCCGGCGGATCCCTGAACTGTTTGCAATATCTGCTGCAGACTTGTGAATTTTACACTGTTGATTCAAACACTTCTGTTCACAATAAAAGCACATGTGGATGGCGTTGAAAATATATTCCTTGCTGGGGCGAAATGAATGTTTACAGCAAAAGAGCCAACATTTATTCACGTGTTTGAGGATACAGTGTGTTATGTTGCGTCAAAGGAGCGATTCGTTAGCATTTGTTTACACGACT
Source organism: Idiotropiscis lumnitzeri (assembly GCF_059441095.1). Classification (NCBI taxonomy): domain Eukaryota; kingdom Metazoa; phylum Chordata; class Actinopteri; order Syngnathiformes; family Syngnathidae; genus Idiotropiscis; species Idiotropiscis lumnitzeri. The sequence continues at coordinate 26,935,422 of NC_142393.1, read as the reverse complement.
GCGCCAGCGCTGCGTGTCCTTATGTGGTCATGTGTTTGAAGAGAGCTGACCAAACACAGGCCTCCGCCCCTCCAGAGAGAGCCCACACACGCTAAATCTTTTCATGTCCAACAAAAGAAAGCCATTAAGGTGATTTAGAGCATGTTCATCATGACCTGCATCAAAAATTCAGAAGCACATGTGTGTGATAAATTTGTCAAGATCCCTTGACACTTATCAATTTCAGCCAGAATGTGTCTTCTTTCTGCGCAATAGAACGACGAAGGCGAGAGCAAGGCACATTCTACTTTGACTTCAAAGCATCCAAATAACATTCTAAGTGTCCATTTGGCACTTGCGTTAACACTTAGCAAAACGCTGAATTGACCAAAAAGAATGTAGTGTCAGGCAATACCACAATAATTTTAATAAAACTGATGCAATCTATTGTTATTAATTATATGTCTGAGTAATAACTAGAGATCAACAGTTATGCTATGCTAAAAAAAACTGTTAAGTAAATATATCTATCTAAGGATGTAGATTTTTCCTCCCACACTCCAAAACATCCTTCTTGAGGTGATTGAAGAATATAAATTGCCATTTTTGTAAATGTCAGAGTGAATGAATGATTGTTTGTTTATATGTACTCTGCGATTGGCTGATACCCCGCCTTTCGCCTACAAGCTGGGAGAGGCTCCCGCTCACCCACGAGTCGGCGAGCCAAGTGAGGATAAGCAGGAGAGAAAATGGATGGATGGAATTTCAGTATGGCATTTACAGTGCAACACGAGAAGGTGGTATGCGTGTCGCATATGAAGCACACGATCATTTGCATAATCTGTTAGAAGAGCAAAAATTGCACATTTACAAAGATAATAATGATCAAATTTGACTGACATGGTGCAATTATTTCTGTACATCTGTATTCTCAGCCCGCTTTCGCCACCATGGTGGTAACAACACGCACAGACTCACAAGTTGCTCAAGAGAATGAAAACATGGTCGGCAAGAAATGACATCATCATTGGGGGACTCTTCACCTCCTTTTTGTCGCAACGTTCAACCTTCTGAACTTGTTTAGGAATTTACAGTCGGAAAGGTTTGTGTTTGTTGCACAACAACTCACTGACCTCCCCGCCAACACCCTTCCCTATAAATATATCAATCTTTCTGGTGCAAATAGACAAAATTGTGATATTTATAGACTTTTGTTGACGTCATTCTTCTCACAGGAATATTGCACCAATCAATGCATCGCATTCTCTCACACATGCATCATTGAAAAGGAATGGCCAAGTTTCACAAGGCTTTTGGAACTTGGGACACGATCAACAACACAACTCAGTTTATAGTAGCGTAACGCTATGACTATGCAGGAGCAAACACACTTTACGGTGTTGGATGCCTCTGTCTCTTTAACAGCCCCACAGATGCACTGACATAAACAGTAGCCCACTGAGAATAGTCCACTTAGAGTGGGGAACATAACAGGAAATTGCTGAAGGAAAGATCTCTTTTCCACAAACTGAATTCAGCAGAGATGACTATTTAACACACTCATTTGGTGTTTCATGAGGGGGCTATTGTACATATTACAATAATGCCGTGTGAGAAAATCCGAAAATAAATGGACTGTGACAGCGCAATAAAAAAAGAAAAAAAAAAGCAATGCTTGCAGCACTCCAACTAGTATTTCATTTAAGTCACAAATCCTTAGCAGATAATTTTGGCTTTCAGGTGTTAATGTAGATTTAGCCTGAATCATTCATTGAAATCCCTCATCAAGTGCATTAATCTATCGTTAATGCTTTGAGGATGAAGAAAGCTTTGTTTGTCTTCACAAGCAGATGGTTTGATTGGATTTGAAGAATCAAAGTGAATTTGCAAACCCCTCATGCAGGTTAAAGAAGGATGTGGTGAGAGCATGGTTGAGGTCAGAAAAGCTCGATGCATTTTCTCAGGAAGGAAGGTTCTTACTCGGAAGCTTTTGTCTGTAGGGGATGGAGACGATGGCGGTGAGTCGGTGACTGACCTCCTGGTACGAGTCAGGTCTTTTGTGCGGGGGAAGTAGGAGGACATCTCCTTCCTACAGCTTCCCTCGCCTCCAGATAACAGATGCAAAGATTCCCTCAAGCACCAGAGCCCATGCTGGCGCTCCAGGGAATCCTGAGGGAAAACAGGTGGGAGAGCTGTGGCCCAGTTTGGAGAGACTTTCTGCTCCGTGTGGTCTTCCAAGCTTCAATAGACAGTTAATAGTTAGATACAAATGCAAAGTCTCAGCAAAGCCTTGACACAAGCTCTCGTTTTCTTCACCCCGTAAACAGATGCCTGTGACATATAAAAAGGCCCAAAAGAAAGCAGCAAAAAGTTCCTGTGCTGCCTCTTCCTGTGATCCCTCAAAGATATACTCTCTCTTCATCGGCTGCTCACTCTCTCTCCCTCCTCCTCCTCCTTCTTTCACAGCTCACTTGCCCTCCCAGCCCTTCTCACCGCTTTGCCCCCCCCCCCCCCAAGCTTTTTGTGGCATGCTGCCAGAGGCTCTGAACAGGGATGCGCCACTGAGGCCGAAAATTGTCCATTTAAGCGCGGGACTACACGGAGGGGGCGGAGCACGGACTGAGAGTCTGGAGTTTTCATCTAGGAACACCAAGAAGATTGCCAAAGGAGATGTCAGCTGCAGCCAGGTGACAAGCTTCTCCAGTCGACCTGGCAGGTGACGCAAAGGAGACAAGCATTCAATTGTGCAAGAAAATGTTGTAGCCAATCCATTAAAGTTGATCCAGGAACTAACTTGTGTTTTATTTAGGGCAACTGTCATTAAGCCAGATGGTTTTATGAGCTCTGTCCTCGTGTTGCAACAATGTTTTTCTTGCTGCATGAATTATACAAATTGATGTAGCAATTTGCTTAAAAGAATTGGTTTGCTTTTGGTAGCCAAACAAAGACAGACCTTGTGCAATAGCTACATTTGCTAATAAGATCCCATGAAAAGGGTGCAGGAATACACAAAGTCAACCTCACAATGATATTGACACGAACGGATGTATCAATTAGTTATAAATGGTTTATTATTATGGTTGTTGTGTGAAGGATTTTACTGAATCACACTGAGAGGTGTTCGTTTACCTTGGTTATCTTCATGAGACAAAGTACAACTTCTATCACGCATTAAACATTGTTAAAGAAATTGACATTGGCAATTTCGATCAAAATGAACTCATATTGGCTTTGTTAAAGCGTAGTATTTTAGAAAACTTTTGGGCGTGATTATCATGCATGCAGGCTACAGTATATGTTGTGGCTGGTATGCCGTCACATATACATCATACAGTACGTGGCCATATACAATATTATCATTGATTGAATCTCTATTAACACAAGGAGAAACAATAATTAAGACAGATTTTGAGGGTCTAGAAGAGGGGTGAGCAACCTACAGCTCCAGAGCCACTTGTGACTCTTTCATCCTCCTGCTTTCACTCTCTGACTTTGGAAAATAAGGAATATACATTCAAATTTAAACTACAGTACAGAGTAAAAATGACAATCGGTTAAAATAAATTGCCTATCATTTTGTAAATATATATTTTACGTTAAGTGAAATAGTCCTGAATTAAATTCAACAGCTGACCGCAATATCCACACTTAACAGAATCTTCAAGTTTGCAGTTTAAAATTTTTTTTTTTTTCTTCTACCAAAAAGCCGATCGAGGCAAAGCCCTAAATGTCAAAGTACTCCATTTACACACGCTCACACACACATGCTCACCCACAGTTTGCGATAGCTTGGACCATTGCTGCCTTCCATATATAGTGAGGTTTGCATGGCGACGTCCTTTTTCACTGTTCAGTGCAAACAGATTAGCTGGAAAGATAAGCACGCTTGGGGAGCAACAATATACATGTACCAGCATTACGTATTCAGAAAACGTACAAAAAAACATAACTGTAAATGAATTACAGTTACAGTAATAGAAAAAACTTAAGCAGATAGATACCAGGAATCTTTCTTAAAAATGTGACTATTTAGCACAATTTCATTTTTAATTTGGGGGAGAAAGACGCCACAGTCGATTTCTCAACTGCTCTCAAACTAGTTGGTCAAACAACTTTTCCTGAAGTTAAGTGTCTAACTGGTCACAAAAAATATATTCAGTAGTTTAATGAATCGCTATTGCGCCGCCCAAATATGGTTTTCGTTGGCCAACAATTAAATGAGACAGGTCACTGGAAATGTGTTGGTCTTAAAGCGCTCAAGTTCAAAAGTGACTTAAAGGGAATGGATGGTGAATGTTTAGTATTGCATTCACTGGAAGACAAAAACCCAACTTACATCACAGATGTCAAACTCAAGACCCCAGGCCCACATATCCGACGCCAAATCCATAAGACTCAACACAGGTCATCTGGAACAATGCTCAGATTCCCCACGCTTCAGTGCAACAGTACTTGAGGCTAACCGAAGTTTCATCGCCAGATTATGATGTCCAAGAATGCGCAGACTACAACTAACGACAAGTTTATTGCACACTTGGAACCCCAGTGAGGATAAGTGGTTACGAAAATCGATGGACGGATAGCAAACCCATCGACTGAGGGATGTCTCGTTACTGTCATATCATAAATTAAAACTTGTTGGAATACAAGCATTCACTGCTCATATAAGTGCAATAACTATGGTGTGTGTATTTTTAATCATTTGTTTTTATTTTGATTCTTCACATGAAAATGACCATTAGCACTAAATTGTTTGTGAGAGCACATGTATGTGTTTCCAATTCAATGTTGAGAAGTCACTCCGAAGTAAATAATTCTGTGAGTGATTTATTCTTTGAAACATTAACATTAATACACTTCTATGCGCAGACCTGCTGTAATGTTTGCGACGGATTTTTAAAAATGGGAAAATTAAGATAAAATTTTCAGAAAGGAAGCGCGAATGGAAGGAAATCGAATACACACTTTAACTCTTCCATTATAGATATTGTATGCGTGTAGTGTAATATTTATTAATTCATTGATGCAATATAGTGTATCGTTCTTTATTCCAATGCAAACTTTCTATATCCTTGAGAATTGAAAGATAATTGCACTTCAAAATAATGTACTTGAATTCTATTTGCTCTAACATCATCAATATATCAGTTGCTTTTCAAAATCCAAAACATTGAGAAACACCAATACTATCAATAATCCTGGTAGTTTCTGCTTAAATATGTCATCAATCAGATGTTATCGTTGCAGGCCTGCCAATAAGTAATGTAAATGCAGCACAATGAAATTTCTATTATGAAGCCGATTGGCTTCTCTACCACCGGTCTTAGCAAGTTTGCCGGAGGAAATCCAGGTTACAAACCCATTTTCATAGTAACTTGTAGTCACTAGTTCATACTGATACTATTTCCTTTGACTTTGAATTTGAGAACTATCTGTCAATTCGTCATGTATATGTAATAATATAATGAAGCATTAAAACATTTATATGGTGTCAGATTCCTAACAGCCCTTTGAGGGAAAACTGCGCTTACTATGACACAACAAAAATCAGTTTGACATCGCTGAATTACAGATTGGTGCAGGCCGACCTCTCTTTTCCTATAAGTGTCCTGAAACTCATTCGATCTGGCGTGCACCTCATTGCCTTCCTCTTTGTACCTTGTTTCCCCTGGCATTGTGATCAATGTGGAGAAAGGATGCTGCTATCTCATCGAGTGGCGAATGCAATGCACGAATGCATCCACATAAATTGGAACCATTGTCACATCGTCTCCAGCGTTGGTGAGTAAAAAATTTTGAAAAATTGGCGACACTTGACATGTTAGCGAAACAATGGAGACCTTACAACAAGAAAAACTGCTTTTGACGAGGAAAACTGTTTGCAACCATATGCGAAGCCAGACAAAACCCCAAATTCACTACGTTCGCAAGCATTCATCGCTCAATTACATACAGTCTTAAAGTTGCTATCAGACTGAGCGGCAAATGCTTGAGAACGCTCAGAATTTCTTGCCAATAAGAAAAACAGTCTGTGAACATCTTTAAACCTTTTCAACTTTATCCAAACCTGATATGAACATTTGTATTGTTTGCAAGCACTCGGTGAGATATTGAACCATCTTAAGAGCAATCAGGCTAGCCCTGCCGCACTAACTTGTGAATAAATGTTTCAGTATTTCCTGTCATGAATCAGCTTTATTACTTAAACGTCATAACACCAATATCATCAGTACAACTTGTTACCGAGGGGAAAAAAAATTAAAAATTGTATTTGTCATCTACGTATCAAATTTACAAAGTTGTGTGTTTGCAAAAAGCACACAGAGGCAATAGAATTTGGAGCGCACATGATACAAGCAGGATCATTTCGAAGTAAAAATCTATCTAGCGATTTAAAAGTAATTACAAGTAATCAACATAGATTGATTTGATATTATGGTTCTTGTAATGCGTTACTAACTACATTTTTATAAATGTTACAAACTGTATTGAAATACATTTTTAAAATAACCCTAAAAACCCTGAAGATAAGAAATGCCAATTCCTAATGGCTCCAAATATGAAGAATGCAATGGTCCAATGCCCCATTAAGAGTGTTCTCCACAGTCCTCCGCATCATTCTATAAAGTGTGAACCTGTATAACTTGTGTCTGAATTTCCAAATCTGAATAATAGAAATGGTATTCGTTGTGTATACAAAGAGTGAAGTAGACTGGCAGTGGTGCAGATTATTAAAAGTTGCAGCTGGAGTGCCCAACACTGATACATACTGAAACACACCACCCCTTTCCACATACAACTTGAACTTGGATTCATTCTCGTGTATTCCAAGATATGGAGCCACAGACATTTCAGTAGCAATGTGATGGAGTCATATGCACGTTGTACAAGATCATCTCCACCAGCCTGTTACACGACTTGTCCAAACATTCTTACAGCTCCAAGGTGGCGATATCACAGAGCAGAATCCATCTGCACCTGTCCTCCGCTTTGTTACTGAAAAGCTATGTGGAAATTCTGTTGGGATCATTGCAGAGTGAAACAGCGGTGTGCACGAATGACATTCAGGCGGTCACTCTACTGATGAAGCCTGGCTGTGATTATCACAGCCAGATATAGTCCTCTTAGTAATGCTGAGAGACTCTCATGTTACCACCGCCTGATTTCTGTTTCTGATGCCACCGCGCAGAGCAGCTGATCCTCTGACCTGAGGTCAGCTTATGAGGAAGAATCGCTTTCTTTCCATGCTGCGAAGGGCATTCATAATATGCTCTTTGACACAGTGCCGCTAGTTCAAGCCCTTGCTGCCGCAAGTGGGAGGAATCAGCACCAGCGCTCGGGGTCAAAGTTCACCCACAGAGCACAATATCAGCTAAGAAGGTAAAAGCAGGGAGGCAATCCCTCTGATTCGAAGGCTCAGACTACACAGAGAGCGCCTGCGTTTTGCCCAATATGGTATGGAATGCTGAGACACTTCAGCCATGTGATGTGAAGAAGCAAAGCCACTTAGAGGGAGGGGAGCTCGGTCCTCTGTGAGATGTTAAGCGGCGGCACAACAAGTTGAAAGCACACGTGCTCGACAACTACGGTTGCAGCGTATCTTCCAATGTTGCGTCAGAGATGAGAGCTTAGTCGCTTTGAAGCGAAGATGCCTTTCGGCAGGCGGAGGAATGGATGAGAATTTGGAATGACGGCTGCAATGAAAACTGAGTCATCCTGAGGTGTCATAATGTCCTTGGTGGAATCATATTGTTTGTGGCTGACTAGTAGATATCAGTTTTACATCATCCATTAAAATTTAAGTATGCCATAAAACAATTTTCTTCCTAGAGGCCTTTATACTATCAGTTTGTGTTAGATGAATCGTGTATATTCTTTACAATTGGGCTTGGTGTGCAAAAGTCCTGCAACACGCTCTAGTGGTCGTAGAGCGAACAACATGAAAAAGGCAATTCAACCCTTTCAAGGCTGTTTTTTTTTTTTTTTTTGCAGTGCAGAATTTCTTCAGCAAAAATTTGTGACATAATTGTCACATCCCTTGGCAAATCTCTTCGACGGTTATTACTGTTTGCAAAAGCAGGCATCTTATTTATTTTGGGTTACATATGAATTAAAATGATTCATACTTTTCTGGTCATGACATCAGAGCGTGTCAAATGATCGTCATACCTCTGCGATGGTGCCGTCTGATTCATCGCATCCATCCAATTCATGTCGCCTGCTCCTGTGTTTTGTAAATCTAAGCTCTTGTTCTTCAAGAGGGTTCTCATTTTCATCTCTCCGCTTTCTTCCACCCGCTGCACATATGAAGTTTCATCTTCTGTTAATATACTACACCTTCTTTTGCTGATCAAATCAAAAAAGGAATGTGACCTCTGATGGAGTTGATACCTGTGATGGTGGCCGTAGGCCAGCTGCTTGCTTCCGTAAACTCAGCAATGCTTTGTAACTTGGGTCTTATGTTTCCCTGCTATACATTCACAAAACATTCATTTTGAATGGCAACGCGCTGATCGCTGAAAACAAATCTTAAATTTAGAAATGAATCCCATGAAGATGACGGCATGAAATCTTGAATATTGTCACCAACCTCATCTGTGTTGCTCCATCTTGGGCTGATTTTGCTTTCTTTTGCTCTATCCTCCACTTTCCCATCAAGTAGAAAATCCTCTGAGCGACTGTTGATCTTGTGAGCCGCTTTCAAGTCAGTCAGAGTTACACCCTGCATTGCGTTCATTTGCCTTCATGAATCAATGAATCAAACACACACAACAGTGATCTTTTGGCTGCTGTGCTTGTTTCCGAAAATACCTGCGTTGACCTGCGGGTCTGTCTGGCATGACGAGATTTCGCCCTCCTCTGAGACTCGGCTTCTTCATCCCTGACAGGTGTCAGATAAAATCTGGAACTAGAGCAGCCAGACATGTTTTTTTAAACAATATGCAAGTTCCCTGTTACAAAGATACAATTAATAGCACCAGTTAAGAGATGTAATCTATAGAAGTAAAAAAAAAAAATCAGTTAACTGTTTGTGCCTTGACATCTTGACATGAACATTGGCTCATAATTTGCTCTGAACAAGAATTTTAGTGATAATGTCAATGAAAACAGGACACTGCTCTCTTTCTTCATTCTGTGCCAACATGCAGGATCTTAAACCTCTCATTTTAAGAACAAATAACTACGTTATATTGATTTAATTTTTTTAAAAATCCAGGTTAAATACATACACAAAAGTACACATATCTATACAACCATAATCAAAACTGCTTATCCTCATAAGGTTCAGGGGCATGCTGGTGCCTATCCCAGCTGTCTTCGGGCAGTAGGAATAGGCACCTTACCTTACCTATGTTATAAAAGCTGTATCACAAAACAAGTCTGCAAATGTTTGGTGATGTCCTTGTGTCACACAGGCTATAGGTGCCGTTACTGCAATCAAGTCCATCTGTCGGGTTCCAGTCCTTTTTCCCTCCGAAAAAAAAGAACTGGTATTTTGTTGCAGTTTGGCATCATTTTTAAATGTCAAGAAATAAAAACATAATTACTAAATGCGTCCAATTTTCATCTGCGGATGCCAAACACAAACGTTTTCACCAGTCTACAAGACATGTACTAAAGGGATTTAACTCACAGTTCAAGCTCATTTGGGAAAGTGTATATCTGATTGAGATTATGAAGCAAATATTAATGAGGCCTTAAAACTCAGCTGTGACACCAATGGAAAAAAAGACTAGAGTTTAGGTTGGAGCCACTTTGAATCTGAGAAGCGACAAGCTGGTCAGCAGCGCACTCTGCTGAATCAACTGTGCAAAGCTAAAGTGGATATGGACTGACATGACTCTGCACATTCACACTGTAGGAAGGATAAAGCCTGAAATGTTGGAAAGCACGTAGTTGCAGATTCATCTCCTGTTTAGATGCAGTAAAGAGTTCATGTTAAAATGTATCATTGGAATAGAAACAAAAGATTTCAGATTACACTAAAAGCCCCACTTATACTACAACTCAAAATGTGTTCTACATCTTTCCTTAGCTGGAATTAAAGGGCTCGTGATGAAAAAAAAAAAAGAAAAGCTAATCATCAAATCGGAGATGTAATGTCATCTGTTTAACAATACCTGCCCAAGTATATAAGTGGAACAAAAACTATCACAGTAATTATAATAATTAATGGAAGAAATAATCCCCCTTTTGAAAAACGTACCTCGACACCAAGGCATGCATGTTCCGAGCAGAAGGTCAGAAAGTGAAGCACTGCAGCAGTGATGAAAGGGAGAGGCTGAGACAAAGAGAGACAGAGAAAGAGAGAGAGAGAGATGGAAACAGGATAGCGTGCTAGGAGGGAAAGGATAGGCATGGGGTGGTGGTCACTTACAGAATCAATCAATTCTGACTTTCTGTTTGCCAAAGTCTGGGTCAGATTCACACTTTACTGGGACTGATGCCATATTTTAACATGTAATCCAGATTTTATTTGACCAAATAAATTGTATTATTTCAATAATAGGCTTACTGCTCACATTTGTTTCTATGACATAACTAGATCAGTGTTAATATACGAGTGCCACGGAGATGTTCAACTTTTACAACACCAGCTGCTGAAAGCTAATTCATTGTTATCTGAAGAGGGGCTCCTCGAGTTTAAAGCTGTATATCACCAGGCTGGAACAAAGCCAAGAAGATTGTACAATACAATAATTGGATCTCTTATAAGAAAAAAATGCTGGAAAATCAAAATTGTTTCTCACTGCCCAATACATGCGCATGCTGTCCGTCACAATAATTGTGTAAAAGGATAAAAATTACGACAACAGAATGAAGATGATACAGAGATATGCATGAAATGCATCTTTGCACCATCCTTCGGACATTCTCACATTTCAATTGTGCAAAAGTTGTCATTTGTTCAATTGCATCTGTATCACAAAAAAAGTAAGATGTAAGTGGACTTGTTTCCACAATTGTGTGGCTGCTCTACAGTTATGAAGTGAAATTAGAAAGAGCTAACTAAGATTGTTTTCTTTACCGAAAACCAGTGACTGTTCAACATGATATTGAGTCTGCATGTTCTGAGGGTATTAAAATGTATTTTATATGCAAATGGGGGCCCTGCGACCATCATACCGGTTCTCCCATAATAGTTCAGATTTTAGAATGTCGGTGCTAAATTTTGATTCCTAGTTAGCCGCGTGGAAAAAGCACAAACAAATTGTGATGGCTAGAAAATGTGTGCGCATGGCACGCAGCTCCCTTCTGCCACTGAAGCTGTGACACGTGTGCAAGGTGCCGTAAGGTTTACAAAGTTTGACCCCACCAAAAATCTTCCAAGAGTCATTAGGAACCAGAATCAAATCAAATAATCTGAATCTGAACCAAAATTGTCCAAATGTAAACGATGCCCAAGCGCACAGTGGTATAAGCAGAGCTGGGCACTTGACCCTTTTTTGCCGGTCAGTCCCCCGCCCTCCGGCCGCTATCTCAGTACGGTTCCGGCCTCAACCCTCTTCTGCACAAACGTGCCCACAATTGGTGTTATAGGGATTATGGTATTGCCTGCCCCCCCCCACGTAACTTTATGCCCCAATAGGAGGTGGGAGGCATGTGTTACGTGATGTCAGAAGAAGGAAATACAGGCACACTTGAATGCACGCTGCTGTCTCACGTCTCATGCGCTTTTGATGCGTTCAGAGGCAATTTTTGCTGATTGCTAATTTTGCGAGTGGGTTCATAACACGCACCAGGGCCAATTAGTGGACTGGACTAAAATAAACCTCTGGCCTTAGTTTATCAAACCCTTTTTTAAAATTTGTTACACCCCGCCCCAAAAATGGTCGTCCAACCGGGCTGGAGGGCTGGACCCTTCCGCCCCCAGGATGGACTGCCCAGCTCTGGGTATATAGGTTAGAATTTTCATAGATTTTAATTACTATCCCTTCGATCCAGATCTGAAATCGTGCATACTGATTGGGTCGTTTCTAAATTGTCCATAGGTGAATGTGTGAATGATTGTTTGTCTATATATGCCCTGTGATTGGCTGGGGACCAGTCTCCGGTCAACCCCGCCTCCTGCCTGAAAGTCAGCTGGAATAGAACATGATCAACAAAACCATGATGAATAAGACACAAAGAGTCACTTTACAAAACTGAACTATTTAGTTTATTTTAAAGACATTTTGAACTTGAAGTTCGTAACGCAGCTAAATCCTCGGTAAAATGTACAGTGGTGCTCAAAAGGAATACTGTACAGTGGAACAGTAAGCCAACGTACACTGAAAACAATTGTTGTTGAAATTACTCAAATTTATTTTGTCAAGTGGTTACAACGAAATCCATTCTTGATTTAGAATATCCAGATGATTTTATCTTTGCAACCATTTGGTGAACTAGAATTCAGTAAATCCATCACGTTTTTTCAGTGTATAAAACTAGATTACACAAGAACATTGACCCAAAAAAAAATCACAGCTTTTCCTGAATTGCATAGTTTGTGTCATTCTTTTTGCATCCCTCTTAACTGTTGAGTCTCCCAGACAGTTATGTAACGTGATAAGTCAGTGCTACACTTAAAAGCTCGTTTTTATTTTGTCAAGTGGATAGTTGATCTCGAGAGCAATATACTGTAAATGAGGTTTGTATATTAATTATGCATCCTTACAGTACATAAGCCACACACTGAGAACACTCTCTCTGAGAAGCCCAATCGTCTGCAAACTAGCAGCTTAATTTGTAAATTAATGGACAAAAATATACATTTTTTGTTTGATGTAACAACAAAAAAACTTTTTTGCACTTATAAGTCCTCACAAACACTCCCTTGCATTTTTTACAGTTCTGAGATGTACTATATTGAAGTCAATTGTGTCTCAGTAATTTGTTTCATTTTTTTCCAAGCTCTACATAAGACTATTCTTCTTTCTCATATTTATTTCTCCTCACACACTCACAAAGCAGACATGGAAACCAACTCAAGTCACTATGACTTTGGTTTGTCATGCACAACCCAGATTTTGGAAGAAGTGAAACTGAAAGACAGAAAGAGTTTAGTTGAGAATAAGACTTTGAAGGTTTGTGAGGTTATTGACTGATAAACCCGAAATCTTGTAATCCGACTTCAATTCAATGGCTGAATTATCAACTAGCGGTCTTTCAAAGAGCACCCGTGTCACATGATGCATGCTGCACGCACAGCAAGCACTGATGCTTCTATATTTATCAAACTGCCTCTGTTGATGGAAGACGTTCTTGCCCTGTGGTGACACAAAAAAAGATTAGCAGCGATGTGATTAGACTGCTGTACATTGTTTTTTTACAATTTGCTTCTCTTACTTCCTCACAAACATTATCTTCCGAGGCGTCCGTGCTACAGTTCTACTTCGTTGACGATCTCCTCTTCTTCGGATTCAACTTCTTCAGCATCTAAACTCTCATCATCATCATCATGATCAACAGCCTCTGGTTTGGCATCACCCTCATCAAACAGTAACTCCTCCACAAAGTCATCTTCATCACTAAGAATCTCCTCCAAACTTGGCGTCTCCCTTTCTGCGTGTGTTACATCGGTTTGTGCAGTTTCTGGCGAGGTCAGCGGACGTTCCGTCTCCTCAACATAAAACTCCTCATCCGAAGTTTCCTGCGCCGGCTTATCTGAGTCAGACTGTGCAGCAACAAGAGCGGCATCCTCTTCCTCAACAAAAGGAGCTGTCTCTCCTTCAGCTTGCTTCACAGGCTTTGGTTCACCGTCTCCCGCCAGCTGAAAAAAGACATACATGTGATCAGCTAATCGGTGAGGAAGCTGGATAACAGTCCTGATCATTTGAATCAGGTGCGTTGCAGCAGGGAGTATGTATAAAACGTCAAGGGTGCCGCTAGTGATGGAGAGATGAAGCCTTCGTTGGCAAACACTTTTGGTTCTTTTGCACCACTGTTTATTAGCATGCTATAAAGAAAGCGGCCACCAGCGGAAGTGCACGACTACTTCCTCTCGATCTATCTTCTTCGGTCTTTCAGCAGTGGGCAAATACTTTTGTGCATTTTTCCCAGTGGAAAGAAGGTGGCGGTTATGCATCACAATTGGGGGATTTTGAATGCCAGTTCAAACCCTCATTTTAATACATACAAGTCGCACCTGAGTATAAATAAGTCTGAGGGCCGGACAAACTACGGAAAAAAGTGTGACTTAAATACGGTATATCCAAACATTGTAGTGTGTTTACCCACAGTATAACCAATATTAATCATTCAGAATGCTTTGTTTACTCTTACCTGTGTAACCTGCAACTGTAGGTTGTCCAGCTGAGCTCTGAGTTCTGCATGAAGGTTGTGACTGGCTGAGTTCTGTTCCTGAACATTCATTCGAAGGGAGCTTATCTGTTCCTCCACGTTGGCCTGCGTGAGCTGCTTGGGGCATTCATTTGGCAGCAATTCTCTGAAGGCAAAGCATGTGATTGCCTTTTACTTCTGCAGGCCGCATTGTGAGAATTAAACGTAAAAAGCGTCAAAAAGTGGAGATGATGCATAAAAAAACATGTTGAGCAAATATTCAGCCTCTGTGTTTTTATAGGTTGGTGTGTTCTTGCAATGTGATCATGAGGCCTACCAACAGCCACAGAGCCGTAGCTAGCAGGGATTGACAAAGCAAACAATGTTATGGGTCAGAGGACAGGAGTTATTCCCTCCTGGCACAAAATAGCTGCTTTCTCCAACCTGATAGTTGCC